>NW_026898737.1:0-589685 GCF_033153095.1 Gastrolobium bilobum
CAGTCCAGAGTGAAAATCGTGAAGATCATACTCCCGTTCCACCATCTCCATCAATTGCTACTCCCATGGCGGTTAGTCCTATGCAAACAAATCAACATGATCAGGAAAATGGGATGAAAACAGATAGCACTTTGAACCAGAATCAAGAGCAGTTATATGACACATTTCATAAAACTGGTCCTGATATATCAGTTGACAACAGCAGCGACATCCAAAATCCTGAAACCTCAACCATCTCTACGTGCATGGAGGTGGACAGAGTTCACCAGGAAGATATTTCAAGAATGAAGGATGCAAGAACCTTGGAGTCTTGCGTTCAACATAGTTTTTAATGAATTTATTCTTCTGGAACTGTAGGGGAGCAGTGAAACCCCAGTTTCAAAATTCGCTTTTTCTGTTTACTAGGAAATATAAGCCTAGTATTGTAGTGATTCTAGAACCTCGGTGTAGTGGTCAAAAAGCTTCTGACATTATCCGAAAATCTGGGTTTAAGCATGCTTTTGTTCAAGAGGCAGAAGGTTACTCAGGGGGTATTTGGATCCTCTGGAATGATGAGACGGGTCTCGTTGAAATTATTAATCACACAAAACAGTTTGTTCATTTTAAAGTTCAGAATTTTCATGTTCCTTCCTTTTCTTGCACGGCAGTTTATGCGAGTCCTAGGGAAGAAAATAGAAAGGAGCTATGGGATGATCTGCTAAACATTAGTCTCCATTGTAATGGGCCGTGGTTGGTGGCTGGGGATTTTAATGAAATAGCAAATCGGGATGAGAAGAAAGGTGGCTGTAGAGTTAACTTAAACAGATGTTCCAATTTTGCAAATGTTCTTCATAATTGCAAGCTGTTGGATCTTGGAGGATCAGGTCCTTGGTTTACATGGAAGGGTCCGAAGTTTCTTCATCTTGATCGTGTTTTTAAGAGGCTGGACCGAGCCTGTGCTAATGCAAGTTGGAAGACTACCTTTACTGATGCTGGCGTTAAGGTACTTCCACGGATTTATTCTGATCATAGTCCCATTTTGGTCTACTTGTCTAACTTGGACACAGGTTGGAAAAATCGTCCCTTTCGCTTTGAGATTGCTTGGATGGAGCATTATAACTTTACTCAGTTTCTGGCTAGGAGCTGGAATGTTGTGAAAGACACTAGAACGAATCTGCATGATCTGACTCCAAATTTAAAAAGATGGAACAAGATAGTCTTTGGCAACATTTTCAATAGGAAGACTAACCTATTGCATAGTATTGCAGAAATTCAGAATCATGTTGATTATCATACCAACTTATCTCTCCAATCTAGAGAAAAGGAGGTTAGGAAGGACCTTGATGCGGTTCTCATACAAGAAGAGATCTTATGGTTTCAAAAAGCCAGGGTGAAATGGATAAATGATGGGGATAGAAACACCAAATTCTATCACATTAAAACAGCTACTCGAAGAAGTTCGAATAGGATTCTTGAGTTAAAAAATTCTGATGGGATTTGGGTGAAGGAAGCTAGACAACTTCATCAATTGGTAACAGATTTCTATAGCAACTTGTTTAGTGAGGAAGTCCTTAATCGTGATTGGGTGAAATCAAAGACTACTTGGCCCCTTCTGCACGATGATCTGCTATCTAATTTGACTCGTAATCTTTCGGATGACGAAATTTCAAAAGCTGTTTTTAGTATCAATGGGTCAAAAGCTCCAGGGGAAGATGGTTTTCCAGCTGCCTTTTTTCATAAGAATTGGAGTCTTATTAAGACTAATGTTATTAAGGATGTTAACATGATGTTTCAGAATCCCAATCTGATTCACCTTGTGAACTCGACTCTTCTGGTCCTCATTCCAAAAGTAAAGAGACCTGAAAGTGCTAAGCAGCTCAGACCAATCTCTTTGTGCAATGTCATTTATAAAATCCTCAGTAAAATTCTGGTTAACAGAATGAAGCCCCTAATGGAAGAGATGGTGTCTCCCTTCCAAGCTAGTTTTGTTCCTAAACGACATATCCAGGACAACATCATCATCACCCAAGAGCTGATCCATTCAATGCGTAGAATGAGAGGAAGAAAGTGTTTCATGGCAATTAAAATCGACTTGGAAAAGGCTTATGATATGTTAAATTGGGAGTTTGTTCGTAAAATTTTGGATGAAATTCAAATCCCACACTGGTTCACAAATATTATCATGAATTGTATCAACTCTGATAAGGTCTCAGTGCTTTGGAATGGAGCCATTGCAGGTGACTTCCTTCCTTCAAGAGGAGTTCGTCAGGGTGATCCTTTATCCCCCTACATTTTTGTTCTAGCTATGGAAAAATTGTCTCATCTCATTCAAGATGCGGTTGACAATAAGAGATGGAAGCCAATCTCCGTGGGATCAAAAGGTCCTAAGATAGCCCATCTGATGTTTGCTGATGATTTGATGTTGTTTGCAGAAGCTTCTCTAGATCAAATCAAAGTTATAGTGGATTGCTTGGAGACTTTTAGTTCAATGTCTGGCCTAAAGGTTAGTATTCCGAAATCTAGTATTTTTTTCTCGAAAAATACAGATGCTCACATTGCAGATGATATCACAAATGTGTGTGGCTTCAAGCAAACTCACAATATAGGGAGATATCTTGGGTCCATGATGAAACATGGTCGAGTAACCAAAGACCATTATGCTGATGTTGTTGCAAGAATTAGGCACAAGTTATCTGGTTGGAGTAACCAGGTCTTATCTTTTGCCGGTCGAATTACACTTTCCAACTCCGTTATTTCAGCAACTCCTATATTTCAAATGCAACACAGTCTGCTTCCTGTAGCCATTTGTGATGAAATAGAGAAGTTGCAGCGTGCCTTTATTTGGGGTGATAAAAATGGTCAAAGGAGATCTCATCTGGTTGCATGGGATAATATTTGCAAGCCTAAGAGCATGGGTGGCTTAGGGGTGATTAACCTTCGTGTCCAAAATATGGCTTTCTTTCACAAGCTTGCATGGACGATACTTACTTTGCCCGATTCGTTGTGGGTTCGAGTTGTAACAAGTAAATATAAGAGAGGTTTGGATCTTCGGAGGGAAGTAAACCATAAAGCATATGACTCATACTTCTGGAAAAATCTGTGTAGTGTTTGGCCATCTTTTCTTCAAGAATGCAATGGGAGATTGGAGACGGTAATGATGCATTATTTTGGACAGACAATTGGTTGGGTTTAACTGAGTGTCTTGCCTCTCTGGCTACTCGTACTCCAACTGGTTTGGAGTTGAATCTCCCTGTTAGTGCCTTCGTGAACAGCAATACTGGTCAATGGAACTTTCCCTATATTCGTCAATATCTCAATGATTAAGCTGTTGCAAGGATCCAAGCTGCTCTCATTCCTAGCGCATCGGATGGAAATGACCGCATTATTTGGAGAAATCAAAAGGTTGGCTGCTCTTTAGTTAAAACCGCGTATTATAACATGCTTGGTTTCCCTCTCATGCCGTTGAAAAATTCTTGGACTACCATATGGAGATGGCATGGGCCTCAACGTGTTAAATCTTGTATGTGGATCATAATGCATGGCCGCCTTCTTACTAAAGACCGCACATCTAGATGGAGTGGGGAATCTGGTCATTGTAAAATATGTCCTGGTGAGTTGGAAACAAACCTCCATGTTCTAAGAGATTGTAAGCATGCTAGAAGTGTTTGGAATTCTCTGGTTTCAGCTAATCGGCAAAGCTTATTCTACAGCTTGGATCTTAGAGATTGGGTTGAAAATAATATCTCAAAAGCTTGGAATCAAAGTAATTCAGATGATTGGCGTGATGTCTTTTTTATCTCTTGTTGGTTCATTTGGGGATGGAGGAACAAAAGTGTCCATGATACTAACTTCAAGCATCCAACCCATGGAACGCACATAATTGCTATGTATATAGAGGAAGTTCGTAACTGCATGGATAGGAAGGCTATGGCTACTACTAGCATTCATCCAACTCGTATGAGTTTATGGAAACCTCCAAGGTTAAATTGGGTGAAGATTAATATTGATGGGGCAGTTGAAAGGAATACTGAGGTGGCTGCTTGTGGTGGGATTATCAGATCTGATGATGGCTCTTGGTTGGGAGGCTTTGAGTATCATATTGGTGCTTGCACTCCTTTAATGGCGGAGCTTTGGGGAACTCTAAAAGGTCTGGAATTGGTTTGGCAACTGGGATTTAAGAAGGTGGAACTAGAAGGAGATGCTTCTGAAGTATTCTCTTTGCTTGCTGATTGCAATGCAGCTTGTCAGCCTCGTATAGTGGCTAAGATACAAGCACTCATCGGTCAGGATTGGGAGGTAACGCTTTCTCATATTCCAAGAGAAGCTAATTCTTGTGCTGATTGGTTAGCCAAGTCTGCTCTTCACAAAGATACTGGATTCTGGAGTCATAGAGTTATGCTGTTTCACCTTGCTCAGTTATTTGATCACGATCTGCAGGGAATCTCCTCTTGTAGGGGTATAGACCCTGGATAGTTATTTTTTGTTTCTGGTTGTTAGTTTGTTTTTGTTTGGGGCTTCGCCCCTTAATGTTATCAAAAAAAAAAAAAAACATCTATGGAGTCAAGTCTACAGTTCTAGGAATTTCTCTAGGGATTAGTCTTTAAAACACACTACACAATAAATAATTGCAAACCGTAAGTGATAGGAGTTTTTTTTTTTTTTTTTGGTAAGCTTAAGTGATAGGAATTTCCCTTTATTAAATGATGTGATTTTTAGTGAAATATGTCTCCGTAAAAAAAAAGGTGAAATATCATGTTTTGGTGTATATTTTTTTTTTTTGGTAATTAGTTTTGGTGTATATTTAGTGTCATTCTTTTATATAATCTCTCCTTCATGAAATTAAAAGGTGAGACTAGAGAGAAAGAGAGAGTATTATAAAAAATATAAAATATAAAATATAAAAAATTAATAAATATATATTAAAACATGATTTTTTACTTAAAATGACACAAAAGTGTGTCTTTTAAGATGATAAATATTTTTTCCTAACAAAAATAATGTATTTTAAAATTAAAAATTCGTTTAGCTATTTGAAGTTTCAACTTTAAGTATAGTTGTACTGAATTCCTCCTTAATAGGTTAAAAAATGTGAGTAACTTTTTCATTTGAGGAATCCATTTTCAAAATTTAGAGCCAGTCGATTAAAGTATGTATCCGCAACATTGGATAATCCACTGTCTCAAGTCTTAACTGTAGAAATAAGGGTAGCTAGTTGTAGAAATAAGGGTAGCCACTAGCCAGTGAATGTTTGAACTAGGCATGAAGTTTGGGATACGGGAAACCAGAAACTGATCTTAACAAAAAAAAATTGCACGAATATATAAATTAGGGGAAGGATATTGTGACAACCAAATTGTGTTACTACCAAGTGATTACCAATCAATCTTGCGATTAGATCGATTATATTGATCGGTTATATTTATTTCCATATTTGTATGGTCATGATTTTCCAAATTTAATACTTTATATTTATTTTCACATTTATATGATTATAATTTTTCATATTTAATGCTTTCACTTTAAATATGGGGAATCATGACCATACAAAGATGGAAATAAATATAACCGTTGGATCAACATAATCGATCTCACGGTGAGATTGATTGATAGTCACTTGGTAGTAACACAACTTGGTTGTCACAATATCCTTCCCCTATAAATTAACGGTTATAATTTGTTAATTATCAATTTTAATATATTTTTTATATCGTTTTTTATTATGTTTGATCCACTTTTATATACTTATAATTCCCTATATCAACATATTATATTTTTTTCACAAAGATAATAAACCCATAATCTAACTTCATTGAACTGAGGAGAAAATTCATGACCGGTGAAATATGAGATCATCGATTCATACATATACATACTGCACAGTGCACACTACATCATTTCCAATTGCAGTTATCTTTTTATATATAAATTGCCATTGATCATTCTGATTTTCATAGCATTTTCTAATCAAACAATTCCTCTGATAATAGAATCATTGATCACAAAACACCAATTTGCCACCTTTAAGACACAAACCCTGTTCACCAACAGAATCAACAACCTTCCCATAACTATACCTCAAAGGCATTCTCCCCAACAACCTATGAAACTCCGTTATACACCAACCTCTCCTCTTCCTATGTTCCCCTTTCCTACTACTCAACCCCACACTAACCACACCATCATCGTTCCTTGCGTCACCATAATCCCTAACCTTCTTTGCCCCAATCAAGATGGGTCCCACATTGTTCTCATCAGCAACCACAAAGTTCATCAGAATATCCTCGCAATTCCGCGCCGAATCAACGGCTCTCCGCATCATCGCCATCTGGGACCCACCCTCGCAGCTGTACCTGTACAAGTACTCGCTCCTCACCAACATGAACTTCGTAAGCACGATCGAGTACCGGTCCGGTTGAACCGTGTAAACCCACTCCTTCCGGTTCAGATCCACCTCGTGCGATCTCGCGAACAGCCCTACCAGCCGGTTCCGGTTCGTCGACCACACGCGGAACGCGAACTCCAACGACGCGCCGTCCACCTCCACGTCGTCGTCGCAGATCAGTACGCCGTCGGTCTCGATGTCGTTTGGGCGCGGCAGGAACCGCGCGTTGAGGCTTCCGGAGGGATGCCGGTGCACGGTGATCGATGCTGCTGTTGAGGAGAGGTTGCGAGCCAATTGCTGCAGGACACGTGGCGGGGTGGAAGGGTTTCCCCAGAGGACGAGCACAGAGGATACGATGGGGGAGAGGGAGTACGTGGCGGCTATTGATTGGAGCAGGGGAATGCGGGACTCGGAGTAGCCGTTGATGAGGACCGTTATTTTGTCGGGACGGAGGTTCCGTGAGTCACGTTTCGTTGCGGGCCCGCACTCGTTTGGGTCCAAGTCCAGTGATTTTGCAGTCACATAGAATACGAAGATGGCGGCGAGGATGAACGCCGTCGCCGGCAAACTCATTGCGGCGGTGAGATTTAACAGCTTTTGATTTTGAATTATTGAGGTTATTATTGTTATTATTAATTAAAGCTGGTTATAGTTGTATAGGAATGTTAACTTGTGACGGAAGTGACTTTGAATTGAATTTTAAGTGCGGTTTTAGCTATATCTTGATGGGGATGGCAGTCTTGTTATTTTGCTGAAAACCGAGGTTATAGTTATAGTTATAGTTGTTGTATTCATATATTTAACAACGTATGAACAAATTTTGTATTAATCTATCTTTCTCTTATATTTGTTGGATCTGAATTTTTTTATGTTAAAAAAATATATGATCTAGTCATATGAGGAAATTAATTATTTTTTTTTGTGAGGAGGAAATTAAAACTTTATAAAGGTGAATCAAAGAGAGAAAAAGAATATTGATCCATATTTATTAGTTTTACTGATAGGAATTTTTTCTTTCAAATTTGTTCTTAGGTTTAATTGGAAATTTCATAATGAATTATAATAATAACATTTGCACATATATTTATCTAATTCATTTTGTTAAATCTTAACGAAGTATATCAATTTTGTATTAATGCATTTGGTTACTTTTTTTATGTTGGCTTTGTTTTGGAGGTAGAAATTAAATAAAGTGAGCAACGTGTAACCTCTAAAATTACTATAATAATTACTGTTATTGTCTATTTTATAGGATTTTAGATGATATTACTTTGCTATAATAGTTCGTTTTATTATGTAATAGTAATTTTGTATAGTTTACTGCTTTACCAAATTGCAAATTTTGACATGCCAATTAGATTTTTTTTTTCTTTTTTGGTAAAGTAGAGGGGAAAAAACCCCCGAAAAACAATCAAGTCAACACAACCCTACGAAAATTACAAACCAAAGAGAAGTCTGCCAAATACAAAGGCAAAATAGCAGGGGGAGGAGAAGGAAAAAAGCACAAGTTACTCCCCATATGATGGTCTAATGGGTACTTGGAGAGCCAGTCAGTGCAACTATTACATTCTCTGTATGCATGTACCAAATGAACCTCTCAATCCTTTTGTAACCAAGCTCGAATGCGAGTCACCAAACGAGACTCTCGAGCTACTCTACCATTCTTGGTGAGTAAAGTGATAACTGAACTAGAATCACTTTCTAATAAGCATCGCCTCCAACCACCAGCCCAAGCTGCTTTAAGACCTTTAAGGACGCCCCATAGTTCAGCAACAAAAGCTGAACATTGACCTATATTATAAGCCAAGCCCTGAAGCCATTGGCCTGATTCGTCCCTGATGACCGCACCACAAGCAGCCCCACCACCAGCACTCCTAGCTGCCCCATCAGTATTTATTTTTATCCAACCTGTTTCCGGGGGAATCCAACAAACAGAAATAAATTCATGAGTCCTTCTAGACTTTACTCCATAGCAGCTTGACCAAGCTTGAGCGTACTCCTTAACTTTCTGTGCTATAGTTTCAGTTTTGTAAGAGTACCAATCAAAAGCACCACATGGATAATATTATTTCTCCAAATCCAGGCATGCCAAACAGTCACAGTAAACACCAAGGACCAGGAAGCATTAAATATCCTCAGCGAATCAATTCTCAAATTCAACGATAGCCAACTTTCAAGATCAGCAGTAAAGAACTCACTTACCAGATGAGGCCATAAAAGATCTAACCAGACATTTCTGATTCTTCTACAATCTCTGGCCATGTGTAAAATGGACTCCTCATCACCGTTACACCGCGGACATAAACTACCTTTTGCGTCCTTAACAAATATTACAGGATCCAATTTAATTCCTTAGAGAAAATAAATCAATTCATATTCTCTCTTAAATTCAAAGAAGGTTAGTCTTTTTAATTGAGTCAATTTTGAATTTCAGACGGACCACAAGTCGATTTTTTTCTTGAGGGATTAAAATATGTTTTATAATTTTTGTTGAGAATCCAAAATGTATTTTACTCCATATTTCACATTATAAATTTTTTCGAGTAAAGTACCTTTTGGATCCTCAACAAAAATTACGGATCCCAATATAATCGCTTAGAATAAAAAAATTGACTTGTGATATCTCTGAAATTCAAAGAAGACTCATATTAGTCCTAGGGACTAACGTAGGACTTATTTGAATTTAAGAGTGATCACAATTTCGACTAACTGGATCTATTTATGTGTAATATTTTTTGATGTCACTTGATGGAATTTTCCAGAAGTTTGGGGGGTTGATGGTAGTACTTTGAAGAGTTATTTCACTATTTTCCTTTTTCCTTTTTGTTCTGGGTGTGGTATGATTTGTTCTACGTTATGAAGCATATAGTATCTAACTCAGTTAAATCTTGCAGAATGAATATTTCGATGATGATGAAGATGATTATAATGATGGGGATGGTATTGTAATTTTACTCTTCCAATTCATTTCTTATTTCTCATTCATTTTAATAATCTTACATCCAAATTCAACTGTGGCATGTTTTGGTGTAATCAACGACTCAATTCTCAGCTCAACTACTTTTTGATACATATAAAAATCACTCCCCGTTAAACCCGACTAACGAGTGTGGGGTGGAAGAAATCCTTGTACGCAGCCTTACCCTTGCATAATTACTTTTTGATACCTATATTTTCATTTATTGCAGATGAAGGTGTCTATTGAGAATGATTTTCTGCTGATCCTGTGACAGCTTCCATACTTATTGCTTCGTTAATGTACCTGTTATTTTAATAATCTCTTTCTTGCTTTTTGGGTTTTCCTTGGCTGCTATTTTAGCTTATTGAATTATATATTGGAGTATACCATCTTGTAAATGTTTAAATAAGTATACTTACTTGATGAGAAAGAGATATGGTTGATAGAGAAGTTCAAAAAGTTAATCCTAGTTTTGTTTTTGAGAAAAACTATTCTCATGCTTTCTCTTCTGCACATCATTCGATAATTGTGTCACCTTTTTCTTTTCTTTTCTTTACTTTTTATTTTTCAGGTGGTGGAGCCCACAAATTTATCTCTATGACATGAGATAATTTATCTTCTTTAACATGAGATTAATAAAATCCTTTGTTTCCCACCAACATCATCTAGGGAGGGTATAAGTACCGTAATCTTTGGACTCGCACCCGAACTCTAAATTAGTCCCATAGGCGGCTCAAGGAGTCGAACCCGTGGGGATACAGAGGATTCTGATTCGCCTCGAAGAGGTAATTAAGACTAGTTTTTTTTTTTAAAAAAAAAAAACCCTTTGTTTTTACTTGTTTGCTGGTAATCTATAATTTCATCAATCATCCAAGGATTTGAGCGGTTTCTCGCCTTTCCTCATTTATTGCTATATGATATTACCCGAATGCACTCATTAACTCAATAATTTTTATTTTTAATTGTTAATTTGAACTTTTAATTCAATGATGTTATTTGGGATTTTATCCCTAATACAATAATAATTACCGCAGGGCATGGAGGAGGTCATAAGAATCTATACCCAAAAATTGATTTTGGGCACAGAATATATTGATTTTAACTTAAGTTATTTACATTTCATCCATCTTACATAAAAGGTTTGATAGATTTACACAAAATTTTTGAGATAATGTTTTTTTTTTTTTGGTAATCTATGAGATAATGTTATTCACTGTTTACTTAGGTACCGTATGAAAGAAAATTAATTTGGGGTTCGATAACATTTTGCTGCGATATTTTTGTTCTTCATAAAGTAAAAAAAGTTATGTAAGAAGGGGTATTTTGTGTTTTTAATTCCAGAAAGGGTATTTTGTTAATTGAAGTTGATCCCGTTCTCATACCATTATTATTGTATCTATTTTTATTAAGCTAATAGGCAATAATATGTTATTAACTTCAAGTTGGTACAACTATATTTTTAAATCAATTGTTTATTATATTTAGCAAGTAATTTTCTACAAAACAATTACTTTTTGATCAGAACCGGTTTTACAATTGGGTTAATCATGTGATCTCCCTCTACACAAATAGCCTGGAACCGCTTTCGGTCAGAGCATCTTGCAGTTGGAGTAGCTTTAACCCATGGATCTTCAATGGAACAAGATGTGGGTGTACCTGCAAGATACTCTGACGCTCAAGTCAGATATGGTTCAAGCAGGTTTTAATTATGTAGAAGAAGATGTGTACCTTTGCGTTAACATGTATGAATTTATAGTAGAGAGATGTTCAACTTGAGAGATGTCTTTCTTCATGATGAAAGCTAAGATTCCTCCTTATTGGTTCTTGTAGGTGGCTGAAGTTTCTTGGCAGTGAAGTTTGTGGAAGAAGTAGCTTGCTGTCATGTAGCCTTTAATATTGAGGAGCTTGATGAGATAAGTTTGGGAGATGGAGAAGAAGTAGCAGCCTTTGTTGACCAAAGCTTTGCTTAATGGAGAAGACTTTGAATGTGGGCCTCTTTTATGTGGATCTCATATTAATATCCAGATCAGAAGTCCCCCAGCTCGTTGCTGATTAAGGTTTTACCTTCCTTCATCTTCATGGAAGTTTTAACCAGTTAAGGTTTTACCTTCCTTAATCTTCGTGGAAGTTTTAACCAGTTAAGGTTTTACCTTCCTTAATCTTCATACTTGAGTTTTTAACCCTTAGGATTTATCCTCAAGTTAAGACTTGAGTTTTTAACCTTTGTCGGGATTTACCCTCGAGCGTTTGCAAACCTAAGCTTAAGAGCTTTAGGCGCTGTCAGCATATTGTAGACGAGGCTCATATCTCTCTTGTTTGGTTAAACCTGTAATTTTTACAAATCTCACAGAATAATGTCATATCATTAAGATGATAAGTTCAATAAAAGTAGTTCAAATTAGTTCAAAACATTTCATAATAACTTTGCAGATAAAAACTGTAAAATTTTCCAAGTTTATCTGCGTTCCATAAGAGATTAATGTCTTTGTCTTTCATCATTCATGGATCCTTACAACCTTTCAAGAATTTGCAAAGGAGAGACATAAGATTGTCAAAATACATCACAGTTTTATCACGTGAGCACCCTGCAAATTATGTAAACTTGCAAAAAAATGATCATAGTGGTGTTTCAAGCAACCATAGTAACTTTTATCAATAAGCTATCTTGCGACTTTCACAATGTAAAACTTTACAGAGAAATTTAATACATGATAGCCTTGTAGACATTATCTTTGTTATAATTCACCCCATTTGAAGCAGAAGAAGAATGATTCACAAGGATGATTCATATGCCTAGGATGTACTGAGACTAGACTTCCAAAATATTAATTCCACATACATCAAACTGATGCTTTTAATGGTAAGCCCTTTTTTCGCATGATACTCGCTGATATTTTTGTGTTGCCAGAATTTGAAAATCAACCATACAGAGACTTTAACATCAATGTCAATCACTTAAAAATTCGTCTAAGGAAGTTTATAATCATTCACCTTGTCAATACAACTTTGAAGTTGTTCCGTAATGGGATAGCTAATTTCTATAGCTTTTCTAACACCCTTTGAAGTTGTTCATATCATATCTCACTAATGATCAAAGTTCACCCTGTGATGTACTTTGGTTCTTCCTTCTAGGGTACTTTAAGCAATAATTGGCATAATTGTCACCATAGGAATCAATGATAACCAATTTATTTCTTACTAAGTAAGTTATGTAGTTGATCATGTTGCCTTAGAGAACTATAAACCCTTAATGCAACTTTTGGGCAATATAGTCATTATAAGCTTAAAAAGATTCATCTCGTATATTCTTTCAATAAACCTTTAATGGTTCTTTATAACAGTAAACTTTCACCATGAGGTTGCTAAGAGCCATGGTATGTTGCCTTCTAAGATTGTTTTGTAGCCTCAAAGTTGATATTTTGCGAACTTAAATGTATAGTCGGAAGAATATATGCATGATCATGGTTTTAACTCATGGTCCCACTTGTGAGAATAACTTAAATGTATAGGAAGCAATAATATATACATGATCATGTTTTAACTCATGATGACAACACTTTTTTATAATATATGCATCACTTTTTCAATAGTGGTCAACATAGGAACCATTTTCGAAGTGTGGGTGCTGGTGTTTTAAATGGGTCTTTTACTTTTCAGAGGGAGGGAGTAACATATGAACACATTAAAAAAATCGATAACCCGTCACCGATGAGGGTTTGAGTCATGGGTGTTCTTCTTACGCTCATGGTTTCACAGGTTCTTTTCAGTTGGTCACTTCAATGTTTAGACTGTAGCCCATTTTTCTTCTCCCAGGAAATTTTTTGCTGTTGGCTCTACTCACAACTTCTTTAGTTGCCTCACATATTTATTGAGAGTCGTAGGACAACGACTTTGTTCCTGCTAGGTGATGTTCGGAAGCCAAATAGGCAACAAAGACTATAAAGCGTGCTCTTCATACTGGTGCAAGAGGGATATTTCCTATCTGCTGAGTGCATTTTTTGCTTCCTAATGCATCTGTTTTTTTTTTTGCTGCACTTCATAAGCTTCTCAAAAGCTTTATAATAATATTCAGGATATGCATAAAGTTTTTTGCGAGTTAAGACCCATCTTTCTTGCGCAAAGACCCATCTTTCTTACGCAAAGACTCATCTTTCTTGCAGATCCATCTTTCTTAATTTATGACATGTAAAAGTTTCATATAAAAAGAAGAACTGTTGTTGGCATGCAATATAATTATGAGAATAAATGTAAGGAAATGAGTTCTTTCCTATTAGTTGTGCGTGATGCTTATAAATAAACAGTTTCGAACTTCTTGTTTGATGCAGGCAAAAATATGAAGATTGTTTCAGTTGCACGTAGATCGTTAAATTACAATTTTTCACTTTTGTTTAATAAAATCCATATTTCTTGCGCAAAGACCCATCTTTCTTGCAGATCCATCTTTCTTACGCAATGACTCATCTTTCTTGCGAAAAGACCAATCTTTCTTGCGAAAAGACCCATCTTTCTTGGAGATCCATCTTTCTTAATTTGTGACATGTAAAAGTTTCATGTAAAAATATGAAGTGTTTTTGGCATGCATTATAATTATAAGAATAAAGGTCAGGAAATGAGTTCTTTTCTGTTAGTTGTGTGTGATGCTTATAATGAACAGCTTCGAACTTCTTGTTTGATGCAGGCAAAAATATGAAGATTGTTTCAGTTGCACGTAGATCGTTAAATGTCAATTTGTCACATTTGTTTAATAAAATCCATCTTTCTTGCGCAATGACCCATCCTTCTTGCACAAAGACCCATCTTTCTTGGGAAAAGACCCATATTTCTTGGAGATCCATCTTTCTTAATTTGTGACATGTAAAAGTTTAATGTAAAAATATGAAGTAAAGGTTAGGAAATGAGTTCTTTCCTATTAGTTGTGTGTGATACTTATAAATGAACAGCTTCGAACTTCTTGTTTAATGAAGGCAAAAGTATGAAAATTGTTTCAGTTGCACGTAGATCGTTAAATGACAATTTGTTACATTTGTTTAATAAAATCCATCTTTCTTGCGCAAAGACTCAGCTTTCTTGCGCAAAGACCCATCTTTCTTGCAGACCAATCTTTCTTGCGCAAATACTCATCTTTTTTGTAGATCCATCTTTCTTAATTTGTGACATTTAAAAGTTTCTTATTAAAATATGAAGTTTTGTTGGTATGCAATGTAATTATAAGAATAAAGGTAAGGAAATGGATTCTTTCCTGTTAGTTGTGTGTGATGCTTATAAATGAACAACTTCGAACTTCTTGTTTGATGCAAGCAAAAATATGAAGATTGTTTCAGTTGCATGAAGATCGTTAAATGGAAATTTGTCACTGTTTAATAAAATCCACCTTTCTTGCACAAAGACTCAGCTTTCTTGCGCAGAGACTCATCTTTCTTACAGACCCATCTTTCTTGCGCAAAGACCCATCTTTCTTGTAGATCCATCTTTCTTAATTTGTGACATTTAAAAGTTTCATATAAAAAGATGAAGTGTTGTTGGCATGCAATATAATTATAAGAATAAAGGTAAGGAAATGGGCTGTTAGTTGTGTGTGATACTTATAAATGAACAGCTTCGAACTTCTTGTTTGATGAAGACAAAAGTATGAAAATTGTTTCAGTTGCACGTAGATCGTTAAATGACAATTTGTCACATTTGTTTATTAAAATCCATCTTTCTTGCGCAAAGACAAATCTTTCTTGTGTAAAGACCCATCTTTCTTGCAGATCTGTCTTTCTTGCGCAATGACTCATCTTTCTTGTGCAAAGACCTATCTTTCTTGCACATCCATCTTTCTTATAGATTCATCTTTCTTAATTTGTGAGATTTAAAAGTTTCCTATAAAAGGATGAAGTGTTGTTGGCCTGCAATATAAGTATAAAAATAAAGGTAAGGAAATAGGTTCTTTCTTGTTAGTTGTGCGTGATTCTTATAAATGAACAGCTTCGAACTTCTTGTTTGATGCATGCAAAAATATGAAGATTGTTTCAATTGCAAGTAGATCGTTAAATGGCGATTTGTCACATTTGTTTAATAAAATTCATCTTTCTTGCGCAATGACCCATTTTTCTTGCAGACCCATCTTCCTTGGGCAAATACCCATCTTTCTTGCATATCCAGCTTTCTTGAAGATCCATCTTTCTTAATTTGTGACATGTAAAAGTTTCATATAAAAAGATGAAGTGCTGTCGGCATGCAATATAATTATAAGAAACATTTCAAATTGTTGGATGTAGTCGCGCAACGATCCAGACTGGGTTAACTTGGAAAGAACTCCCTTCAAATTCATATAGGCAGATGCACCAAAATTCTCACGCAAGGCTCGAGTTAATTCACCCCAAGAACGAAGCAAGTTACTGTTGTACATATTGGTACCAAGCAGAGGTCATACCATCTATGTGCAATCCCGCAATAGGTACCTTGAATTCTTTTGGATCTGTTGAAAAAAAAAAAATATTCAGTCCGAAAAATCCAGTTGTTTGGATCTACGCCACTGAAAACAGCGATCTCCAAACGAATCGCCTAGGACAAATTGAGTGAAGAGACACCAACAGGCTGAGGAATCGAGTGATGGTGTGGCGGTGGTTCACGATTACAAGCATCGAAGGCAGAAACAGAACTATTAAGTTGCTGCAACTGTGATATGATTAACGCCATTTGACTTTGATGATCGTCGAGACGAGCTTCAATACGAGATTGATTTCTTTCCATACGAGACATCAAAGATTGATGATCATCCATACGAGCATCAATACAGTGTTGGAATATAGTGAACTCCTCAGCGAGGTCTTGAACACGCATTTTGACGAACAAATGGAGTTCAAGCAATGGAAGCACCAATTGTTAGGGTTCAACCTAACAGAGAAGGTAAAAAAAAAAACAAAGAGCTGAAACCAAGAATTTGTGTATTATTTTTTGAATGCCCAATTTCTGTACATGAGAACCTATTTATACTAATATCACTACAGGTGTGTAGCCACCTGTACTAACTTCAACTATACTGATGTTTACAATAGACACCTATACGAACTTCACTGTACTATTGTTTACAATAGACACGTGGCCTCATGCGAACCTTAAGCTATGTATTCCTTCAGCCTCACTGAATGCCTCTTCTCACGTATGGAAACTCTCTTCGTAACATATGCCTGGTTCACATTAAGTTTCAAATTAATGACAAGCAGTCATTGCATTCATTCTATCAAATTACTGTATCAGTAATTAAGCTTTTACGAGTTAATTTATTTGCAACATGCATGTTCTTCCGATTGTTACTTAGTGCATCTTCTTAATATGCATTAGCTTTCCAACACTAATTAAAAAGTGTTAACTTTACCAAAAAAAAAAGTTGAAATTTCTGTGTTGATTCTGAGAGGGGGGAACATGTAAGAGAAAATTGTATAGATATGCAAATTAGAGAAATATGCATGTATATTATCAGAATGCATGTATTAGATGTCATAAATTAGTTTAGCAATAGATGACACAGTTAGAATCGAAGCCTTAATGTGGCTACTCCTCTAGGGTAATGCATGTGGTGGTATCATCAGTGAAACTTTTTTTTTTTTTTTTTTGTCTTAACTGCACCTTTTAATGAGTATGTCATAATGAATTATATTAATAACATTTGCAATATATTTATCTAATTCATTTTGTTAAATCTTAACGAAGTATATCAATTTTGTATTAATGCGCGCATTTGGTTACTTTTTTTATGTTGGCTTTGTTTTGGAGGTTATTATTGTTATTATAAATGAAAGCTGATTATAGTTTTATAGGAATGTTAACTTGTGACGGAAGTGAGTTTGGTGCTGACGCACAATGGAATTGAATTTTAAGTGCGGCTTTAGTTATATCTTGATGAGGATGGCAAGTCTTGTTATTTTGCTGAAAACCGAGGTTATAGTTATAGTTGTTGTATTCATATATTTACAACGTATGAACAAATTTTGTATTAATCTATCTTTCTCTTATATTTATTGGATCTGAATTTTTGTATGTTAAAAATATATATGATATGGTCATAGAAGAATTAAAACTATATAAAGGTGGATCAATAGTAATAAAAAAAAGAGAGAAATAGAATATTGATCCATATTTATTAGTTTTACTGATAGGAATTTTTTCTTTCAAATTTGTTCTTAGGTTTAAATTGGAAATTTCATAATGAATTATATTAATAGCATTTGCACATATATTTATCTAATTAATTTTGTTAAATCTTAACGAAGTATATCAATTTTGTATTAATGCATTTGGTTACTTTTTTTTATGTTGGCTTTGTTTTGGAGGTAGAAGTTAAATAAAGTGAGCAACGTATAACCTCTAAAATTACTATAATAATTACTGTTATTTATTATTTTATAGGATTTTAGATGATATTACTTTGCTATAATAGTTGGTTTTATTATGTAATAGTAATTTTGTATGGTTTATTGCTTTACCAAATTATAAATTTTGACATGCCAATTAGATTTTTTTTGAAGTAAATTACCGTCTGCGTCCTCAACAAAATTACAGGATCAAGTTTAATTTTTTAGAAAAAAAAATCAATTCGTAATCCCTCTTAAATTCAAAGAAGGTTAATCCTTTTAATTGAGTCTATTTTGAATTTCGGACGGATCACAAGATAAATTTTTTTTCCCGAGGGATTAAAATAGGTTTTTTAATTTTTGTTGAGCACCCAAAATGTACTTTACTCTATGTTTCACATTATAATTTCTTCCGAGTAAAGTACATTTTGTTTCCTCAACAAAAATTACGGAACCCAATATAATCACTTAGAATAAAAAAATCGACTTGTGGTTTCTCTGAAATTTAAAGAATACCCACGTTAGTCCTTAGGACTAATACGGGTCTTCTTTGAATTTCAGAGGGACCACAATTTCGACTAACTGGGTCTATTTTGAATTACAAAGGGACCAAAAGTTATTTTACTCATTTTTTTTCTATTTTTACTATCTTTAGGATATATATATATATATATATATATATATATATATATATATATATATAAAGAGAAATATTTATGCAGTTACCGCAGATAAGTTATCTACATTTACTTCCAAAACGACGTCGTTTTGGTGTTGAAATATTAAAAAATTATAATTATAAAGATCATTATAACCCTGAAATAAATTAAAATTACAAAAATACTTTGATTTTCGCTCCAAAACGACATCGTTTCCGGTTCAATGCAGATAACTTATCTGCATTAATTGCAAAAAAAAATGAACCCATATATATATATATATATATATATATATATATATACACACACACACACGGAAAACACTTTCTCCTTTAATAGGAGAATTGTTTTCTCAGGTTATTGAAACATTATTTTACGTGAAATATTTTTTTTATTTTTAATTTTTTCGTCTATGATGGCCCCCACACAAAGTGTGTGTGGGGAAACTTTGCTCTTCTCTTGTTAAATGAAAGATGCAAAGCCATATATCCAAAAACACTTTCTCGTTTAACCGGGGTAATGTTTTCTCCTATTACTCACACATCATTTTACGTGCAATTTCTTTTTGTATGTGCAAGAACTTTGTTCTTCTCTTGTTAAATGAAAGATGCAAATAAATATAAATATATATATATATATATATATATATATATATATATATATGAAAAATTGGGTACTCAGTTATTGGATATATGGTTTTGTCCAGTTTTCGTATTACAATTATATACTCCGGGGAATACATAATTATAAAATGCTAAAGTTGCACTTTTTTTCTCTCTTCATAAACTTATCTACTGAGGTGAAAAGTGAAAAAAGTATAATTTAATATTATAACTAGAGAAGCGTTATTCTTATAACCTAAAAGTTTTACAATCTCTTACAACTTATTTTTTCACCGTTGATTTTCGTCAATCCAACAATTATGATTTTTTGGCTCACATTTATTATTAATTATTAATTTTCGATAAATTGTAACAGTTGAATTGACATAAATCAACGGAGAAAAAATAAGTTGTAAGAGATTGTAAAACTTTTAGGTTGTAAGAATAACGCTTATCTTATAACTATGTATCCCCGAAGTATAAATTTATAATGTGGTCATTGGACAGAATCTTATATCTAGCGATTGGATACCAGATAGACCATATATATATATATATATATATATATATATATATATATATATATATATATATATATATATTGGAAATGATATACTTACCACCAAAAAAATGTACCACCTTTACAACCAATCTGATCACCGTTGATTTCTGTCAATCTAACGGTTATAATTTATTAAATTTATTGGAAATTAATAAATAACTAAATAGGTTTAAAATCAATTTATAATTTAATTAAATTAACTAGGAATTCTAGTGATAAAATTTAAATAAATTATGCATTATTTGTAACAACTTGTGTATTTTCACACACACACACACATATATATAGGAAGGATATACTTGCCACCAAATTTTTTTACCACATTTACAATCAACCTAATCTCCGTTGATTTCTGCCAATCTAACGGTTATAATTTATTGAATTTATTAGAAATTAATAAATAACTAAATAAGTTTAAAATCAATTTATAATTTAATTAAATTAACTATGAATTCCTATATATATGAGGTGGGATCCTTTGACACCAGTGTCAAATTTGAAGTTTGACACCTCATCTGATAGCCGTTAGATCAAAAAAAAACAACGACTCTGATTTGTAAGCATGTGACACCATTGATCTTTTTGATCTAACGACTATCAGATGAGGTGTCAAACTTCAAATTTGACATTAGTGTCAAAGGATCCCACCTATATATATATATATATATATGGGATAAACATTTCTACAACCACTTTAGATAAGGTTATCTACAGCTACCCTCAAAACTACGTCATTTTGATTAATGAAGGGTGTTTCTGTAATTTTAGGTGAATTAATGAAAGGTATTTTCATAATCTTGTTTATTTTTTTATCATATACATTTTACTGAAACACCCTTCATTAATTCACCTAAAATTACAGAAACACTCTTCATTAATCAAAACGACGTAGTTTTTGAGGTAGCTGTAGATAACTTTATCTACAGTGGCTGTAGAAATATTTTTTCCTATATATATATATATATATATAGGGCCAGGATATACTTAGGGGTGTTCATCAACTGATCCAAACCGATTCAAACCGCGGTAACCGAACCGAAAAATCGATAAATGAATAAACCGAAAATCGAAAAATAACTGCAAATTTTAATTGGATTAGATCGGTTTTTGGATGGGTTGATGAAAACCGATCCAATCCAAACCGATCAAATATATTAATTTCCTTCTACCTACTTGGGTCTTTCCCCAATCATAGCCCAAATTTTTTTAAATCCAAGACTCATTAATCCATCAACTAAACCCAAGAAAAAATCTAGTCACATCTCATCAAAATTTTTTTTTTTTAATCTTTTTAGAGCTTCATATCTTATTATCCAAAAAAAAAATTATATTATGTTTACTAATGCTTTTGTATTTCAAAAAAAATAAAATTACAAAGCCAATATATACAAAATATGCTATTTGCACAGTAATCATAAAATAAATTTTAGGATTTTCAAAAAATCGAAAACCGATCCAATCCAAACTGAAAAAAATTGGATTGGATCGGATTGGATTTGAAAAAAATTAAGACCGAACGGATGATTATATGATCAAACCGAAGGGATTGGATTAGATGATTTTTGCTTCCAAAATCGATCGAATCCAGACCGCGAACATCCTTAGATATACTTACCATAAAATTTTTACCGTCAGTCTAATGATTATATTTTATTGGATCACATTTATTAGTTATTTATTAATTCCCAATAAATTTAATAAATTATAACCATTAAATTGACAGAAATTAACAGAAATTAAATTGATTATAAAGGTGGTAGATTTTTATATGATAAGTATATCCTTCCCTTTTGTTTTCATAATTATATTTTTAAACCTATTTTGACGCCCTACTCAAAACGCGAAACATAACCCACTGCCGTGAGCTCAGGGCTCAGCCGCCCGACCTCTCCTCCCAACCCTCTCGCCTCACTCTCTCAGCCACCGCGAGGTCAGCCGTCAAGGTAGGCGGGCACCGCGAGTGCATCGAGCATTTTTTAAAACTTTATTTGTGTGTTGTTAACTCGTTCTTATTTGTTGTTTAGTTGCAGCAATATATTGGTTGTTCACGTACACGAGCAGAATTTCAGATAATTGTTGTTTTTGTTGATTTTTTTTGAGTGTTTTGGGATTTTCTTGTTCTTGGGAAGGTGTTGTGAGTTGCACTTGTATACCACATGCTGTAGATTTTTTGAAATACCCGGGGTAATATAATATGAAATAAAATAATTGTGTTCTTAGCTAGAGACTGATTGACATAGCCATAAAATCTGTGCACAAATTAAATCTCAATTTTTAGAAAATAGGATGATAAAGTTAGATTAAAAAAAACTATAGAAGAAATTGAATATCTCTATATTTATTCACATGGCCGAGATATACAATATTATTCCCTTATCCCTCTATTCCAAATACAATGTTATGTATATGCTTATTTAATATCTTCCCCTTAGTTTGTCTCCTTCCTCTAATGCAATCACCACCCTAAAAAATATTAGACATGATCAAATGGAGTATTATAGCAAACTAAGGGGGAGAAGGGAAATAACTACAAATATGGATCCTGTTCTCATGGCTAATTAAGTACGTTGTATGCACCAATATTTATATGGATCCTAAACTTAACTTACAACTTAGATTTGTGAAGAGAGCTTCCACTGACCAGAAAATGCTCAGAAAAGAACTTGAAGTGCTACAATAGAAAGCTTGTATGCTCTGTGCTTCTAGACTTCAACTCACAACTTAGGTTTGTGGTAATAGTTTCCCCTTTTATAATCAGAGAGTTCAACAAATTGTAATATGAATCTAAAAGCAACTTCATACTATGCCATTGAGACAGATCATTGCTGATTCCTTTTTTTATTTGTTTTTTCAAAGGTCTTTTTGTTTCATTCTGGTTTTATGTGGCTTATAATAATGATTGTGATAATGCCTTATATCATATCCTGTTTTTAAAGGCACCCATCAAGGAAAGTAGCAAGTGTCTTTCTTTTTGCCAGTTCTTTTTCGAGAGCTAAAGTTTTGAGCTTCTCTGGAGTTATATTTTCTTCACAAAGAATCAATGCTTGACCTCCCAAACCAAGTCCAAGAAGATTGTTTTAGACCTTATAGGAATTGTTTTGGCCGACAAACTTTACCATACTCCCCTTGAACAACAAAGCTAAGTAGTTGCTTCGTATAAACCTCCTATTGTAAAAATCACTGAGAAAGGCATTCTTGACATTAAGCTGATGTAGTAGCCAATGATGGAAAGCAGCCAACAAGATGAACAAACAAACAGATAAGTCTGAGCATAACTTTGGCAACCAGTATAGCCTTGAGATGAGCAATGGTTCTATTTGGGTTGACTTTAATCGTGTACACCACTAGACCCACTTACAACCAATGTCATGTGTTCTCGAAGGAAGAGGGATAAGATCCCATGTTGTTTGATGCTTTAACGCCTGCATTTTCTCTTCCTTGTCATGTCGCTAACTTAGATGACGTAATGAACACTCAATGGTCGTGTTCTCATGTTTTGGTTAACTACCAAGTGCCCAATACAATGATGGACTCTTTCAGTATTGTAATTTATATGCTTTATTTTTTAAGACTTGGATGTATGTTGTCTTTATGTAGTATTTTTATCCTTTTCTTTACTTGCTTATTCCTATCCAGAAGCGATGATTATAATTTTGCAGTACTGCTTATAAGAAGAGACAAAGCTTTTAAGGCATCCATTTAACTGTTTTTGCTCTGATTTGAGTTTGTAGTTTCAAAGTTTGGTTTGTGACTTTTTCTTTTCTTAAATATCTTTTTCCTTTCAATTTTCCAAGCAGTGATGGGAAAGATGCACAAGAATAAGAAACAAGCTGATGGGCTTGGACCTTCAAGAGAACATACCGATATGCAGGAGCAAGAAATGGATATAAGGAAGATTATGAAAGACGTTGAAAATTTTAGTAATTTCCATCTTCTTTTTCCACTTTGACTTTCTTTTCCCATTTCTTGACTGTTGTCTTTATATTTTCATTGAATCTGCTTTGAATTTGTCAATGCGCAACAAATATATATTCAATGTAGACAATGCATAATGAATAGCGGATGATTATGTTCTTGGTTCTTAATATACTATTTTGTATAATTAGGTTGGATTTCTTTTGTCTGCTCTGATGCAGCTTAATTCTTGAACAGATATACATGCTTGGTAACTTAACTCTTTTGAGTTTAGAGTAGACTTTTATGGATTATGTTGATTTATGTGGCTGGATAGATGTGATAGGGATACTGATGCTCATTTCGTAGTTTAGAAGCTTAGTGCGTCATATAAGCTGATGACATTGCATTGTTAAAGGAAGTTATGAGTTACGACTGTATGTTTCAATTCATTTTTTGATTTTGGATTTGGAAGTTTATGGAGGAGTTGGAGAATTTAAAATTCATAATTCAGTAGGTCAAGGAATAAACTTTTTAATGAATATATTATCCTCCTCCTTGTAGGTTTCCTTTCCTTATAAAGTTTCTTCTTTTAAATCTTGTGCGAAACATAACATTTTAACATTCTAAGCTCAAACTGTCTGGATATAAGCTTCTTGTTTAGCAAGAGAAAGCTTACAGTGTTGTGTTTTGGGATAAGTGGCAATGGCTGTGAACATAACGTTTTAACCTTCTCAGTTCAAACTGTCTGGATATAAACTTCTTGTTTAGCAAGAAAAAACTTACAGAGTTGTGTTTTAGGATAAGTGGCAATGGCTGTGATTTAGCACTGTCCTTTGATGTTCTTGAGTAACATTTAGGGTCACATGTAACATTTATTTTTAAGTTTTTTCTGTAGTAATCTAGGACTATAGTTTCCTTAACCTGGGTGATTTAGAAAATTGAATCATATAGTTCATTGCATGTTATATATGTTTTCATTTTTTAGGATTCGATTTGTTGTTGGAAATTTAAGAACACAACTTCGAAATTTCAGAAGAATATGTAGGTTAAAATTGTGCCAATAATTGCTTTTTTCCCTATTAAAAAAGTTCTGTTTAGTTTTTTTTTTTTTTCCATTCAAAATGCATTGCATTATAACTTTGCAATAATGATAAGAAAATATCTGTGCCTTTATTTTAATATGAGGGTGTTGGAGCTAAAGAATTTAGGGTAACCATAATCAATTCACCTGGTTTTGTTTGCCTTTCCACTGTCTATTAGATATCAAAGCGTAGTTGCTTCTTATAATGGCTGGTAATTACCATATTTTTCAGGCTACTCACATATGACATGGAAAGAACGCAAAAAGATTGAAAATAGGAAGGTCGTTTCTCTTGGTGGGAAGGTGAGGACTGTTAGTTGATGCACTCTTTTCTACATTTTGTGCCAATGCAAATAGCATTACCAGGATCCTCAGGAAACAAATTTTTTAGTGTGTTTCATTTGCCCATATGTAGCCCCCCAAGAATCAGAGGTTACCTTTAAGTGTGGCACGACCAATGATGAAGAAACAAAAGGAGAGGGAACAGAAAATGCTCCAAGAGGTAATTAATTTCTATTATCCTGCATTGTTTTTTTCTTGTGTTTGTCTGACTCATACTGACCTTATTCCTATATGTACGACATATGGCTTTTAGCATTTGATTCTTGGAAAATTTGGGGGAAAGCTTGGCGGTAGCAGTAAAAGATCAGTTGGGAAGCACAAGCTTGAGAACAGGGGTCTGAAGTCAAGTGAAGGTCGTTTTAGAAATGGCATACTCGATGTGAAGCATTTGCTAAATTCAGCATCCTCAAGAGATCATGACACTGGGATCAATACGTCCAATACAGGAAAAAGGAAAGGAAGTAAGATGACACATGGTAAAAAGGGTGCTGGTAAGAAGCACTATTGAGTACATCATTGTGGAAAGTGTTTTATTTTAGACTATGGATTAGTGGATAGGGATGAAATTGAGGGAAACAGAATGAAATGCCATTAGCTATCATTATCTAGATTTATTAAAATTATAGATAATGGAATGGTTGGTGATGGAATCTTTTCCATCCATCCCACGCCATTCAATTCTTTCATTTTTCCTTATCTGTACCGAGCCATTTGTTAATGTGTATGATGATTTAACATGTTGAACCTTTATAAATCTAGCATGACCCTTCCAGTGTTCAAACTGTCATCGGATGTAAACATATATACAAGGTTGACAAGTCAATTTCTGAAGCCATTTCAGCTGTTCTACTGTTGCTAGCTTTCTCCCCTTTTTTTCCTTTTCCCTTTATAGCTCTGAACCATTTAATGTGAAAACTATAACCCGTGCACAGTTAAAATAGAGGTGAAGGGAAATTTGGATTCTTTGTCAATTACATCATTCTTTGGGCTTAAGCTCTTCTTTGTTACCGAACAAAAATTCCTCGAGCTGGGCTTCAACATTATTAACGAACTGTTTCGTAACATCCCCTTCAGGGAAACAAAACAAAGCAAAAAGCAAAGGTTTAGTCGATTGTTGAAGCTTTGCTATTTTGCTAATGGGTCATGAATGTTATGAATTTGTCAATTCGGTACTTTGGAGATTGAATACTCATTAATATATTTGATTCGTGGGAAGAGGGAAGACATACCTCTCTCTATGTTCACTTGATTATTTGCCAATATGTTCGCTGCCTTCGAATGAAGGAAAAAAGATATTGCTTCTTCATCCCCATAACCTTGGGGGCAATTCCTAATTTTCTAGTTAGGATTTTTTTTTTCTTTCTCTTTTCAAGATAATAAAATTTGAGTTAACTCAATCACCTTAATTTTATAATTTTTCAAAAAAAAATAAAAGTAGAGGGATCTTTTGAACCCCGTGTAAAATTAAAAAGTTTTACTCCTTATTTTAATCGTTAATTTATGTCTCTGTAATAATTATAATTTATTGATTTCTATTAATTAATTAATTGTTAATTTTAAATAGATTACAATTTTTTTTCCTCAAATAAAAATCCTGATATGTACCAGTGTTACTTTGATTATTTTTGTAAAGAATTAATGTTAAAATAATTTGACAGAATCTTTTCAAAAAATAAGAATGACAGCCTTATTATCAACTTAAATCAATCTAATCGTTGTTATCAAAAAAAAAAAAAAAATCAATCTAATCGTAATAAAATTTGATCGGTTCAAGTTAATAATTTTTTTTTTTCAATCCTACCTAATTTAGTTTTTACTTTTTTTTTCCCACAGGATCCAACAATTACCTCTTATTAGCATGAATTCACAATAATCTCTATTAGCACAAATTATCGAAAAGAATGAAAGAAGACCAAGTATAACACCCGTGACTGTGGCTATAAACATGAAAGTAAAAAAACTTTGAATACGTTATTTTGTTTAGGTTATTATTATTTTTTTAATACGTTATTTTGTTTAGGTTATTATTATTTTTTTAGGTTATTTTGTTTTTGGAAAACTATTTTTAAATGGATGGAAAATAAATAAAAATTAATTCCAAAAAAAGAAAAGAAAGAAAGAAAATATGTTTTTGAATTTTAAAAATGCTTTTAAAAAAAGGAAAATCTTATCATTAAAAAGTTTACAACTTTTACAGCCAACTTAATTACCGTTAATTTCCGTCAATTTAATGCGACTCAATAGATTTTAATAAATTATAACAGTTAAATTATCAAAAATCAACAATAATTAAGTTAGTTTGTAAAGATAATAGGAAGAGGATATTGTGACAACCAAATAATGTTACGACCAATCATCATCTCACCGTTAAATTGGTAGTAGCGATCCGACGGTCTTCGTTGCTGTCTTAAATAATCCCTCACTATTCGTTTCTCTCTCCCCCTTCTCTCTCTTCCCTTCTCTCTCTCATTATACACTCTGCCGCCGCCGCCCTAGCCTCTGTCTCCGCCGCCTGCCGCCTCTGTTGCGCAGAGAGCTTCGCTGAATACACGATAGTGAGGGACCGATTTTTACCAGGTTCGACTTTTACCAGATTATCAACAGCGTTGTTGATTTTACATAAAAATATTTCTGAATTTCAGTGCATTTCGCATTCCCACATTAATTGTTAATTTTTTTAATAATGATTTTGTTTGTGTCATGTGAATACAGTATTATACCATTGAATCATAATTATGTTTTTCTACGCACATAACGAATCGAACAGTACCCTCCTTCTAGTTATCCGATGTATTGGTTGAACGCTTGTGACTATGTTAATTATTGGTTGAACCTGTGAGGATAACTATAAAAAGTATATCCTATCACTTGAAAAAATCCCCGAATCCGAAACCCTTCAGCATTCAAGTATGCCCCGTTCATTTAACACGGATTAATCCATGACCCGTTTAACCATAACAGACCGCACACGGCACAGTAGTTACAGCCACTCACTGTCTCCGCCGCCGGCGCCTTCTTCTCCTTCTCCACACACCGCCGCTACCTGTGGCCGCCGATCCTTTCTTCCTAACCGCACTTTGCCAGGTACGTAAAGGCTTGTTTGGTGTACGTTGCTTTCTTCGCTTCTCTGTCTTGTGCCGATCAGAATAGAGCTTTTAGTGCTTGAGCTTACCTGACTCGATTCAACAAATTTCTAAGCCAGGTCGTCGGTATTATACTCGCCCGATTCGCTTCCTCTCGGTTCCAGGGAAAGCCTCTTGTTCAAATCCTTGGCAAGCCCATGATCCGGGTCTTTCCTTCTTCCTCTCTTCAAAATTTCAGTTTTCTTTATTTTTTTCTAAATTATGTGTGGTAATTTCAACCTTATTTTTTTTTAAATGCACTTTGGTGGTGATTTTTCCTTTTTCATGTTAGACTGAGTTTGGAGTTATTTTTTTTTTTAAGTTGAAATGGTGATTTTTTGTGAATTCTCTTGAACATTTTTAATTTAGCATTCATACCAGATGTGGGGAAGTGAATAAAAAGGGGTTAAGGATCAATTTTCATTTTTGAGATAGATTATGTACCAATAATAAAAAGCCAGCAAAAGACCCGTCGCCGGAAACCCAGCCACGTGCCGCCAACATCCTCCAGCTTCGCCGGCGCGTGTGGTTCACACGCCGCCCCCCCATCATTTTTTTTCCGGCGAGTCATACCCCGTTCTGATCGTCTACCTTCCCTCTTCCTGTTTTGAGGGTCAAAATCATATTTGGAGGAATTTTTTTTTCTGGGTATTGTTGTTAGGAAGCCATGGACACTGAAAATGTTGAAAATTCATCTGGAGTTTCGACCGGAACCTCACCCCTTCCCATTTCTTCGTCTTCTGGAGACAACCCAGCAATGCAGATCACCAATCACCGTTTAAACGGTAGAAACTATGTGCAATGGTGTCAATCTGTTAAGTTGTTTATCCAGGCCAAAGGGAAGATGGGGTATCTGGATGGAAAAAAGGTTCAACCAGCAGAACATGAACCTGGCTATGATGCTTGGGTGACTGAAAATGCTTTGGTCATGACATGGCTGACTAATTCTATGGAACCGGATATCAGTCAAACTTATTTATTCCTTGATACGGCTCAAGAAATTTGGGAAGCTGTTAAAGAATACTACTCTGACCTGGGCAATGCCTCTCAGGCTTTTGAACTCAACACCAAGGTGAAAGATTTACGCCAAGGAGGGATGACTGTTACTGAATACTTCCTTGCTCTAAAAACATTGTGGCAAGAGTTGGATCTTTATGATAAAGCAGACCTTCAAGGTTTAGACGCTAATGCAATATTCAAAAATTATATAGAGAAAA
The DNA here is from genome assembly GCF_033153095.1 of Gastrolobium bilobum. Lineage (NCBI taxonomy): Eukaryota > Viridiplantae > Streptophyta > Magnoliopsida > Fabales > Fabaceae > Gastrolobium > Gastrolobium bilobum. Next base: position 29,139 of record NW_026898737.1, read on the forward strand.
AGGCGTCTCTATGATTTTCTTGCTGGCCTTAATTCTGATCTGGATGATGTTCGTGGAAGAATTTTGGGGCAAAACCCATTACCTTCCATTGCCACTGCCTTTTCTGAGGTACGAAGGGAGGAGCTTCGCCGAAAGGTAATGTTGGGTGATAAGGACTCTAAGTCCTCTGATGGGTCAGCCCTTATAACAAAGAATACTGCTCGTCCTTCTGGGGACTCAAAACGTTCTGACCGTTGGTGTTCTCATTGCAATAAGGGTGGTCACACCCGTGAAAAATGTTGGGAAATTCATGGCAAACCACCAAACTGGAAACCAAAAGGACAGAACAAGAATCGTGCTAATCAAGTATCTTCTGAAGATAAGGGGGAAGGGTCTCATGTCCCTTCAAACCCCGATGGTGTTCTCCTCTCTAAGGCCCAGTATGAGCAATTTCAGAAATTGATGTCTCAACCTGCTGAGGCAACTAGTCATGTTGCTAAAAAAGGTATGGCATTCCATGTTGATCGTAGTAATCGTTGGATCCTTGATTCAGGAGCCTCTGATCACATGACAGGTAATGCAAACTTATTTTCTTCCTATACCCCTTACTATCACCCGTCACGAATAAGAACAACTGATGGAAATTTCTCCACTATTGCGGGCAAGGGATCCATTAAACTTTCTGAACATATTATTTTGAACTCAGTCCTTCATGTTCCCTCCCTTACTTGTAACCTCATCTCTATTAGCAAATTTACTGCTGAGTTGCATTGTGTTGCTAAGTTTTCTGCAAATGCTTGTATCTTTCAGGAGCAGGACTCGGGGATGATGATAAAAAGGAAGAGACTCATAGAATGGCAGAGGCAAATAGAGCTTGGCAGTGCTAGAGAGGAAGAATGGCTATACTATTTGGAGGAGGATCTTTGTGAAAGGAGGATTTTTTCAAACCACTCTCTATGTTTATCAGATGATTGTAATGATGTCTTGTTATGGCATCGTAGATTAGGGCACCCAAATTTTGTTTATCTTCAGAAGTTATTCCCTAACTTATTTATCAATAAAAAGCCAAGTTCCTTTCTTTGTGATATTTGTCAGCTTGCAAAACATTCTCGTGTCACTTATTCTCCTAAGAAATATCATGAATCTTCTCCTTTTACATTGATTCATAGTGATATTTGGGGACCTGCTCGTGAAAAAAATGTCTCGGGTGCTCGTTGGTTATTACTTTCATTGATGATCATTCTAGGGTATGTTGGGTATATCTCTTAAAAGACAAGTCTGATGCGGCATCCACTTTTAAAAATTTTCATGCTATGATTCAAACTCAATTCCAAACTCCTATCAAAATTCTGCGAACAGACAATGGCACTGAATATTTTAATTCTGTTCTTGGAGATTACCTAAACCAGCATGAGATTATTCATCAAAGTTCTTGTCCTAACACCCCTCAACAAAATGGGGTGGCTGAAAGGAAAAATAGACATCTAATTGAAGTTGCTCGAGCTCTCTTATTCACGATGCATGTCCCTAAATATCTGTGGGGGGAAGCCATCTTGACAACTTCTTATCTCATTAATCGAATGCCTTCTCGGGTACTAAATTTTCATTCTCCTTTATCTTGTCTTACTAAATCTTTTTCTTCTTTCTGTGCTATTTCTTCTATTCCTCCCAAAATATTTGGCTGTGTGGTCTTTGTACATATTCCTCCACATCAAAGGTCCAAACTTGACCCTAAATCTATTAGATGTGTCTTCATAGGATATTCCCCTAATCAAAAAGGCTATAAGTGTTACTCATCTTCTCTCCGTAAGGTCTTTGTTTCCATGGATGTTACCTTTTATGAGACACAATCCTTTTTTTCCCCGACTTCTCTTCAGGGGGAGTCTACTGGTATGGATGAAGATAAGCTTGGGAAACCAAATGAAGCTGCTGTCTTACCTTGGCCTTTGGAAACAGGGGGAGTTATTGGGAAGGAAACAGGGGGAGCAACTATACCTGAGTCTAATGATCCTCCCGGTCTTTGTGATCCTCCTGGTAAATGGGGAAAATTCTACAGCAGGCGCAAAACACATCAAGAGACTCTAGACTGCCAGGATCCTGACTCGAGTCCTTGCTCTAGCAACCCACTTGAATGCACTAGCACAACCAACATTGATATGCCCATCGCCCTTCGGAGAGGTACTAGATCTTGCACTGCTCATCCTATTTCCTATTATATCTCATATGAGAAGTTTTCTCCAGGTTTTCGTGCTTTCAACACTATGTTAGATAGTACTAGGATACCCAAAAATATCCAAGAAGCACTTGATGACCCAAAATGGAGGAACGCCGTATTAGAAGAAATGGATGCACTTATAAAAAATGGAACATGGGAGTTTGTGACATTACCTAAAGGAAAGAAAACTGTTGGTTGCAAGTGGGTGTTCACAATAAAATTTAATGCAGATAACAACATCAACAGGTATAAGGCCAGATTACTTGCTAAGGGATTTACTCAGACTCATGGGATTGATTATCAGGAGACATTTGCTCCTGTTGCCAAGCTTAACACTATCCGCGTTCTGCTATCTCTTGCCGCCAACCTTGATTGGCCATTGCAACAGTTAGATGTCAAGAATGCCTTCTTGAATGGTGATCTACATGAGGAAGTTTACATGGATCCACCTCCTGGTTTTGAAAAAGGGGATGGTTTTGTGTGCAAGTTGCAGAAGTCTCTCTATGGACTTAAACAATCTCCCAGAGAATGGTTTGGGAAATTTACTCAAGCTGTTAAGGGAAGAGGGTTCACCCAAGCTCAGACTGATCACACTTTATTCTTTAAACACTCTGACAAAGGTAGAATTGCTATCCTCATTGTTTATGTTGATGACATAATTGTCACTGGTAATGATACCGAGGAGATAGCCTCTTTAAAAAAATGTTTAGCTGATCAGTCTGAACTAAAAGATCTTGGATCTCTCAAATACTTCCTTGGCATGGAAGTTGCTCGAAGTAAGGAAGGAATTTCCTTAACTCAGAAAAAATACATTCTAGACCTGTTGCAAGAAACAGGTATGCTTGGGTGCAAGCCAGCAGAGATTCCAATTGAAGCTAATATCAAGATGGGAGTTGAGGACGGGGAAGATGTTGATAAGGAGCAGTACCAGAGACTAGTGGGGAAATTAATCTATTTGTCTCACACTCGTCCTGATATTGCTTTTGCTGTGAGCATGGTTAGCCAATTCATGCATTCTCCTAAGGAAAAACACCTTAGTGCTGTTTATAGAATTCTCAAGTACCTCAAAAACACCCCTGGTCGAGGAATTCTCTTTAAAAAGGGGAACAAAAGGATGATTGAAGTTTATACAGATGCAGACTGGGCTGGCTCTGCAATGGACCGAAGATCTACTTCAGGATATTGTACTTATGTCTGGGGAAACCTTGTGACCTGGAGAAGTAAGAAACAAATTGTTGTTGCAAGAAGCAGTGCAGAAGCGGAATTTCGGGCTTTAGCCCATGGTATTTGTGAAGGAATTTGGTTAAGAAGGCTTCTGGAAGAGTTGAAGATCTCTTATTCCCTACCTATCAGATTATATTGTGATAATAAAGCTGCTATCAGCATTGCTCAAAATTCTGTCCATCATGACAGAACAAAACATGTGGAAGTCGATCGTCACTTTATCAAAGAAAAATTAGAAGACGGTAGTGTATGCTTGTCATATATACCTACCAAGGAACAAACGGCAGATATTCTCACCAAAGGTTTACTTAAGCCGACCTTTGAGGATTTGATCAGCAAGTTGGGAATGATCAATATATATCTCCCAACTTGAGGGGGAGTGTAGAATATTCTAGATTATCATTTATTACTTCCTTGCTATCTGTTCCCTTATTTATTAATGTCTATTGTTATTGTAAATAAGTCTCTTAGTTTACTGTTGCTATTTATTAGCATTGTTCTTTGTACTCAATATAAATAGGACCTATTGGGTCTCTCAATGTAATCAATCAATAGTGTTATACAGAAAAACACTCTTTCTTTTCATCAATAATAATAACAAATGTTGCATAAACATTTATGCAAACAAAGTCTGCATTCTGGATCTTCAAAGGATAGGCTTTGGTGATAGCTTTTGCATGTGAATTGAAGGTGAAGATTACTTTTAAAAAAAATTGTGACTCTTTTGTTTTTATCTTTTGTAAAAGTTGTACCCTTCTGTTTTACTTGTTCAACTACTTTGTTTATAAAGTTCACAATAATGAAATGGCGTTGATTCAATCAGCTTTCTATTAAGATGTAGAAAATTTCAAATGTATTTGGCTTAGAATGTGTGGTTTCATAATTAAAAATAAGGAACTATGTGTTGTTTTGATGGGTAATGGGTTAAGTTTATAGCATTTTTGTGTAAGTTTAGACAAATTTGAAAAAAGAATGATGAAGACAAAGAATTTCAATCAGCTTCCTTTGTAGGCTGGTTAGTTTCATTATAGTGTATGGCAATATTAAGACAAAGAATGACGGAAAAAGGTTAAAGAGAACAACATTTGGCACTATAAACTAATTACAAAAAATCAGAAAACTGAGTTTAACTTTCCCTTTTAATATTTTATGTATTCTATAGCAAATATGGCAATGAGAGTGAGATAAATATACTTTGACCAGGAAAACAAAATAGATGGAACTTATATTGTTCCAATGGATACTGAACTCAGGAAATAATTGGCTTGAATTGCAGTATGTATATGCCTGCTAAAAGACAATGTCGCAATAAATTAATTTTTTGTGGGCATTCTCTATTTTATTGGTTTTTTAACCTTTTATTTGTTGTGATGGTTCTTTCTTTTTCTTGTTTTGTGGTTGATTCTTAATTGGTTTAGTTCCTGCAATAAGGCACTGCTTCTCCCTACAACACAGAAGTTTTGAGAGAAGCCTAGAACTTAGTATTTCCTTATTGTCTATAAACTACTCTGCCAGCAAGCCAAAAACTTTTTGGGCCTTTAAGTATATGGGATCTGAAGTTACCAATTATTTAAACGTTAATTCTAGTGGTAATGTAATAAATATGCCAATAGATTTGAACCTACTCTACCTTGTAGCCCAAATTAGAGAAGTCAATTTTTTGCCAATGCCCATTAAGCAGCAAACTGATATGGCCTAAAGATAAGCACTAGGAGGAAGAAAAGTATAATAGTCCATCTTAATTAATTAGTAAATCAAGTGTAATTAATTAATTAAACATGTTTTAGTGAGTAAAATTAAGTATAAGGCTTAATTAAATGAATCTGAGTCACTTTGGAGTTAAAAAGTGTACTCAGTGAAAATTAAGGGGTATAAATGGGTACTGGTGAAAGTACCCAAAATATAAAAATAAAAATAGTAATATTCCTAGAATAATATTCCAGACTTTTGGGTAAAGTTTGGTAATTATTGGAGTTGAATAGATAGACGAACCAATACCCGCTTAAAGCCACTTAACCTATGTTAAGTGACTAAAAGCCAAAAGAATCCCCATCCCCCCATTGCCGTCGACTGCAACAGAAAGAAGGAGAAGAGAAGAGAGGGAGAAGAGAGGGAAGAAGAAAGGGGAGATCATAGAGTGAGCAAATCTCAACCAAATCCATCCGTTCAAAAGCCTAAATCGCTTAGAATCTCGCCCCCTTTCATAATCCTTGCTTTGTTTTGAGTGGGGAGCATTGTGGAGAGGGATATTGCCTCTCAAAAATTCGGCCATTGGAGAGATTTTGGGGTTTTGGGAAGTTCAACCTCCATGGGAGCTTGAGGAACACTCCTTGCTTGGTTGTGTGACCATTGGTGGTAAGATTCTAACCCTTGAACCTCATGATTCCTTGAAATTTGCATGAGTTAGGGTTTATGAATAGTAAATTGGGATTTTGATGAAATGTAGTTGAATTAGCTATGTTCTAGGAAGAATGGATCTTAGAGCATGTTATGGAAAATGCTAGGAATGTCATTTAATCGGTGAAAATGAGCTTAGATAGCTAAATGAGTATACTTGTAAAATGGCAAGAATATGATGCTTGATATTGGATTTCTTGCATTGTTGATAAATGGTATGGCTTGGTTGATTGATGATTGTGTCCTGATGATGTCTAGGATTGAGACATTTGGACCGACCGTGAGTGATCAACCGCTTGAACAAGCTATGGAGCTTGAGTAGCTCATTGGAATTGGTGTTGGTTTTGGAGTAGAGTATTGTTAACATTGGTGAAGAACAAAGGTCGACTGAAGCATTGAGGTAAGCCTTCGGACCTTGGGTGTAATTCCCTTGACTGTTCTACCAAGCCCTGAAAGGGTGGAGGTTGTGATTGTGTATATAAATGCAATAAAATAGTGTAATGCTTTGTTATACGTATGTGTATGCATTTGGTGTGGCATAGGATGGTGTTTCCCTATGTTGGTATGTGGCATGACGATGCGTAAATCATACTTGGTAGTTAGCTGGCCAGTAGGACTATTTGCATCTGAGTTTCCTTAGGACAGCTTGAGAGCTCGAGGGATTTCTCCTGGAGATGTTATTGCACTTTGCATGGATATGTATTTACTGCATTATTATTGTTATTGCTATTACACTGATATGGAACTGTGGGGTGGAGAGATGCTCCAAGGACCCCTGGTTTACTGGATATATTCGTATATCTCACCCCGTGTTGTGGGGACCCCCTTTCAGGTAAGGATGCGGCAGGAGCCTCTGGTGGCAAGTGGCCATATCTGGATTATGCATGAAATGTGGCATTTCTTTTGAGTTTATGCATGCCTTTTGTAGTTGACATGTTGTAATACCCCATATTTTTATTAATAAAATAATAATAATAATAAACAATAAATTAGTAGTAATAATAATATAGATATATATAAATAAATATTATGGTGATAGATAGCAAAGTAGAATATTAATTTTATTTTTGATAAAATTATTTTGTGCAATATAAGTGCTATTGGAAAATAATTTTGATACTTTGTAATACTCTAAATTATTTATAATAACATAATATTAATATGTATATATATATATATATATATATATATATATATATATATATATATATTAGATGATAAATTGTAATTAATTGGATTATTAATTGATTGATGATTTAAGCATTTATGTTTGATTGGTAATGTTTGATTGATAATGATTGATTAATAATGATTGATTGATAATGTTCGATTGATAATGTTCGATTGGTAATGTTTGATAGGTAATGATTGATTGGTAATGTTGATTGGTAATTTGATTAGATATAATGAGTTAGCATTGAGTCAGTAATGTATGAAGTCAATATCTGAGTCAAATACATCAATAAAGAAAAAGGAAATAAATGCACGAAACCCATATCCGAGCCCAAAACTTCAACTATAAATAGAGGCCTAGCCTAAACAAACTAATTCACTCTCCAACATTTCTCCTCTACTACTCTCTCTCCTTACTTCAAAAGTTTATTTGTTTTATTTTCTATATTCTTTTGGTTACCAACCGGTTCTCTGCCCCAATTTATTCTCTTCTAGAAGTTAGCAAAAACGGAGACTAGGTAATCCTAATCCTTAGGTATTTTTAGATTATATTTATTTTATGTGAAATTTGGTATGTGTAATCCTAATCCTTAGGTTATAATTTTGTTTGAAGTTTATTAATAGTAATCATAATCCCTAGATGTTTGTAGGTTATCTGTATTATATGAAATTTGGGCATGATCCTTATATGTAATCCGTAGATGTTCTTAATAGTTTGGTATGAACATTTCTATATATATAGGTATTTGTTCTTTTTAAAATTTAAATTACTACATATGATAATTAGAATATGGATACAAGTTATTCCTTAGAATGAAAGAGAATTTCGAATAAGCTTTTTTTGAAGTACATGGGAATCGAACTGCAACACACACACCCACTAAACACTACACACCCCACCACCACTAGGCTAGCCCTAGTGGGTTGAATTCCGAATAAGCTTGCAATATATGATATAAACTTTTATTTTAGAAATTATGATTATGTGCAATATATGATATAAAATGTTATTATTTTAGAAATTATAATTATGTGCAATGTATGGTATAAGACTTAATTCAGGTGCAATATATGGATCTTATTGAATAATTATGAAAATTATGGAATTATAATACTCTTTAAGAAAAACTTTCCAAATATGTGTTTTAATGATTGAATTTGAATATTTATAACTATGATAATTGATGTGATGGGATTATTTGAATGACGATGATTGGATTTGAATTTTTCTATGATGAATGTTGAAGATTTGAATTATTATATCCTTGAACAAATTGGAAAGTTATGATGAGGATCAGATTTGGATTTTATGGTGATGAATGTTGAAGATTTGAATTATAATATCCTTGAATAAATTGGAAAGTTATGATGAGGATCGGATTTGGATTTTACTGTTATGAATGTTGAAGATTTGAATTATCATATCCTTGAATAAATTGGAAAGTTATGACGATGATCGGATTTGGATTTTACTATGATGAATGTTGAAGATTTGAATTGTTATATAAATTCGAGAATTTATGATAATAGTTGTTTGAATTATGATACTTTGGAAAATTATAATACCCTTGAGTAACTCATTTAGAGATGATAATACTTAAAGAATAAATAATTATGATTGAATCTTTCCTGATTGTGTGTGTTTGTAATAAATTAATGGTGGGAGGATAGCTTTGGGATGGTACCTTCCAAAGTGATGAACACAACTTTTGGGCTTTATGCCTCCGATGTGAAATTGATGTGAAAAAGATTGTATCCGTTCTTCCCAAAGTGGTATCTGGTAACAGTGGTTTTTTCCCGGGATACTAGTAGCAACTTTGGGAAGAGGTGTGCACACTAGGAAGATGTGAATTGATTATGGCCAATTTTGATTATACGTGGCTGGTAACAGTGGTTTTTTCCCGGGTCACGGGGTAGACTGGCAGGGTTTCCCGGGTCTACCATGGTTCTCTTCCCACTAAATATAATGAACTTAAACATTATTAATGAAAATTGTTATTTGATTTGATTATGAAGAATGTCATTGAGTTGTGAATATTATCATATTATGATTAATGTTGTGCTAAATATGTTAGTTGACAATTACCCTTATACACTAAATGGACTAAATAATCTTAAACATGATTAATAATGATATTAATACTTGATTTGAGTTATGATTAAATGACTTATTTGAATTATTGCTTGATTTATGATTAAATTTCTTATTTGAATTATTACTTGACTATGATTAAATGACATATTTGAATATTGCTTGAGTTATGAATAAATGACATATTCGAAATATTAATTGAGTTGATTATGTTGATTATTCTTAAATAAATGTCTTGATTGATATTGGGTTATATTATCCTCGGTTTGTATCTTGATTGGGATTACCAGCTTTGCTGACTTTTGTGTTTGTTTGACTGCAATGATCCTGCGGCTGCGGGGGAGCAGATTTTCAGTGAAGCATGTTGCAAAGGATGGGGCTAGCTGTGGGCAGTGAGGATCACGACTCGGATATTTCTAGCTGTCATAAATATTATGTAAAAAAAAAAAAAAACTGTAGTCTTAGATTTTTATTTGAATGTAGTAGAGTTAGCCTTGCACTTGTCCCTGTACAAGTGCGGCGGTAACACTTCCCAAATTTGATTATTTTGAACTTCCGCTGTTATTTATAAAATTATTGAATTTATTTATGCTATTATAAATTGTTAGAATTTGGGGTGTTACACATGTATAGGATTTTATTTTGAAAGCCCATGGTCATTTGTATATCTTGATTCATTGGATGAACTTAGCCTATGCTCATGCCTTTGGTTACACCTTTTGTTGATGGGAGCCAAGGGAATGATCATAGTGTTTTGTAAGCTAAGTTCTATGATTTGTAAAGGATATGTAATGTAAATGATGCCTACTTGAAATTCAATATATGCATGCTTGTTATGTATTGAGTTGTTGAATTGGTTGGGCTGAAAATCAATTAGGTACCCTTTGTTTAAACTGGTAAACGATGAGAAAACAAAGGTCATGCTGCCCAAATTCTAGCTAAATCTCATGAGGAGAGGTTGGATGAGTGCTAGGATTTAGTATTGGGGCATGGACAATTGGGGTTTGTAATGGGGATGCATCTTCCCCTAGGCTTGGACTTGAGAAATGTGGGAATTGGAATTCCCTGGCAGCGCGCTTAAGCGCCCAGGAGCGCGCCCAAGCGCCCTGCTGCCCCTGTGAGTGCCAATGCATTCGGCCTCCTCGCGCTGGAGCGCCCAAGTGGGGGCTTAAGCGCTCAGGATAGCGCGCTGGAGCGCCCTGGCTCGCGCTTAAGCGCCCTTCGCTGCAGAAAGATGGGATGCTTACTGTCCCCTCGTGTTTTAGCGCCCAGTGTGAGGCTTAAGCGCCCAGGGTTGCGCGCTTGAGCGCCCTGGTCCGCGCTTAAGCGCCCTTAGCCACTGTAGGAGGAGATGCTTCTGTCTCTGTGCGCTAAAACGTCCCAATGGGAGCTTAAGCGCCCAGGATAGCGCGCTTGAGCGCCCTGATGCGCGCTTAAGCGCCCATTCACACTGAAATACCTGATGCTTCCTGCCTCCGTGCGCTTAAGCGCCCAGGTGGAGGCTTTAGCGCCCGATAACGCGCGCTTGAGCGCCCGGTAGCGCGCGCTTGAGCGCCCGGTAGCGCGCTGAAGCGCGTGGGGCCTGTGACCAACATTCTCTTGTGTTGCTTCAAATTGTTCTAACTTGGGCTACAGTGCTCCGATTTGAGCGCGGTTTGAAGCCACGCATAGCTAATGAAGAGATCTACAATATAGCAGAAGTTGTGAAATAAATAGGAAGTAAATTAATGATTTAAAAATGGAATAAGAACATGATGTTAAACTTAATTTATCTGATTCCGCATGGTAATACGGTTATGATCACGAAATTGGGTATTATAAATTCGGCATGTTTTAAAATGAAAAATTTATCTGGATTTTAATTGAACCCATGTGATTGTAACTGCGCTTAATATCATAATGCGATGTTAACAAACCGGTTCTAGAACGGGGTGTGACAAAAAGTGGGATGCATTCAAATGTCCTTTTATCACCGTCCTTGTTTCTTGTTGGGAATACATGGTATGATTTTCAATAATTATTGTCTATTGTATATATATATGAAATGTACATCTGATTGGCCAAAATTATCTGTCATTATAAGACATTTTAGAAAAGCAAGAAACTTATAATTTTTTGCACTAAGTTGTGGCACTTGTTTATCCATGATTGTTAGAATTTCTGTAACCTGAATGTAACCATGCCCTAAATTCATGCTTTGTTTATTTTATTTTATTTTTCCCTTTTCATTGTTCTGAAAACCGAAGAAAATGGTGATGTCTGGTTCACATTAAATTTCAAATTAATGACAAGCAGTCAACGCATTCATTCTATCAAATTACTGTATCAGTAATTAACCTTTGGCAGGTTAATTTATTTGAAACATGCATGTTTGCTTCTCTTCCGATTGTTACTTAGTGCATCTTCTTAATTTGCATTAGCTTTCCAACACTGATTAAAAACATTGTGTTAACTTTACCAAAAGAAAAAAGAAAAAAAGATGAAATTTCTGTGTTGATTCTGGGAGGGGGGAAGCATGTCAGGGAAAATTGTATAGATATGCAAATTAGAGAAAAATGCATGTATATTATCAGAATGCATGTATTAGATGTCATAAATTAGTTTAGCAATAGATGACAAAGTTAGAATCGAAGCCTTAATGTGGCTACTCCTCTAGGGTAATGCATGTGGTGGTATCATCAGTGAGACTTTTTTTTTTTTTGTCTTAACTGCACCTTTAATGAGTATGTCGGGGTGTGTGAGACTTTTGGATGGTAGGGGAAAGAGTGGTTTGTAAAATAATGGAGCGGGCAAGTATCTTCCTTGACTCAACCTTGGTTTCCCTTAATTTGATGATTTTAATATTCATCTTGAAAAGTAGAATAGATGTGCATACCTTATCATAGGAAGAACATCAAAAAGGGATCTGGATTGACTTGTGTTATTGTTCATGGTAGTTTTAAAACACCAATAGCTGAGGCCACTAAGGGGGAAATGACTTGTGTTATTTGCAATTTTGTTTAACGAAGTTGTCCAAACTCCAAAGTCTGTGAGTGTAATTGTTGCATGGTCTTAAAGTACAATTTTTATGATGTTTTGGACAAGTTTTTCATGGACACTCAATAGTACTGAATTTTTAATGATAATTATTAATCTATACTCTCAGGACACTCCAAACCTTTTTCTTTCTTTTTTTTTTTTTTAGGAATGCTATGTACGGTGATCAGGGTCAACTTACGGAAAAATTGAGGTCCAAACCAATTAAACAAGCACAGATTGATTTTTGGGAAAAAAATTGGTCAACTCGAATGAAACCAACTCCATCAAATCTGGTTTGGTTTGGCTTGGGTCATGGGATTGTCTAGATATTTATATATTTTTATAAAAAAATTATAAAAAGTAAAAATAAAATGAAAAACCATAAAAAAAGGGATTTGGGTTGAGTTGGTCAGTTTTCATATTAGTTGACCTCAGACCCGAATTAAGAACAATTGAGTTTTACTTATTTTCACCCAATTTGACCGGATACCTAAATCAAACAAACTTTTGCCTCAAGTTGGGTTGGTTAGTTTTGCATGTTCACCGGTCCCGTGATCACCCTAATGCTGTACTTTTTCTTTTGCCTTTAGATCAGTCTGAATCCTGAATTCATCACTTGAGCATAACACTTCAAAACCAGATGTGAGTGTCCTTGCTGGGAGCTGAATCTGCGAAGGGGTACCTGGCAGAGGTACATAGCAGTAAAGAGAAATCCTGTATTTTGGTGGTTGTGTAGATGCACTAGCAGTTGGAATTAGAATTGGAATATTGGTGGAGATGGCAAGTAGAGGACGTGGACGAGGTCGAGGACGAGGGGGAGGGGCAAACTATGCCACTCAAGTGCCTTTTGTACTTTTTCCTGAGGTAATTATATTCCATTTCGTACCATACTTCCCTTCATTCTCTCTTCTCTCTCACAGAAATGAAGAGAATGTGAAGTAAGCTAAGAGAGAAACAGAGAGAGAATTCATAGCTCTGATCTGATTGTGTTTACTAACTGTAACTAACAGAGCGCTAACAGAAATGTTACACCTCAGCCTTAACACTAACAGAACACGTTAGCTGAGATTGGGCACAGAAAATTACTGCTTCTGAATTTACTCTCGATACTTCTCTAATTCTCTCTCTCTACCCGATCCTATCCCCATGATAAAATTCTACATATCAATTGATTGGTGTGACTGCTCTCTGCTCATAACTATCAATCTGATCTGATGTTGCAGGATGTTAATTTGCCTGATGTTAAACTTGATGATATTGATGCTAATATGAAAAAGTTGCTTAACTGGAATTATAAGTTTCAGAATTATTGGAAAGCCTCTCCTTATCTTCTGGAGGAGACAACCTTAAAGAAGGGTAAGCATTAAGTAGTTGTGTTTACGTTATTTATGTATGTATTGTGAGATGCTCATAACAAAATCTTTTACGTTAATACATAACTTTATCATTGTGTCACATCTGAACTTATGATATTAAAGGGTTCCTCAAATATGAGCAGGTTTGTACCATAAAAAGCTAGGCATACTGTTTCCAAAACTTTTTCGATGCTATTATGGAATCATATTTGTCTCTAAATATCTGGCTCCTCTGTTCCCCACGTTACTAGCTTTTCTTATGTTCAACTTATTTGGAGTATATTAATTTTCTTCTATTTTTGTCAGAGAGCCAAAAGATGCACGTACCGAGATTTTCTGATAAGAAGAGGACCGTGTTTACTCGTGATTCTCTGTCGCAGGTTTTAATGTTAAACGATTTTCCTAAGGAGTTGATTCAAGGTGTGAATAATGGAAATTCTTTTCAGGGCAGTGTCATGTTTTATATAAAAAAATGCTTATGCTTTTCATTATGCATTTGAGGTTATTGTTAACAAATGATTTAATCTTAAATTGGTATTTTCAGGTACCTCTAAGCGGATGCCAAGCCGGAAAAAATTTCGATGGAACCCAGAGTTAGGTTTGATGATTTCATATGACCTTTCTCTTTTTATTTGGTATTAGTCATTGACTATCTGCAAATGTAAGTTATTCAGGTTTTAAAGATTAACACAGAATAAGGTTCATATTCCTAAATAGATCCCAGTCTCTTTAAAGAACTTTTTGTTATTTTAATTACTTAAGGTGGTGTATATGCTGTTGTGCTGAGCACTATATATGTACATATGGTTTGACCATCTAGATTATAATTTTCTGCTACTGAAACTGTTTTTTATTGGGTTAAAACATTTTGTGGAAGTTATATGGGATATTATTGATGTTCATGAGCTCAATCCTTGTTTACTTATAATCATATCAAAGCCTTCAGATTTTTCTTTAGACTGATTAAGATGTTTGCGTGACAGAGATGAAGAAAATTGATTTCTTTGAACAACTAGAGAAAAAGGACCAGGTAGAGCACCTATACTCACAATTATTTCCTATATTTCTTTCATGTCAACAAGATAGTGGTAAAACTTTCAGTCAATTCATCTATGGATTCTGTATTTGAGTTGGTCAAGTTACTAAGTGAATATATTTTGCTACTGGTGGGAATACGGTGGACGTACTGATTTCTTTCTGTATGACACTTGGAATTGCAATGGATTAGAAATATACCTTGGAATTGGCATTGGAACCTATAATTCCAAATTTCAGGTTTGGTATAGCCCCTAAAGTTATGATTCTAATTCCTATTAACATTTCCAAAAAATTGAGATATAACTAAATAAAGCTCTTCTCGGTTCTTCATCTAGATCCTAAGTTTTTTAATTCAAAGAAGCAAGAGTTAATAGATGCCATCTCGAACTCACACATGTATCGTGTAATAAGTTATAGTGACCTCAGTTTGATACTTCAACAACCATTTCTGCTGTCTTCATCATCTCCGCTACCATTGCTGCCCCAACCATCATTTCCACCACCTTTGCCACTCTAAACCAACGCCATTGTTGTTACCACTGGTGCCAATCCTATTATTATTGCCTCCATCACTGTTTCCACCAATGTTGTTATCATCGCCGCCATTACAGCTGCCACCTCTATGATCATTGCCACTTCTGCTATCACCACCACTACTATTGCTGCAACTCTCCATTAGCACCATTGCAAGCATCGCTAGATGATGATTTTTGGGAGTAAAACCACATTTGGTCCAAATGAATATTGTTATATTTTCTTTTTTGATTTGTAGTGTTGGGCCCACTTCTCCACTGAAATCCTATGTCGATTATTCTTTCACTTGCAGGGCCAAGAGGATAAAGGTGAAAAGGAAAAGAAAGATGGAGAAAATGAAGATGAAGATGAAAATGCAGGAGAAGAAGAGGGGGAAGAAGATTTTAGTGATGATGATTATAATCAGGTTCCCAAATAACCTCTACTGTGATGTGTTAATTTTGCCATTCTTGGACTCAAGTTGGTTCTCTCCATAATGCAATAATAATACGTTAAGAAAATGCTATTTTGGAGTTTTATCGACAATTTGCTTGTGTAGGCGAAGTCGAAGCAATAACAAGAATATTTCTCGAGTAAACAATAAGAATAATATAAAGAACACAAAGATAGAATTCAACAACCGTACGGCATTCACAAAAGCTTATCCAGCAAAATTTTCAAATTGAAGTCAAAGAAGGTTAAAAGTAACTAAGCCAGCATCGACTATGAAAAGCTTGCATTTTGTGGTTTCCCATGTCTTTTTTGAAACTTTTTAGTTAAACTCTGTCAAGGGGTTTGTGAAGCATGACCTTTAAAATTTTAAGATAGATATGCTGAGAACACCTATAAGTTGATAATGGAAGCAAGTTTCATAGCTGTAGCAGTATATCATCTTTCCCCTTCTTTGTATTGTTGGATAAATTAAGTGTCTCATTAACATTGATAACCTTGCCAAGATGGGCTTTGTGATGATGCAGGATCCTGCAGATCCAACTGATGATTCATTAGCTCTCCACTCTGCCCCCACTGACACACCAAACAAAATAAATAAAATTTGAAAAAAATAAAAGAGTAGGATAGGAAAAGTAAATCAGAAAATGAAAACCTCAAGGGTTTGGTCTATCCTTTTCTTGCTCCATGCTTTCTGAGGTTTCTTTAATATTTTACAAGTGAATTCTATATGAAACATGGCATTTGTTCAAATGCTAAGCATATTAAGCTTTTCCTCTTTGAAAAGTAAAAAAATTGAAAAAGGAGATAAAAGTAGGAAAGGAAAAAAATTAGATGAGAATCATGAGGATTCGGTCTATCTTTTTCTTGTGCTGAGATTTGTGAGTTATCTTTAAAATTATAGAATTAAATTCTATATTAAACTCGTTTTTTGTTCAAATGGTACATACACACATTACAAATTCTTCCTTTGATATCAGATGCCCTTATGCATTAAACAATTGTTTGTAAAATTGGATTTTAAAAGTTGCTTGATTTGACATGGTGGGGGCATAAGGGAACGAAGATTCACTTGATGGAATTTTTCAGTTGTTTGGGGGGTTGATGGTAGTAGTTTGAAGAGTTATTTCACTATTTTCCCTTTTCCTTTTTGTTCTGGGTGTGGTATGATTTGTTTTACATTATGAAGCATACAGTGTCTAACTCAGTTAAATCTTGCAGAATGAATATTTCGATGATGATGAAGATGATTATAATGATGCAGATGATGGGGATGGTATTGTAATTTTACTCTTGCAATTCATTTCTCATTTCTCATTCATTTTAATAATCTTACATCCAAATTCAACTGTGGCATGTTTTGGTGTAATCAACGACTCAATTCTCAGCTCAACTACTATTTGATACATATATTTTCATTTATTGCAGATGAAGGTGTCTATTGAGAATGATTTTCTGCTAATCCTGTGACAGCTTCCATACTTATTGCTTCGTTACTGTTATAAATTTGGAATTCAAATTGTACCTAAGCCTTTTTCTTGCTTTTTGGCTTTTCCTTGGCTGCTATTTTAGCTTATTGAATTACATATTGGAGTATACCATCTTGTAAATGTTTAAATAAGTATACTTACTTGATCAGAAAGATATATGGTTGATAGAGAAGTTCAAAAAGTTAATCCTAGTTTTGTTTTTACTTGTCCTATTGCTGGTAATCTCTAATTTCATCAGGCATCCAAGGATTTGAGTGGTTTCTCGCCTTTCCTCATTTACTGCTGTATGATATTATATTACTCGAATGCACTCATTAACTCAATAATTTTTATTTTAAATTTTTAATTTGAACTTTTAATTCAATGATGTTATTTGGGATTTTATCCCTAATACAATAATAATTACCGTATTGCATGGAGGAGGTCATAACTCATAAGAATCTATACCCAAAAATTGATTTTGGACACGGAATATATTGATTTTAACTTAAGTTATTTACATTTCATCCATCTTACATAAAAGGTTTGATAGATTTGCACAAAATATTTGAGATAATGTTATTCACTATGTTTACTTAGGTACCGTATGAAAGAAAATTAATTCGTTAATCTTTATAATTTGGGGTTCGATAACATTTTGCTGGGATATTTTTGTTCTTCATAAAGTAAAAAAGTTATGTAAGAAAGGGTATTTTGTTTTTTTAATTCCAGAAAGGGTATTTTGTTAATTGAAGTTGATCCCGTTCTCATACCATTATTATTGTATCTATTTTTATTAAGCTAATATGCAATAATATGTTATTAACTTCAAGTTGGTACAACTATATTTTTAAATCAATTGTTTATTATATTCAGCAAGTAATTTTCTACAAAAACAATTACTTTTAATTCTTATTGGAAGTACTTAAGATTGTAAATTATCTACCTCGAATTCTATGAGCAATGAAGTTGAGAAATATCTAAATTGACAGTTAAAATAGTTATTTTCAACATATGACTAAATTTTATATTAATCTATTTCTGCCATATGTTTATTAGTTTTACTTGTTCATAGCTTGCACAATTATTTATCTAAATCACTTCATTCAATATTTACGAATATTAATAAAAAAACTAAATATAAACATAAAAATTAAAAAAAATTAATTTTCTCACAGAAAATGAAAAGAAATAAAAATAAGACGTTAATAAAGTATAAGTTATTATGTTTAACAAAACAAAAAAAATATAAGTCATTATTTTTCCGACCACGACCAATGCATAAATTGTTACAAATAATGTATGATTTATTTCAAATTTTTAGCATCGTATTCTGTGGTGTATCACTAATTAAATAAATAAATTATATATTAATTTTAAACCCATTTTGAAGCCCTACTCTGAAAGCTTAAATCGTATTCAAAGTCGTGAACCTCTTCCACTGTTCCCTCTCGCTCTCACCTCACTCTCTCAGCCACCGCAGCTCGGCCACCGCCGGCAGCCACCTGGTAAGTATTGCTTCTTTGTTCCGGTTCTCCCTCACTCTTTATTCCGTTAGGTTTTCCTTCTTCATGTCTTTTTTCTTGTCATATTGAATCATTTAGGATCCTTTATTTACATATATTATGCTGAGATTTCTGCATTTATTTTTATTTCAATTTTTCTAATGTATTATTTTATAGGGATAGGATAAAATTATTCCGGTGTAAAAAAACAAGTCTTATACTCAATCTTCGTTGTTATAATTTAGGGTTTGGTGTTTGTGATTTTTTTTTTTTTTTATAACAGGTGTTTGTGATTTTAAATGATATAAGTTATATCATTCTAGGAGAGAGATAGTCACAAAAAAATGAATGAAAATAACAGGAGAGAAAAAGTGAGTGGTTTTTTTAATTTAAAATTTAAATATTTTTTTTTCTTGTGTCTGTCTCTCTCTTAAAAAGACATAGTGTTATGTCATTTAAAATGACAAACACTTTTCTCTATAATTTATTAGTCACTAGAGTTTGTTTTTAGATGGAAATTTCAATTTTTAATATATATTGTAATTTTATTTTATAAATGTATATGGACGTACAGCCTGTATCTTTTGGGTTTTCCATGATAGCCATAGTTTTCTCTGAAAAATTCAAAATTCTTCATCCCCTTCTCAAAACCCCAGTATCTTTTGGGTTTGTTAGAATCAATTGCACGTAGATAAGGATCACACATTGCATTCTATTTTCTTTCCAAACCATTCAAGGTATATTTCTCTAATACCCTAATTTTCTGCAATCACCTTTTGCTTTGAAATCATGGTGACGGTCATTCCGTAATTTACTTGTTCTTTATCCTCATAATACTGAGAAATCTGTTTCGATTTTATATTTGTTTGCTGTTATTGTTGCTTGGGTAGTGACTGAAAGTAAAAAAAAATGTTGGGAAAGCTTTTCATTCGAAAATCAAGACTAAAATACTCACGTTGGAGCTGTTTTGGGATTTTTTTTTTTTTTTTAATATTAATAGTTCTTTATGTGTATGTATGGGTCTATGATTTGATGTACACTTAAACTTCGATTAGGAAATGGTCTCCAGCCTTTGTGTCTCCTTTGATAGTCGTTTTTCTCATCTCTTTCTTTGCCCTCATTCTGTTGCTTCAATTTGAAATGATAAACTTAAAGCTCTACGGATTTAAGTTTATCATTTTAATTTCATTCTGAATTTATAATTTTTTTAATTATCGGCAACATGGGTATCTATGATATTTTGCTGGTATATATATATATATATATATAAGATTTTCTTACAAAATAAGATCTGTATAGGCTCTCTTCCTAACCCATTCATCGATTATCTGGATACTTCAGTATGAGAACTATCAAATTTATTGTTATTTGATTATATGGAGATTTAATTTTAAAAGCCTTAACTTTGTCTAGTGTTTAATCAAACATGCAATGATCAAAGTTATCCCTTTTCTTTTTGGTTGTGTTTAATCAATAATTAAAGAAGATAAATCTGTTTAATATGTCCACACACAAAAAAAAAAATCTATTTAATATT
The DNA here is from genome assembly GCF_033153095.1 of Gastrolobium bilobum. Taxonomy (NCBI): domain Eukaryota; kingdom Viridiplantae; phylum Streptophyta; class Magnoliopsida; order Fabales; family Fabaceae; genus Gastrolobium; species Gastrolobium bilobum. Next base: position 49,104 of record NW_026898737.1, read on the forward strand.
GCACAGTCCTTTCGGGTTCGATTCAGGGCCATATCTAGTGACACAAAGTTGTTGTCTTTCTTGCTTTGGTTGTTGCATGAATAGGAAAAAACCACATCTTTCTTGTAGAATTGTGTAGAGCTATCTGAATTCTGTGTTGTGCTGTTGGAACTGTGGTTTTCCAATTATCTGGTTTTGTAAGTCATATCTTTTTTTTTTTTGTGAATAATAAATCTGATTGTTTCTAACTTAGATTTTGACCTAGTTAATTGGGAGACTGAATTCATGTGAGTTCTCTTCAAGATTATGTTTCTGCTTATCATGTTTGTGGATGCTGAATAATTGTTTTAAGGGGAAATAGGGGAATTGGGTGGATCTGTTTAGGTGGGTCTGGTATACTTTTTAAGTAGTGGCATTGGCATCTAGCTATGTTAGATTATTTCTCTTTAGAGGGTGGAGGTGGAACCACTATCCAACTACTACCAACTGCATGGAAATATTATGTTAGTGGATCTATTTACTTAGGTCTGATACATAGATGCATTCTTGACTTGTTAAATTCTAAAGTAATGGCACTGAGTAGATATGCTGAGTTATATCTTTCCATATGGTAGAATTGGAAACTTTTTCCACCTAGTTACAACATGGGAATATTATACTCGCATGTGTGCATGATTCAATTTATTGATATACGGTATAACATATTTCCATCCTTTTGTTGCTTGGAGAATTATGGGATATATGCATATTAAATTCATGTGATGATAAAGGTAGCAGGCTGGCTTCCTTTAATGGTTGCTCAAATGGAATGTAGTTTAGATCATTGACGATTCTATTGGTTCTAGATGCAATTTCTGGAATTCAGCAAGCATTAGCTTTTAGTTATACTAATTATAGATGCATCAGTTGTATTGCAATATTGTTGGTTTGTCCTCAGAGACAATGGAAAGGAAACACTTGGATTACTCAAACTAAAAGTTGTCTGTTCTATATCCCTTATCTTTTTCTATCCCTCTTGTCTTGAGTCTAAGTGGTGATGGACTGGTGGTAACAAAGTGGTATTTCAAAGGCAATGAGAAATAAAGTTTTGATTCTGGAAACTATGTGAGCTTTAATCTTGGATTGTAATATCTCCTTTCTTTTTGTTCGCTTCAGTACAGCCTTGAATTCATCCATCGCTTGTGGTATTGTATGGTAAACAATATGTCGAATCTAGTATATCATATGTTCAGGCTTGGCTTATCTACAATGTTATCTATATTTATCATTGACATTTGTTTGCTGCCACTTTTTTTTGTGTGCATCCCTAGTGGTGTGTGTACACATGAATATGGTGAATTGGTATTGGTTTTTGCTGAAGCTATAACTATAACCTTGGATACTGTAGCTCTTTAATTTTCTTCCTGTCTTATCTGCATTGAGGAGCATGCCATGGTTGTCTTTCAATCATTATGTGTAAATTGATGCACTTCTCCATTTTGAATCAATTACATTTTTTATGTAACCTAATATTTTAGAAGGAATGCCATATTCTTCATTCCTGAAATCATACGTAAAATAAGATTACTAAAAGGAAAGAAATTTAAAATTTTATGATAGTGTGGCTAAAGTGGAATGTGATTTAAACTGTCTTGTGCCTTTTTTATTTAATAGGAAGTATTTACCTAAATTTTTAATATTAAGATGGGGATATCAAGTTTGAAAGGTGCATATAATCACAATATGGGATGGAGCTGGTGTTGAGTTTGGTAAACAACTATGAGAACTTGGGAGGAAAGAAACAATATGTCGACTGGGCAAGGAGTCAGGGCCAGTCCATAATTTCTGAAGATGATTTCTTCACAAATTCTGTGGTAAAGGGATACTAGAAAAAACATGTAGTTGCTGCCCAAATTTTTATGGAAATTTATTTCATTTTGTCAAGCATTTGTATCTGATTGTTTTATAAGATTTTAGGTTAAATAAAATCAAATTGGTTGGAAAACCAAGTTGGAACTTGGTATAGGTTGTTGCTTGAGATTGGAAAATTACAAACAGTTTAATAAAAATCAAGTATGGGCTTTTTTGTTTAACAAAAAAAATACACATAAATTTTTTGAAAAGCCCACCGGGCTGGCCTTAACCCATAGGGCTTTTGGCTCATGTGCCCCAATATCATTATGGGCTTTTTGGCCCTAACCCACATGGGCTAGGGTTAAATGGGCCGGGCTGGCCCATTTTGACAGCTCTACGTACGGGTACATGAAAATTGGTGTCATTTGAATGCTGACTTTGGAACCAAACTGCCAGATTGAGTACTCCTATTTGCTGTTGATAGTTTTGAATAAGTGTTAGTGGGTTTGTCTTGAATGTATAAACATGTGTATGATGAATAATCTTATAGCTGAAAGCTATTATTTGTTTATTTTTAAATTTTGTAATACACTAGGGAAATATTTGAGACATTTTTTCAGGTTTAAATATAATATTTTTGATTTCAGTGTATAAGAAGTGAGACTTGTTTTTTTTTTTTTTTGGTAATTTCTGTGTTGTTTGTTGTGGTTTTTAGCTGCTGGAAAATCTAGCGGGTAGAGCTTATAAATGAACAGCTTCAAACTTGTTTGATGCAGGCAAAAATATGAAGATTGTTTCAGTTGCACGTAGATCGTTAAATGACGATTTTTCACATTTGTTTAATAAGACCCATTTGTTCAGAGATCTTTCCACATGGGTGAATTCAGGTACTGTTTGACAATCTTATCAATTTTAGTGTAGATTCATAAGTCAATTTTACTGTAGATGCACAATATTACTTTAAATTCTTTGTGGTTTACCATAGGCTTTTTCTTATAGAGAGCTCACCTCTTGTATGAAAAACAGATCATAATAATATTTTTTCAGAGTTTTGTAACATAAGCTGGTGCAAACTGTTGTAACAGACTTAGGATTTAGTTAGACAGTTGTCTCCAGCTGTTCTTACCTAACTATAAATATTAGATCTCTGTTAGTAGCAGGCTCCCTGATATTAATTGATATTGTTAGATATATTAGATAGTGTTACATGATGTTAATTGATATTGTGAGATATAGTAGATAGAGTTATCTGATATTGTGAGATATAGTAGATAGAGTTATCTGATATTGTGAGATATAGTAGATAGAGTTATCTGATATTGTGAGATATAGTAGATAGAGTTACTTGATATTAATTGATATTGTTAGATACAGTACTTAGGATTACTTAATTTTGGAGGATATTTTTCTAAATAGTTGGTAGTTAGGATAGAAGGAAAAACAGGGCAGAGAGGAGAGATTATTATTGAGTGGTAACTGTTGAGTTTGTGGCAGAGTCCAGGCTCTTGAATTCCTGGGGGAGAGTCATTTGTTGTCATTCTTTCTATTACTATCCTTTGGTGTTCCATAAATCCTGGGATAAGGGAGATCCTATAAATCAAAATATCTTCTGTTTTCCTTAGGCATTGCCCAAATTCTGGTCCAGTTTTATCAATCTCATCACAGAGATAATTGAGAATAAAAATCTCAAATTTACAGAAGAATACTCTCTGGTTTCTCTCTACACTATCATTTTCTTGACCTTTCTAGGACTTTCTTTCACTTTCTCATTCAAGCATATGTGCATTGTAACAACCTGCCCATGTGACAGGTGGGGAAGGAAAATATTTGGGTAGTGGGAATACCCATTTGGGTAAGAAACAAATTTGGGCAGTAGGAATATGATAAAAGGAGAAAAGAGGAGAGTGGAAGCGTATGCAAATTGTAAGGTTTGGAAAGGTAGGAAGTTTTTGTGATGTGATTCTTTCTTGTAATTAGGGGAATTATTCCTATTTTCTCTAATCAAATACTTGGGTTCCTATTTACCCTGAATAGGAGAAGATGCTTTCCAACCAAAATAGTGAAGCAAACCTCTATGGATTTCAGTTGAATTTCATGTTTTCTGTTATAATGGGTTCAGTCTTTATATGGTTAGGATTGTTTGGAGTTTGTTATTTTTGTCTCTTTCTCTCAGATGGTGGATTTACTTCTTAATCCTTATGATATTATTGTACAATGTTTGAGCAGATAAAGGATTTGTTAATCAGCAGGCCAATAAGTCAGAGTCCCCTGAGGAATTTGAGCAGCGGATATTTGGTGAAATTCCTGGGAGAAATTCCAAAAATGATGTCTTTTTTGAAAAGCTTAATCGACATATAAAGGCTCAAGATAGATCTAGTTCTGTAGATGGTGGAAGTTCCCAGATGATGCATGGTTTAGGAGAAGGTTTTGACACATTATCTGATGGAATGGATGGAAAACTGAAGAATGCTGCTACATACTTTGAATTTGATCCAGAAGAAATCGAAAAAGAAGATTATTCTTTTCGATATGATTCCACATTTTGGCCTGGTTCGACATATAGTGGAAAGGTATGTTGAATAGCAATGGCTAACATCCCTGATCATCACTGTTTTTATTTTTTATTTTTTATTTTAATTTTAGATATTCTGTGTAAATTTTATTTCTTTGATCTTTTTATTCTTGTCTTGGGCATGAGCATGAGGGCATCATATAGTTTATGTCTGAATTGGTCTTTGATGTAGTGATAAATCATATGCAGATGTTTGGTTAGAAGTATTTCATGAAGTATAGTGAAAAGTATTTTGTGAAATATTTTTTTTATGTTGGTGTCTTAAAGAGCACATGGAGCTTCTCCTATGAACAACTGAAAAGAATGCACAACTTAAAGTTAGCTCGTCATGTGTGTATCTATTATCATACATATGAAAGAATAGGGCTCTAGTAATTTCAAGTGTCAATTCTTTCTTTTAGCTACACCATTTTGTTGGGGAATATCCACACTTGAGTTCATGAATAATATCATGTTCCTTTGGAAAGATGGAGAAAGGTTGCTTTGCATACTCCCTACCATTAAAGTTCAATGTACATTCCAAACTGTATCTTAACCATATGATAAAAGTTAACAAGTAATTGATATACTTCTAATTTGTCTTTCATCAAGAACGGTGAAGTTACTTGATTACAATCATCAATGAATAAAACAAATCATTCTGTCCCAGAAATATTAGAAATAGAGGCATGCCCAAACATTAGAATGAATGAGAGAAAAAGGTTCAGCACTTTTATTAGAATTGCGAGAAAAGTTACACAATGTTTGGCCAATTCTCAGGCATCATATTGAAAAGACTTAACAGACTCTTTTGAATAGAAAGATGGAAACATGGATTTTAATAGAGAGAAAAGAGGGTGTCCAAGACGCCTATGTTGGAGCTGGATTTGTGAAGGCTCAGAGCTGGATTGATGACAAGAAGCGAGCAGCTTCTGATTGGGACTACCTTCTGAAAGCACCTTCATCATGCTTGGTGAGGAAATAATACAACTCCAATTGCACTCCCTGTCTTTTACAAGATCCTGGAAAACACAATGAGAATGGAAGAACGGTACTGCCCAATTTAAGTAATTTTATTAATGGATATCAGATTATTGGGAAGTTTGGAAACATGAAAAACATTTCTTAAGTCTATGAAAGGTTGGAGTTTGATAGTACCACAGCTAGCAATTGAGTCATGCGAGCCATCAACCACGGTTATAGTATGCTTACAAGAAGATGATTGGTAGGATAGAAAATTTGGAGACTAAAATTTCATATAGTCATTAGTCAGTAGTACCAGAGCTAATTACCCATGATTCCATGAATCTTCAGAGGCAATACTCAAAGCATTAAAAGAATGTGAATAGAAGTTTTTACCAGTCATAAATAGAGAATAGGATCCCGAAGGCTTACTAAGGGAGCTTGAGAGTTCGTAGGCCTTCTAAATGATCCTTGCTAAGGGCTATTACCTCATCTGCTACTGATGGGACCTTGCCCATGATTAGTTGTAAAGAATCAATTCAACCCAAAAACTTAAGCTGTTAGGTGAAGTTATCTTAATGGTTTTTAATACTTCTCTAACATGTCCCCTCACATGAGAGCCCACTGAGCTTGAAGGGTGGATAATGCACAGACCCACCTACCTGTGCTAAGAAATTCCACAAGACTTAATTAATTATTAATTAAATGAGAGGCGGTGACAATCAAACCCGTGACACCGAGGATCTAATACCATGCAAAGAACCAATTCAACCCAAAAGTTTAAGCTAGTAGGTGAGGTTACCTTAATGGTTTTTAATCTTCTCTAACATTAGTATATGAAGAATTAACATTGGCTTGGCTATATTGAAAACCCTTGAACCGTAGGTGCGACTAAGAACTTGCTCCTTCCTATGGAACTTAAGGCAGTTCTCCTTGGTGTGTCCATACTTCTTATAGTAGGAGCACCAACAGATGTCTTTATTATGTTTGGAAGAAGAGGGACTGATTTCGTAGGCTTACCCTTGATAAAAGCTGATCCATCATTGGACTTGTCATGAAGAGCAACAGCCCTATGGTTTTCTTCTCCTACAATATAGAACACTTAAGATAGAGAGGGTGTTTCTCCTTTTTCAGAATTTGAATTCTAATAGGATCATATTTCAGGTTCAAACTTGATAGCATTGAACCGTTTTTGCTGATATTCCTTACACAAGAAAAATTCAGAGTGGCATTTTTAGAATTTTGGTTGGCTGGACAGGATTACTGATACTTTCTCTTTCTCTCTGTTTTCCTTTTTAAATTCTGGTGATAATGTTGATAATTTCAGTCCATTGCATTGAAGGATTTAAATTACATGAAGTAACATATACACATTGTATTATTCAGATTCAATCAATAGTTTGGGTAACCAACAATGTTGTTAAATGCTTTTGAGCCTATCATCAGTTTTATTCTGCTTGCTTCTAAAAACAATTTCTGTGCTTGTGTGTCCTATTCACTGCCTGGTATTTACGACCTTTTCTCTGCTGTTTCTTTTGTATCAAATGTATCATAGTAGTATTGTGATGCTTGCAGTATCTTTCTTCATACAGGATCTTGATCTTAGAAAACCTGGGGTACGCAAACCTCCCGTAAGGGCTGAATTCAAAGTAACCACCAAAGAAGTTCTTAGTCAAGCAGATTTCAGGGTATGCACTTACGTTGGAGCAGTTCCTATGTAATAATGAGTCTCTGTATATTTTTTATCATTGATGTAGTAACTATGTACTTCTGATTTCTTTGTTAAATGAAAATTGTCACTTGCATTGAGTTTTTGTTTTTGTATATAACTATTATGATATAATAAAGGCTTTAACGTTTCTCCTGTCAGTGGTGACCCCATAATGACATTGTTTTGGGTAACAGGAGATAAAATTTTCTTGTGTGTAGTTATCATGTGACAGGAGAAACATTAAACCCTATAATAAAATGAAAACAAACTAGAAATTTTGTTAATTTGTGTGTAGTTTGTTGCAGAGTTATTTGATAGAGATAAAGCAGTAATGATAAAAACTGAATGTAACTGTTATCAAGGGTGTGCATGGTGACCCGAACTGATTTTTGTCTTGAACTGAACCAAATTATTTTATTTAATCCAAACCAGTTTTATTTTTCACGAACCGGTTTGGATCTAGTTCAGATCAACAATTCGGAACCGATTCATGTTTCAAAACTAGGTTATGATTTATAACCGGTTCAGAACCAGTTTGGATATGCAAACCGGTTATGAACTGGTTTTCCCAACTGATTCTTTTGGTTCGGTTCCTTTTTTAAATTGGTTTATAAAACCAGTTCGATTTTTAAAACTGATTCCGAAAAATGCAGTTTGGTTCTGTTAAGTTATTCTGCAACCATAACAATCAAAATTCTTGTGTATATGGTTAGGTCTTTTGTGTACAGTGTTGACTATCTTACCATTTTGGGATCGTTGGAAATGGTGTATGAATGAGTCAACCTAACACAGATACCATCTCAGCCTTTCCCATATGTATTAGTATTAAAACAAAGAAGACTCGGATGTAGGGCAACCTGGAGCTTTATAGTATAGGGCAACGAGATGCTGTAAAGCTCCCGCTCTATGCAGGTCTAGGGAAGCCTTTGCTTGCAGTTGCAAGAGGCTAATTACATGTGAACCTTAAAAAACAATGAATAACTTTTGCTTGGTTCCTTGAGTGAGCTCTACATAGTGAGCCTTCTTTAAATCTTTAGAGCCAGTTTGGTATCTCTTCAAAATTATGAAAATTTCAGGTTAATATTTTCATATCCAACTCATACCTAATCTTTTTCCCTGCTTCTTGTTATGTTTTTATGCTAAAGTCATCATTGATTTATGGTGATTCAGCATTTATATTGTGTGAGGGAAGTTGAAGGTGAGGAAGATATTTGTGACGACTCTATTCAACCACAGTAGCTTTTGCTTCCTTCTTGCTAGTGAGGCTATGATTTGCATGTTTCCCCTGATAAGAATAATAAAATAAATAAATTTTCCCATTAATGCTATTTTTGGAAGGTCTCTTAGGAGTATTAATATTTTTATGCAGAATGTTAGATTCCTGGCAAACTTCATAACAGAGGCTGGAATCATCATTAAGAGAAGCAAGGTAAGTTCTAATGCACTGCTGGGCAGTAGACTGGGAAAGAATGATATTGAAAATAAAGGATGGATGTTTGAGAATTAGTAATGCAATCATTTTCCTTTTTCTCCTTTTGTCCCTCCACCCAGTCATGTTATAATCTTTATTTTAAATTGTAGGATCTTACTAACTTGTTCTTGTTCACTGAGTAGACTGGCATTAGTGCAAAGGCTCAAAGGAAGGTTGCCAGGGAGATTAAGACTGCCCGAGCTTTTGGCTTGATGCCCTTTACAACCATGGGTACGAAGTCGTTTGTTTTTGGGAAAACTATGGAGAATCTTGATGATGACTTTGCCTACCAGAGTAATATTAGAAACATGCCTACTGAACCTGACATGGAAGGATACAACCCTTGAGAACATCGATATAGATGCTTATGTTTAGGGGTTGAAGTTGCTTGCATGGTCTCATCTGCTTTTTAAGCTTATGCTTATCTCCTTGTCCAAGATACAGTTGAAATTTATTTGAATCTTGAATTTGCATGTATACCTTGATTGCTAAGGTGCTTTTGTAGTTTTTACTTGTATATTATTTTAAAGCCAAATGGTATTATTGATTTGTACCTGAAAATTACAAGGATTGTCATCCTAAAATGCAAGTTGACCGTTCTTTGCACTAGAGCTGTAGAAGGTCTGGAGTCTAATTCATCTAATAAAAATGCAGGTTCATCCTTTACGTAGTGGGACTTACTGGAAGTCATTGTTTGTGTCACCAATCTGATTACATGCCTGGAGTTCCTCTAAACATTGTTGGTGTATCGTTTAGGTTTATTGAGCTGGAACCTGGATTATTGTGTTTCTTAGCTAATATAAAGAAACAAGTCTAAGGCTTATTTATGAGTTGTCACTTGCTCCTCCCTTAACTAAGCTTGTTTAGATGTATCTCACTAAAAGTATAGAAACAATGTCTTAGCTTAGGGGTTTTAAGCTGAAATTTGGTATTAATAGAAAAGGATAATCGTCTCCAAAATAATAAAGGAGAGTCAGTAGAGGATAGAATAGAAATCTGGTAGAAAGACTACAAAATTCAAATCCTAAAAGTGAAGCTCTGGTGCTGTGATTTAGCATTGTGTATAACCTAAAAATGCATGTAATTTGTTCTCTAATTTTCATTTTTCTTCAACGGTTGCAATTACACATTACATATTCTAATCATGTTGACTCATTAATATAGAGTTATCACATGGTCTCCTTAGTGTAATATGACTACCATTTGTTGTTGAGTAATGTTGCTCATTATATAATGTGCAACTCATATATAATTTATAGAGGGGATGTTGGATTGAGCACTTATCATTAGGTCAAAAACTATAATTATTAGTGAGGATTCAATTATTTTTTACTTATTTTCATTAGTTCAAATGTTATGATTTGATTTGATTCTGACTCATATCAGAACTTTGCCAAAGTATGATGTGGTCTCACTAACAAGGGATTGTGCTGTATAAATGTCGCTGAATAAAAGAGGGGAAAAAAGGAAAGAAAAAAATAATGATATTAATGAGAGCTATATAAAAAACTTTTTTTATGTGTAATTAACATTATTCCTTCTTGTTAGTATAACAAGTTTAGCCTGGTAAGGCTCAGCTGCTAACACTTCGACCCAGTACAGATATCATATGGGTGCTTAAATTTGGATCTGAAGGTACCTATTTGACTTCTTTACTATACTATTGTACTTCATTGTTTGAATGGAATCTTTTGTATTTTAAATGGTGAATGTGCTTGATTTGCATGCAGTTGGATTTTCTTGAGAAGCTCAAACGGCAGTAACCTTTAAAAAAGTTTAAACACGATTTTAGTGCTAAATTAGTTATATATTATGCAATTGGTTATTAATTTGGGCTTCTGCTACATCACATACGGTTAACCGGTGGAATTTTCTTGGAACTTGATAGAAGATTCCAATATTTCTCAGTAGTGGCTTCTAGTTTTAGTTTATATATGTGATATATACCACGGATAACGAGGGTTGATTTCTCAGTTGACATGGGGATTAAGCTCCTAACATGAATGCTGGCATGTGAGCTGCATAATAGAAGCCTGAGAATATGCTATCAGAAATTTTGTACGAACATGACTTTAAGGCAAGTGGCAGCAATTTAATATTTGCTATATGACTGAAACATGTGTTGGACTAGTGTGTGCATGATACTGCCATAGCAACTTGTTATTTCAAAGATAAAGTCTCCTAAGAGATTCAATCCAAGGGAAACGATGACATGATTATTTCTAAGATAGGACAATTTCTTAGTATCCGTGTAGTACTATCAACTTGTCTATTTGTGGATCTCATTGGGCATTCTGAGATCTTAAAGATTTAACTTCAAATTAAATGATTCATTATATTTTTAAAGATGAAACTTGTAACCCCGTAATCATTTTGACTCTTATACAATGATAAATAACTATCTCAAACTTATAAATAATGGGCCTTCAATAATTTTATATTATATCCTTCTAACATATATTTTTTGAGATAATATGGCTATGAAAATTCACCATTACACAAAAAAAAAGTAATTTTTTTTATATATATAGATATTTTGCTTACCTCCCTCACATAACATCAATTATCACTATTTCTTTTCTTCCTCTTCTCTCTCTATTCTTCTCATTTTTTTTATCATCAAAATTTAAAATCAACAGATAAGATCATCTTTTGGTATGTGAAACTTACATTTTCCCTTCAAGGAATAAGCGTCTACAAATAGAATAAACTCAGATACACCTTTGACTTTGAGTTGCCTTTTTGAGTATAACAAACTGAAAGTTGTTTTTATTTTATTTTTTATCAACATTAGGCAATGTTTCGTTAATGTAGGATGTTTTCAAGAGCCAGTAAATTGAACTATGGCACTCTTCACTATATATAGAAAATAGAACACGTACAATTTACTTCAGAACATGTTTATATTTTCAAGGAAGAGTATCTTAAATTATTTCTGTTTTGGAAATTTGAACTAGACCCTGCTCTCCTAATAAATCTTTGGTGCTACCGTGAATTTTGGTGCAACAGTAGCACCAAAGATTTATTCTCTCTGACTCTTGATGTTTGACCTTCAATACTTGTGTCTTTAATAAATTGATGTTTAAGTCACTTTGAATGGAAGAGCTTTCACTGCATGATCATTAGTTTGCTACTGAATGGAAAAATATGAGGCTTTGTTTGGTATGAGAGTTCTTGATAATGGGATGTTATGAATAAACAGAAGAATGCCAAAACATTCAGCTATAAAAACAATTAATCTCTAGAATAAGTGATTTGGACAATGAAAGTCATACATAATCCTTGCTTCATAATTCCCAAAAGGGTTTCTCTTACATCTAATTGAACTCACTCTTCTCACTTTCTCAGTCTCTCGCATACACTGGATTGATAATAAGGTGCAAAAGAAAAATATAAAAAAAGGATAAAAATTGCAAAATCTTATACTATCTGCACAATGGACTATGAGGATGGTGAGAATAAGGAAGCTGGTTTTCTGAGGAGCAATATCCCATTACCTCTTCCACACTTAATCTACATTCCTGAGTGGAAGAAAATTTGTCCTTTTTTCCTTCCACCATCTTCAAGATACTCTCAAAAACAGATGCTTCACAAGGAATCCTCAGAACACCAGTTTGTTGAAAACCAAATTCTTCTTCTGCTTCTTTCAGGAGAATCTGAAAGGACTCATGACCCAAATACTCTGTTGGTATAATGAACCTCTTTAGCTCTTCACCAACACAAACAGCTAAGTAGCCCTTTGGAACAACATTGTTTGATCCTCCCTCACGTTCTGATAAAGAAAGTGTTCTTTTCAGAAACTTAATGCTTTTGCTGCTGCTGCTGCTGCTGCTGTTGTTGTTACTAGTGCTGGTTTTTGAAGAGATGGCTAGCCTTCTCCATTTCTTAAGGATCTGTTGAAGTCTAACAATTTCTCTGATCTTGTTAGATTTCTTTAGATCCATGGACATGGTGCTTCTCTTTCTGAGGTTTTGGTTTGTTTTGTATTAACTCTGGCTATATTAGATTACATGCTTCCAATTTATAGAAGACTTGAGAACTTGGTGATTCTAATTCCCATTTTCCTAATTATAAAAAAAAATCATTTTTTTTTAAATGAAGAATATTATAATCAGTCTTTGAGTTTTCAGTGTCACATGCATGAGAAAACCAACAAAACTTTTTCAGGTTAGTATGAGTTAAAAAGACTTCAAAGTTGAAGTTGTGTCTCCCAGGTTTCACATGTGAGTGATTACTGTTACTCTGAAGTCTGAACCTTGATTTTGCAAGCTAAATACATATGGGGTTGGTTTTTTTAAATCACGGGTGACCAGAGAACTTAGATCCTATGAGTAAATTATCAATTATTAAACACATTTTGCTATATTAAAGTCTTTGATAGGCTCTGACAGGTTTGGTTTCCAATGCAAACTGCCCTTAACAGTCAAGGTACCCTCGTACAATACAATTGTACCATTCAAACCTCTTTGTTTTTTTTTATTGCATTGCTTCTTATTTCAACTGATCTGAAATAAAGTCATTTTTGGGATTTCCAAGATAACCCCATGTGGCATTGCATAAATGACACATACAGACGGTGGCTGAATCAGTTGTAGGACTTTAATTTCCTAGGTCCAAGCGAGAAAATTTTCAATACACCAGGATTATTGAATTTGGTGTTTTTTATACTAAAAAGGAAATTTTTTAGGACATAAAAAGAAATTAATAAAAAGTATGGATAAAAAAGGGATTTTTTTTTTCTTTTTAATGAAAAAAAACCGTTGAAGTTTTCCTTAGTCCAAGTCCAACTTTAAAGTTTAAACTGAAACTCTTGCACAACATGTTTAATATATATATATATATATATATATATATATATATATATATATAGGCCTTAACATTTCTGCAGCTGCCGTAGATAGTGTTATCTACAGCTGACACAAAACAAATGGGCCCCACGACTTAAAAAAAAAAAAAAACTCAGGATCCGGTGTCGTATCCTAGGATCCGGACGCAGATCCTTACTTGCTGTAGGTACAGCAGCTGCAAAAATCATTTTGCCATATATATATATATATGTGTGACTTATCGTTTCTCAAGTTACTTGAGATAATTTTATTTTCGGCTACTAAATCATAATCGTACAAAGATAGATCAATGGTGATAAAGAAATAGAGAGAAAAAGGAAATTATAACTATTCAAAGGTAAATTAATTAAAATAAGAAAATAGGAAAAAAGTATACTTATTACCTTTTTTTCTTAGTACCTCCTACTACCAAATCTTAATCGTTGATTTTCGTCAATCTAACTGTTATAATTTATTAGAATTTAATAATTAATTAATAAGTGTGACCTAATAAATTGTAACCGTTAGATTGACAGAAATCAACAGTTAAGATTTGATAGTGAGAGATAGTCAGAAAAAAAGTAGTTAGTATAATCTCCCCTAAGGAAATAAAAAAACAAAGCTAGTTTTGGTGTGACCAAAAATAAATATATCTTTAGTGTCTTGAGAAATATTTTTTATATATATATCTAGGATCAGGATCATTACACCAGTGTAAAACTAATAAGTCTTACATCACATCTCAACCGTTGATTTCTATGCATCCATCAGTTATAATTTAGGAAGTCATACGAAATAATTAATCATTAATTACACTACAAATACCAACCGATGATTTTCATCTGTCAACAGTTGAGATGTGATGTAAGACTTGTTAGTTTTACACTGGTGTAAGAAGAACTTACCCTATATATATATATATATATATATATATATATATATATATATATATATAATGCAGCCACTTTATGTACAACAACGACAGGTGTATGGTTATGATTCCTCACATTTAATGCTTTCAAGTATTTAATTGTTGCACGTACAGCAGCTGCAGAAATGTAAACCCATATATATATAGGGAAATATTACTCTCCTTTCACATGAGGTAACTTATCTCATTTTCTCTCACTTCGATTTTCGCACCCTACTTTTTTTTCTTTTTCTTTTTTCTTACAATAATGGGACCCACTCATTTTCTCTCTACCACATAAGATAACTATCTTATGTGGAAGGAGATTAATAAAACCCATATATATATATATATATATATATATATATGGTTCATTTTTTCTGCAGTTAATGCAGATAAGTTATCTACATTGAGCTCAAAACGACGTCGTTTTGTGGCGGAAATCAAGGTGTTTTTGTAATTTTAATTTATTTCAGGGTTATAATAGTCTTTATAATTATAATTTTTTAATATTTCAACACCAAAACGATGTCTTTTTAGAAGTAAATTCAGATAACTTATCTGTAGTAACTGCAACAATATTTTTCTGATGTATATATATATATATATATATATATATATATATATATTAGTCTTATATTAAATAAGTTAAAAAAAGAAGAGGTGAAGCTTCTGATTATAAATAATAATTAAACTCTTGTTTACAATACAAGTTTTTAAATGTCAAAATGCGAACTCTTTTAGAATGTTATTTATATGATAAAGGAAAGAAGTATGATATATATCGATGAAATAAATAATGTTATTAGAAATATTTGGTGGAGCAGTTCGGTGCAGTGTTTTAAAAATCCCACCTCATCCTATCCCTCGAGTTGATCCGGGTCAACCTCAACCCCTTCCCTCTGAGGGTTGGGTCACGAGTTGGGCCCTATATGTACATCGACCCTTCCGACCTCCAAAATTTAGTCAGGTTTCAGTGAGTCTCGGGTCAGAGAGATCAAAGGGGGTCACTGCATGTTTTTTTTTTTAATTCTATGAAACAATGTCGTTTTATTAAAAAATAAAAAATAAAAATGCTTACAAAAAAAGGTTACAACAAAGGTATTATAATTTATACATACATGTTTCCAAAAAAAATAAAATAATAATTTATACATACATTAATTGTTTATTTTCTTTCAGACAAATATATGTCTATATTTGTTGATGTTGAATATTGGAAAAAATAGGAATCAATTGAAGCACCAAAATTATGACCCAATTAATTTGGAAACAATGGATGATCATTCTACTAGTTGGGTTCTTGAGGAGTCACCACCATCATTAACCGATGAAGAGACAAGATCTTTGAGGAATAATACCATTGAACCAATTATAGATAGTATTGGTATGTTTCTTTATGATTATAATTCTATTGTTTAATTTGATGATTTGATCACGTTATATTACTTATTAACTTACATATAATATGTTATTGTAGATGAATTGAATTTAGATGACGATGATGTAGATAATGAACCTCATGTGGCCATTGTCTCCCAAAATGAAAGCAATGTTCCTCGAGGTTTGGATAGCAATGGTAGAGAAGGACAAAGAGAGCTTGAATTTGATGATGTTACTTTCCATTAACTCTATTAGAATATGAGTTTTGTACTTTCGTATCTTGATACTTTAATTAGGTTGTGTAATATTGACTTGTGATTATAATTGATAAATTATGTTAAGTATATTTTGAATCTTTGATAATTGGTGATTTATTTTTTTTATATTTTCATATAGGATATATATGTTTATATTTTTTTAATATATAAAATTGGGTCAGCGTAATGACTCCCTGGTTGAACCCGTTATCCCTGACTGCAGTCGGATCGATGGCCGGGCCGAATTTTTAAACACGTGCCATTTCTCAACTGCTATAAATGATTTAGGATTTACGGTAGAAATATTTATTAATGTAGTGCAAATTCCAAATTGAATACGTAATTTGGCTACTTTGATATTTGGGAATAAAATAGAATATCATAACTTGAATAGAATATCTAGGCAAATGGAATCACACCATTTTCTTGCTTCTTTTTTTCATTTTATTATTTTCTAATTAGATGACACATAAAATAAACAAAAACCCATTTGACTTTAACTGTATTATTAGGTAATGATTGGAATATCGTTAGAGATGCTCCTAACATAACATGCATGATCCGCACTCCGTTGCACGCACCATATGAGAGAACTTGAATTGAGGGGAGTGTGTGTGAATTTTTTTTTTTAAGTTACTTGTAAAATTTGATGAGATGTTCCTTAATCCATAATCAAATAATTGGAATAAAAAAAACTATACTTGGTATTGTCATAGGCAACCTGCTTCTAGGAAGTTTCCTGGGGGCTTAAATTAAAGTCCATTGATCTTATTATAGTTCATTAAGTATATATTTTTCATTGATTGATAGAGAGGAATAGCATGATTTATAAATGAATCTGCGTATCTATGAAAATGACAAAACACCTACTCCAATTTTCAGGATAAATTCTATATTCCCTTGCTATAAATATTAATAATTGGAAAAAAAACATCAAACATATAATAAAAATTAATTAACAGTTATAATTAAAAATAGGAGTATAAAACAAATTTGAAATTGTTAAGCAATTTTATAATTTTTTTAGCTCAACAGCTATTTTAAAACCCAAGTTACAAAAAAGTCGTTTGGTAAAATATTTTATTCAAGCTCTAATTTAGTTAAAATTATTATAAAGGATATATAATTATACATTTTTATATTATTAAATAAATGCTAATAACAATACTCAAATTTGGAATTTGGATCCGACCCAATAATTTACACCTCATCCATGAACATTTTTCAAAAGCTTTGTTCAAAGTTTATATTCTCCACAATCTTTCATATCATGATGAAAATTGCTATGTGAGCCTTCCAATCAACACATCGCCGTTACGTTGACGTTATCGGTGGAACCCACCACTTGATCTCTATGTTAAGAAAACTTTCAACATACACTTGTAATGTAACGCATCATAACGAGACACGTCACCTAACTTCATTATCTCGAAGATTTTCGATACTAGGCCCACATAGTGACACTCGTAGTTAAAATTCTGATTTAAATATGTGGTTTTATGATTTTACGATTTTTTTAATCAAAATAATTTTATTAAAATTTCAAACGCTTTTATGTTTTTACGATTTTTTTTACGTTAGAATTTTACGTTTTACAATTTTTTATCTTCTTTCCGATTTTAGATAGAATCTCGATTTTAACTACTATGCGACACACACAGTAGAGCTTTAGTACTACTTGTTGGAGAAAATACCATATACCCTTTCCAACTTGATTAAATACTAGTATTTAGGGGGGAAATACCAAATAAATCACATACAAATTTAAGCGTATTCGACCTAACACACCAACATCCATAGATAGAAAAGATAAAACATTATATGAACAACAAAAATATTACAGTCCAACTTCTGAATAGAAAAACTTACAACCCTGCTATTCCAACTTCTGTAGACAAAGTTGCAAACTTCTACTATAATGCAATTTGTTAGGACAAAATTGAAAACACTTTTTCTCAACATTAGTCACAATTTCATCTCTATTATTCTCATATTTCAAATAATATCCTAATACAAGTATTTCTTTTAGATATCAACCGATGTCAGAGATCTTAATGAATTTCATTAATCCGATTTTAGATTTAAATATCTTCATCCTCTTTAAAAATTATGACTCTCGGGAATTGAATCCATTATCCTTTGAACTTTAATACTAGTATTTATAACCCACAAAAATTGCTTGACAACTGACAAGCAACTACACTTGCAAACTCTTTATTAATTAAGTACGTATAGTTTCCTATTTTAAATAAATCCTTGCTTAACTAATTGTATTTAAAAAAAAAAAAACTTTAATTACAGCATACCTAATTATATTCCCCAATCTCAGTCTACATTGATTTTCTTTATCAACTTTTTAGTAGTTCCGTGTAGTACTAGTAGCTCCTAAAACATTCAGTTATTCAGCGCAGTGCATTGCTTGGAATTTCAGCCAAAATGGCCAGATATGACTTCAAAAAAAAAAAAAAAAAAAAAAATCCTTAAAATGAGGCTTTTTCTTTCTCTTCCAAATTAATCATTACCTCACCACCTGATTCTTTATTATCTGTAATTCCCATGATTCCCAATTGTCGTCATTGAAAGGTTGGCCCCATCATCATAATTTCTGAAATAATTAGCACTTCACTATATAAAATTAATGTAAGAACTTCGCTTTTAGGCCAATGGTTGGAAGGGATTCTGATTTCTATACATTATACAGTTGAATTATTCTGCCAGCTAATTGGATTCACATACATAATAATTAATTTTGCTAATTGATGAGTTAGTCCATGAACTTTGAATTAACAAGAGAGGGGAGAAACATCATTATATAAAGGTGTCCTTTCTAGCTGGGATTCGCACTCTATCATCATAAACTTTATTGTGTATCATTAGTTATATAACTCCTTTGGCAGTCGCACCCAAATCAATAATGCATCTTGATCTTCACATAAAAAAATAATGTAACTAACTTTATAAAAATGGTAATTAAACATTTAACGAAGTGTATTGTTCGGTCCTAAAGAACCGTAAAACTATACTGTATGGTATGCGCTTAGAGATATCTTAGAGATAGACATCCTGATTGGCTTGTAGTCAATACTTCAATCACTGCGCATAAGCAATAGGCTTATAGCCAAGATGTGGGTGTGTGTGCAGTGTTAGTAGTAATAGTAAATAGGTCAAAAGTGTGTACCTGAAATCTTCAGCCTTTTATTTATAGGAGTTACCTCTTGAGCTTGGTCTGTAAAGATCTCCCGGTTGGTGTGGGATTAAACCTCTTAATTTGTTGGGATAAGGATCTTATCCCTTTATCCTTATCATCTTCTATTGTTGAGATATGAACTAGATATATCATAATCCCTTAAGGGATATGCGGTTAAGATATGGATCTACTCCATAACAGTTGCCCCCCAACTCGGCAGTTTAGAAGCTTGGACTGCCGAGATAAATGGATCAACCTTTCACATCGGTCTTTCTGAAATGTAATATTTCTTCCTCAAAGCTCCGGGGTGCAGGTTTCGATATGAAGGCTTCGAGGCTCGCGTTGAAGTTTCGTTTTGTTCAACTAACGATCACACCAAGTCGACCTTTAAATGAAGCCGACCTGTTTCTTCGCTTTCATCGTAGGCCTCAGTTTATTGGTCTCCTTTATCTGAGTTCCCCATTTGACCATTGAAGCCGACATGATGTTTTTCACGTCTTCATGACTCATTGGTTTCTTCTGCCTTTTAACGGTTACACCTTTCCACGTGTCTCCTTCCAATTGGGGGTTCGTGCATCGTGGGGTGTGCGTCGTTCTGCGCCATTTTAGGTCATCATGGCATGCATTAAATGCCTTGTCTATGAGTTTACAGTTTTACCCCTGGCCTTTCAACTCTCCAACACCTTTTCGTTTTCCCGCTCATTGCATGCGAACCTTTGTATATATATGCTCGTTGCTTTTGTTTCCTGCTTTCTATTTTCATCTTCTGGGAGCTCCATATTTGTGCATTTCTCTACTTAGTTTTCGTTGGAGTGATTTGACAGAGTTGCTCCTTTCTTCTCCCATAAACAGGTACGTTCCCTATTTCTTTGTTCGTTCAATCTTTTCCTTTTTTTGGTTTGTTAACGCTATCTGAGAGATGTAGTTGAGTACTGGGTTGATTTTCGAATTTGGGGTTGTTTATGGGTTTTGTTCATACCTCCAAACGTTTTCTTCCTCGTTCTCTCTTAAATTCAAAATTCTAGGGTTCTTTTCCCTCCAAACCACTCATTTTTCTAATAAAAAATGAGCATTCCTGTCTCGGGGTATGGTTCTAATCCCGACCGAGGTGGAAACGAGGACGAGGCCAGGAAGAGGAAAAACTTGAAAGAGCAGGAATTTGTTAAAAAGCTACCCAAGTTGATCCATTTTTTGTTTTATGGCAAGGATTATATCGAGGAAGAAACAACACAATTGCTTTTGCATGGTCACCAAGGTGGACGGAGCAAACGAAGGACAGTGTCTTCTGTTCGGGGAAGGGGACGTGCTAGGTCGGTTGATGGTCGTCAGAGTCAATCTCTACATCCTTTTATGCCGACCTTAGCACCGTGCTCAACTGCCAATTTTTTCACTAGGTTTGAGATTGCTGAGGAGGGAGGTGAAGGAACCTCCATTTCGATTTCAACAGTGTCGGTTGCCAAAGATTCCCATCCTATTCTTGGTCCGAGCTCCAGATCAATTCTAGATCGGATCCCTCCTCTAGAACTCGGTGGTAGTTCTTCCTCCTCCTCTTTTTCTGACTTTGAACTCTTTGACTTTCATGCTTCTACCTCTGTGGGAGCTCCTCATGTAACCTCGGGTCGATCTCCACTCATTGTTCTTAGTGATAGTGCTTCCTCTTCTTCCATATCAGATTTAGATTTCAACAGGTTCGACCTCAACCAAAAAGGTTTGAGCTTATTTTCTCTCTTTTTATACTGATTCTTACCCTTCCTGTTCCAGGGCATCAATGACAGAACCTTCTACTTTGGGAGTAGACAATAGCTATAATTGGGTGTTATTGGAGATTCTCAATATGCGATCTCAGCTTTCTCTTGCCGAGGTGGCCGGACTCCTAGTAAGGAATACATCAGGAATAGATCTCATGCCCCCTGGCGATGTTCCGGTTTGCGTTAGTCCAAGCATCGACGAACCCCATTTTTTCTTCTTCTATAGGGATTTGATCACGAAGTTGGGGTTGAGATTTCCTCTTTCCGACTTCTAGGTGGCCGTGCTCTGTCAACTTCGTGTTGCGCCTACACAACTTCATCCGAACTCGTGGGCTTTTATCCGCGGTTTCGAGCAAGTGTGTACATGCATCTACCTTCTGTGTACAGTTCCCCTCTTCTTTTATATGTTTAACGTATATACAGCCCAAACGGGGACGAGGAGAAAGGAGAAAATGTTGGATTACTATTCACACTCTAACCTTTTTTCAGTTTTCTTATGTGTTTCCTACATATTTGCCCGTAACCAAGCTCATTGTACTTTCTCAAATAGCTTTCAGGAAAAAAAGGTGCTTGGTCGCGCCTAATTGGGGCTAGTTGGGGCGCGACCCTACACCAGTTGCATTTGAATATAACGTGACAGGTCACGTTTATTTTGAGCGCAACTTGACACAAGTGACGCCTGTGTGAGGCGTGACTTGTTGCATCTAACAAGAACGCGATTGAGTGCAATATATTCGTAAATTAGTTCAAAATAACTATATTTTCGTAATTTTTTATTTAAATAATAATATATTAATTTTTTTACCATTGATGACATGTAACATGTTTGCAGGACCAAAGGTTCGGCCCATGCTGGTTGGGATAGATGGTTCGGAGGTGCACCCAACTCTCGAAATCATAAACGCTGGATTTAGAAATTTTGTTTTATATTTATATACTTTTTATTTGATTTGTTAACACAATTGAATATTTCCCTACAAGAGATAAAAACAAAAAGGACATTGTAATGTACTACAGAGATAAATTGAATTAAATTTTCTTTCAGTTTTGAAGGCTACCTCTTCCTTTCCTTAAAAAACAAAGAAGACACTGATAAAAGAATCAAAATTCCTCCTTAAGGGGGCGTTTGGTTGGTGGATTTTGTGGAGAAAGATGGGGAAATTGCAAGTGAGATTGTTGGAGAACCAAGTTTGGTTGGACTGCTTTCAAAGTTGGCTATGTAAATGACTTTCCTAGTTCTCCTGTTTGCCTACAAATCTGAAACGAAAAAATCGGCGAAATAAACCCACTTCATGGTGTGGTATTTTGACTTAGCTAGCTATTTTGTGACATAGGAAAGCGCGCGATGACAGAGATGCCCTCCTTTCTTTTTTGGTGACATTCGAATAAAAGGTAGTTCATACTGATTCAAAATAATTTGAAGAGAGGGTTATTTTCGTAACTTCCAACCTTCTTTCCCATCTATATTTTCCTTACATCCAAACATAAATATTATAAATTTACTTAATTTTCTCGGTAAAATATTTTCCAACCAAACAATTTTTTTAACATTTTTCTATCAAACTCATTTTTCTCCCATTTTCCTATGTATATCATTTTCCTATTCATAAAAATTTTCCCTAAACCAAATGCCCCCTAAGTATTTTATTATTTTACTTGATACTTCTTCTGTTTTATTTTTAGGGACTAGCCTACCGTTTATTTCTTATTGTTACTTTTATGCTAAAACAATGACAAATATGATTATTGCGCACGTTTTAACTCGAAGAATTAAGGGAAAGAATACACATTCTTAATCATTAGGTACTATTTAAGTTTATAATAAGAGGCAGAGTAAAGAATTTTGTACGATATAATATATATATATATATATATATATATATATATATATATATATATATATATAGAGAGAGAGGTAGGATCCTTTGACACCAGTGTCAAATTTGAAATTTGACACCTCACCTGAGAGCCATTAGATCAAAAAAGATCAACGACTCTGATTTGTAAGCATGTGACATCATTGATCTTTTTTGATCTAATAGCTCTCAGGTGAGGTGTCAAATTTTAAATTTGACAGTGGTGTCAAAGGATCCTACCTTATATATATATATATGGATCCGTCCAATATTACATTATGTTATTATGTAAGTTGTGTTACTCCCTTGTAACTATGTACTAAAGGGAGTATATAGTTATAATATTAAAGTTATTTTTTTCTTTCTCCACGTCATCCGACAACTTCTAAAAAGTGACTGAGGAGAGAGAATTTTTTTTTTTAATATTATAACTATGTACTTTCCGGAATACATAGTTATAAAAGATTACATAACACAACTTACAATCTTACATCATGTAATATAATACTTACTTATCTGAATAAAATACAATAGGCCTACAAAGAGTTAAAGCCCATAAACATACAGGCTTGATGAAATGCGCAATGTCTCCATCGCACACAAAGACCCAAAGACGCAATGACCTCATCGCGCCTAACCGCCTTATATGACTTAAGAATTAAGGAAGGATCCTATAACAAACCAAGATCTACCGCGCTGTAAGCCAATACACGAAAGACAACTTCAACTTGCCACTACTCTAAGGAGGCAGCACATCATATAGAAGTATAGCCAGAAAGGCACCAGCTGAGACAGATAAGTCTGCAGCTTAGGAACAACCAATTAGAAGGCATACCGCCTACCAAAGGCGGTATAAGACTTGCTATATAAACAAAGGATACACACCCATGTACACCCATCTAATTCCAGTAAGAATATAACATAAGTCTAGCCTTAATACTGACTTGAGCATCTGAGTGTTATTGCAGGTACCCCTAGCCAGAGTCATCGCGCCAAGGGAGCTCCACATCAGTTAACCACAAAGCAGACATCTTCAGCCTAAGAAGTACTACACTTAACCCAGAGTCTTCACTCTTCAACCGTGTGTGATTGAGCTCAGTCCTTATTGGCCAACCCATATTGTACCGAATAAATCATTTATATATATATATATATATATATATATATATATATATATATGAAGTTAACGGTGATGTGCAAGAGCACATATGATTCATGGTTATTGTAAAATAAATTTTAGTATTATATAATATTGTGTTAATACCTCATTTACTGAATTTGACTATATTAATATTTATATGAAATATCAAAATTATTAAATGATATGACATTACAACAATGAATGATTTTATTATTTACATAAAGTTTTAAATTAGAAGTGAAAATGCACATATAATTAACTATGTTAGTTTGATGTTTATTAAAATAAAAATTAAGATGTAATCCTCCTAAACGTGATTAAACTAAAATAATAAAATTATTTAAATTTTTATTTAAAATCGTTAAATGAAATATGTTTATTAAATATTAATATGCATCATTTTTATTTATACTTCTTCGAATAAGGTATCATTACCAAATATTATTTTTTGATTCTTTTACTTTATACTTTAAATAAAATTACAGAAAATTTATTTCTTATAATTAAGAACTATTTTTCTTTTTAAAAAATTACTCTTATACTTGTATTGTTTAAGTTTATAAATGCCGGGGATGTAATTTTTTTATTATTAATTTTCAACATCAAATTGGTGTGTGAAGAAAAAAAAACATTATCATTTTATTCTCTAAAATGTTATGATAAAAATTCTCATTTTATTTACGCATTTTATAATCTTGACTCTTGATTTTCTTATGAAATATCAATTTGATTATAATTTTCACAAAAATACGCAATTAAAAAAATCAACGTAAAAATAATTACACAGTTTTCCTATTCTACGTATATTTTCTCCTACTATTCTTTTCTAAATCCCCAACAAGGTTTATGATTTACCAAACCTTTGTGGAAAAAAAAAATCCTCAGCCTAACCGTTTTTCTACCAAGATAACTACCTTATATAATTTTTGAAAGAGCATTCAACTAGCACAATTAAATGTGTGCTCCACTTCAAGTAACGAATAAGGAAAAATATGCCAGTAGAGTATTGGAGATTTATGTGTAACAAAATATTATTTATTCTGATTTGTTATTTGTATGTTAGTTGTTAGCTCCTAGATGTTGTGATACTGTTACGATAGTTTAGCAATAGTTTAGGCTTTCTTTGTTATTGGCTGTTATCAGCCTTTGCTTTGTAACAGCAAGTCTTGTAACGTTAGCCTATTTAAAAGAGGCAGCGCACATATCTAAAAGAATATCAGTGTTAATATCAAGTTTATTTTGGTATCAGAGCGATCCGTTTTTTTTTTTCCGCAAATACACAGAGCGTGAAAGCTAGCCATGGCTAACAGTAATGCTTCCTTGCCGCCGTCTGACCCCGATTCCCCTTACTATCTGGGAGGATCTGATAATCCAGGGGCTATGCTCACAACGGTGCTGCTTCGGGGGGAAGCCAATTACGACAATTGGTCTAAGTTAATGAAAAACGCGCTCAAGTCTAAAAATAAGCTCGTGTTTGTAACTGGAGCTATGAAAAAATGAAAAAACCAGTCAACGAAACTGGAGCTGAATGGCGAGCATGGGAACAGTGTAATTCCATGATTAACGGGTGGATTCAAAATACAATCGACCCCAAGCTTCAGCCGTTCATTAAGTGTTTTGATCAAGTGAAAGACCTATGGGAAGACCTGAAGGAAAGATATGCGGTGCAGAATTTTTCCAGACAGTATCAACTCAGGGCTAGTCTTGCTACTATCCGACAGCAAGGCAGCAGTGTCAGTGACTACTATACCAAGCTACGCGCCATCTGGGACGAGCTTGAATCCAGTAAGACGTACCGGGCTTGTGTATGCGCTGGTGATTGTCTGTATGCCAAGGATGTTGACGATGATCGTGAGCATGTTCGGGTGTACCAATTCCTGATGGGATTGGATGAAAGTATGTTTGGCAATTTACATTCGCAAATTTTGAATACTACACCGTTACCAAACGTGAACAAGGTGTATGCCATTGTCACTCAAGAGGAAACTCATCGCAGCATTTCTCGCGGTCAAGATGAACGTGGTCAGGTAGTGGGATATGCATCCCAAACGGAGTCCATGCAGCGTCCAGAAGTTCCCTTGCAGCAACGTATGCATCCAGATAAACCACAAGAACGGAGTCCATGTCCTCATTGCGGTCGAACTAATCACGACCCTTCCAAATGCTGGAATATTCTTGGTTTTCCGCCCAACAGGTTTCCTTCTCGTGGCCGTGGAAGGGGCGGACGATCAGGAGGACGTAACACACAGGCTCATGCGACGCTGGCAGGCTCACATCCAGTCGTGGCTGGTTCGTTTTCGGTTGTTCCTCCTACAGGTTCTCAAGTTGCTGCACATTCTATCTTGACTCCGGATATTGTGAACAAGTTGTTGACATTGGTAGACCAGCCTCAGGCACATGAAAAATTATCTGGTAAGAGTATTCAATCTAAATGGCTTGTTGATAGTGGGGCCTCACGTCATATGACGGGTAATTTAGCTTTATTAGCTGAGGTTACATCTCTTTCTCCTCTACCTGTGACTCTACCAAATGGTTCTATTACTTATGCCACCAAACAAGGCTCGTTGGTGTTTGATGCAAATCTCAAATTATCAGAAGTTTTATATGTGCCCAATTTACGTTGCAATCTCATTTCTGTTTCCCAATTGCTCCGTTCCAAGAACAACAGTGTCATATTTACTAATAAAAATTGCATTTTGCAGGACCCAGTGCTGAGGAGGGAGATTGGTTTGGGTGAACTTCATGACGGAGTGTATGTGTTTCAGCCTTTAAGTATTTCTGCTTCAGCAGCTCAGGCAGAAGACTCAATCGAATTATGGCACAACAGGCTAGGGCATGCATCCTATGATATTTTGTCTTTAATTCCAGAATTTAAAGTTCTGAAGAATAAAGTTGCATGTAAGGCATGTGACGTTTGTCATCGTGCCAAGCAAACTAGATCGTTGTTTCCTGTAAGTTTTTCTCGTAGCAAAGAGTGCTTCGATTTAATCCATTGTGATACTTGGGGTCCATATAAAATTTCTTCTTCTTCTGGTGCACGTTATTTTTTAACCATTGTCGATGACTATAGTAGGCATGTGTGGGTATATATGTTGGCAGATAAAAGTGAAACTTATGATCGTATGTGCAAATTTCTGGCCATGATTTTTAATCAATTCAGTAAGACCGTAAAGATAATAAGGTCTGATAATGGGACGGAATTCAAATCAAATAATATGATGAAGCTTTTGAATGAAAAATGCATTTTGCAACAAACAACATGTGTTTATACGCCCGAACAGAATGGGAGAGTAGAAAGAAGACACAGGCACATCCTTAATGTGTCGCGTGCTTTGATGTTCCATGCAAACCTTCCGATTGATTTTTGGGAAGAAAGTATTCTTGCGGCTGTTCATGTAATTAATAAAACACCTACAAGAATCCTCCAAGGAAGGTCACCACATGAAGAATTATTTGGAGTTAAGCCAGATTATACATACTTGCGCACATTTGGTTGTCTATCTTTTGCTAACACCAGACCAAAACCGACTGACAAATTTGCCTCTCGTTCAAGAAAATGTGTGTTCATTGGTTATGCAATAGGGCAGAAAGGTTGGAAATTGTATGATATAGATGCGCACCAAAGTTTTGTGTCCAGAGATGTAAAATTCTTTGAAAACATCCTCCCATTTCGTGAAAAATCTGTTCAGCCGATTCATGTACAAACTACTCATAGGCCAGGGACGCAAGAATTCTTCGATGTGGATGAATCTGGCCATAGTGCGCGTCCTGGTCAATATGTTCCTGCTCCTCCTGATGCACGTGAAGTTATGAACGATAGGGGGAGTACTCTTGACTCCTCGTTGATGCAAACTCCTATGCTGGAACAGCGTCCTCCTATGTCGCAAATCGAGCAGCCCTCTTCGCTGGAAAATGACCAGCGCTCATTTCCGTCAAGTTCAACTGATGGTGTGTCTTCACAACAGCAGCAGGAACATAATCAAGGTAATGATCTTGTCTGAGTACAGCGCACCAGAAAGCCTCCAGGTTACTTGAAGGATTACGCATGCCAAGTAGCTGAAACACATACTCCTTCGTCTATCTCCACTCAAACCAATGTCACCTCAGGTACTCGGTATCCTATGTGCAATTATATTAGTTTTAATAATTTTTCTAAGCAACACCAAGAGTTTGTTGCAGCTATTGATGCAGGCAATGAGCCAAGAAAATTTCAAGACGCTATACGTGATCCACGATGGGTTGAAGCCATGAGGGCAGAAATTACAGCTATAGAAGATAATCATACTTGGCGTATCATGGACTTGCCTCCAGGAAAGCATGTTCTTCCAAGTAAATGGGTGTTTAAAATAAAATATCGTTCAGATGGAACAGTAGAACGGTATAAGGCGAGACTAGTGATCGCAGGCAATTATCAGATAGCTGGAGAAGATTACGGTGAGACTTATGCACCAGTGGCAAAGATGGTGAGCGTACGCACATTATTAGCAGTAGCTGCAGCAAGAAACTGGGAGTTGCACCAACTTGACGTTCATAACGCATTTTTAAATGGAGAAATAAGTGAGGAAGTTTATATGCGTTTTCCTCCTGGATTCAGTAATGGTTCTAAAGATAAAGTGTGTCGTCTTACAAAGTCACTGTATGGTCTACGACAATCGCCAAGGAATTGGTTTTCCAAACTCAGTAGCTCATTGACAGCGTATGGATTTATTCAGTCAAAAGCTGATTACACGCTTTTTACTATGCAGAAAGGTGATGAGTTCCTTGCACTTTTGGTCTATGTAGACGACATCATTTTAACAGGTAATAATTCACAAGCATGTTTTGCAGTCAAGGCATATTTGAACCAGTGTTTTAAAATAAAAGATCTGGGCAATCTGAAGTATTTTTTGGGGATTGAAATTGCTCGCAGTAAGAAAGGAATATTTTTGTGTCAACGAAAATATGCATTAGATATTCTTTCTGATTCTGGACTCAGTGGATGTAAACCTGTTATTTCTCCTATAGAACAAAATCATCATCTTGCATTGGATGAAGGACCAGAATATGAGAACCCGGAACGGTATAGAAGGTTAATTGGTAAGTTGATCTACCTCACTATCACAAGACCTGATCTAAGTTATGTTGTTCATATCTTGTCTCAATTCATGCACTCCCCACGCCTTGCTCACTATGAGGCTGTCCTTCGTGTTTTACGGTATATAAAAAGAGATCCTGGTCAAGGCCTTCTTCTCAAAGCAGATTGTGATCTAAAGATCCATGCCTATTGTGATTCAGATTGGGCATCTTGCCCTCTTACTCGACGTTCCCTCACTGGTTTCTTTGTTATGTTGGGTTCATCACCAGTGTCATGGAAGACTAAGAAACAAGTCACGGTGTCGCGCTACTCAGCAGAAGCAGAGTATAGATCAATGGCTGCAGCTACAGCAGAGATTGTATGGCTTAAAACATTTCTCACTTCCTTTGGTGTCACGCATCCAAGTCCTATGGAGTTGTTTTGTGACAACCAAGCAGCGTTACACATTGCAGCAAATCCGGTGTTTCACGAGCGTACTAAGCACATTGAGTTAGATTGTCACTTTGTACGCGAACAAATCAAGTCCAATAATATTGCTACAGCTCACGTACCGTCTCGTTCCCAACTTGCAGACTTGTTCACTAAAGCCTTGGGACAACGTGAGCTCCTTGGTTTTCTTCCCAAGTTGGGCATTTCATCCTTACATGCTCCAACTTGAGGGGGAGTATTGGAGATTTATGTGTAACAAAATATTATTTATTCTGATTTGTTATTTGTATGTTAGTTGTTAGCTCCTAGTTGTTGTGATACTGTTACGATAGTTTAGCAATAGTTTAGGCTTTCTTTGTTATTGGCTGTTATCAGCCTTTGCTTTGTAACAGCAAGTCTTGTAACGTTAGCCTATTTAAAAGAGGCAGCGCACATATCTTGTTAATATCAAGTTTATTTTAGAGATTGACTTAACTGTGAGATTGATACAGTACTTTGCTTGTGATGCTTAAATTTGATTTTCACTACTATAAATCACTTTGGTATATATATAAACCATAACCGAAAAAGAAAAAGAAAAAAAATACATTCCAAAATTTGCCTTTATCTTGGCATAGGACCAATAACATTCAACGCTAGGTAAGGTTCAGATTGATCGTTATATTTTCAACAATATTCTACTAGTGTCCAGAGTTTTAGCTTTGAGTGTTGAGAGATATATAGTCCCACATTGGTTGAATGTGCAACTAATGTGGAGTTTATAAGGTCTTGGACACTCCCATAGCTTTTGGGGTGGTGTATTCCAAGGTTCTTTACATAGTATTAGAGCCTCGCTGCCCCCCACTTTCTCTTGTGGCGTTTCTTAGCACAGGTAGGCTGAGCCTGTTGCATTGTCCACTCTTCAAGCCCAATGGGCTCTCGTGTGAGGGGGCGTGTTGAGAGATATATAGTCTCACATTGGTTGTATGTGCAACTAATGTAGAGTTTATAAGATTTTGGACATTTTCATCCTTTGAGCTAGTTTTTGGGATGGTGTATCCCAAAGTTCTTTAGATTGAGTTTTCTCAGCTGTAATCCATTCCTGAAAAGAAAGGCCACAAATAGTACGTAAGATCAGGTTAGGCTAGTTACCGAATTACGTACTTAGATAGTTGGGTGGTTGGAAGTTGTTAGGGGTTGGATTGATTAGATAGTTAGCCTCTTATTACCAAATGCGATCCTTCATAATTAATCAATTTTCTTTGTCGTAATTAATTTTTAGTATTTCAAATGAGACATAGTCAAGGAATAAAGGAGGATATGATTCTTTGTTTATTGTTCACGGAAAAAAATAAGTCTGCTTATACAATTTTAAACAATGTTAGATCGAAGGGTTAAATAATTTTAGGCAAGTAAATCCAGAGTAAATCACATAAATATTTAAACTTTACCCAACTTAATGTTAGAAAAAATAAATGTAATACATATACTGTCTTTAGTCTTTTTTGATATCTACCTAATGTTTGGTTGTCGAGGGAATCACGAAATTTTTATTTTAATTCCGCATACATTGTTTATATAATGGCTTTCATCTATATATATCTTCATAACGAAGCCCAATAGAAGAATAAACTAAACACACACACACAAAAAACAAAAAATAACAGCGAAGTTTAATAAACGTGTTGGGCCATTTGAAGATTGGTTAAGGTTGGGCAGGATTTTAGGACCAATTGTGAGGGTTGGGCATGACATTAAGCTACAATGGAAGTTTTGATAAGCCTTACGCGGTGGAGTTACACGAAAATTGTAAGGGTGCAAATGAGTAAGACAATTTATTAGGAGTTTATAGCGAAGATTATATCAAGTTAGACTTGACCTATTATTTCTAGTAAAATAGTTTAGGTTCAAGTTTTAGAAAAAGCTTTTTAGAAAGCAGGCCACATAGGTTTTCTTTTACAAGATCCGGCTTATAAGCTTAAAGGTTAACCTACATCACATTATTTATTTTAAATAAAATTATTATTTTAATAATTTTAAATAATAAAATAATATTATTTAAATTATTTTTTTAACTACTGAATGCCTAATAGATTAAACAAGATAATAAGCTTAGGCTAAACCTTTTGTTTTTTAAATATAGACTATGACATACTTATAATTTGGACCTATACAGACTAACAGAATAGGTCAGGTCAAAAATATTTTATACAAACCAGGTTTATTTAAGCTGAAGTTCGAGTCAGCCCATTTACACTCTTAGCGAAAAGGATAAGGGCCTGTTTGGATGAACTTTTTTTTCTCTAAAACTTCTCAGAAAAAGTTTGTTTGGATGCCTACTTTTAGAGGTGGCAAATTGGGCGGCTCGCCTTTGAAGGTGGGCTAGAAAACTTAGGCTGCTGGACAGATGACATTTTACACTAAAAAACATTAAAAAAAAAAAATTTAGCCCGGGCGAGCTGGCGAGAAGGTGGGCTTGAAAAACTAAGCCTGCCTCGCCTCGTTTGGCGAGCAGGGCAGGCCGAGTCCGTTTTGCTACCTTCACATGCTTTTAAAAAAAGTATTAAGTCATACAAAAGTTAAAAACATGCATTTTATGGAAGTTAAATTTTTTAACTAAGTAGAAAATAAAAGTCAAATATTTTTTTAATAAACTAAATAGCTTTAGCTTTTGTAAAAAGCACTTCTAAAATAAACATGGCATAAAAAGTAATTTTTTTGGAAGTCCAGATAGTAGCTCCAAGCACCCTTTTACTCTCCTTGATATTTCCTTGGAAAAGAAAAGAAAAAATTACCAGAGTTATTTTTTAGCTTTTGTCTTTTAAACGAAATCCAAACATTACATGAATAAGAGATTAAGTCATAACCTTGGTCTAACCTAAAACAAAACCCGCAACTTCCTACCCCAAATAAATTAAGCATTGACTCAATGAATCCCTTTAATTAGCAGTTATCAACCATTAAGCACATAAATTAACTAGTAAGAATTATTTTAATTTAATCAGTGATTTAGATTTCAAATTTTAAGATTAATTAATCGATGTACAATACATTTTGAGATTTATTTCGGCCGTTGAGGTTTAATCTACCCCACAATGTTTATTAATAGAGCTTAAAATCCCTCCTTATTAAACACTGTTTAAATTTGTAACACCCCCAAATTTCTAACAATTTATAAATTGTCAAAATTCATGTTTTATATAATTATGATAATAGAAATATTGCGGAAGCTAATCTAAAATTAATTTGGGGAAATGTTACTGCCACACCTGTACAGGGACAAGTGCAAGGCTAACTCTATTACGTTCAAATAAAATCAAAGACTAAGTTTTTATACATAATGTTTAAGACTGGCTAAATATTCTGAGTCGTTATCCTCACTGCCTACTGCTAGCCCCATTCCTTGCAACCTGATTTACAGAAAATCTGCTCCCCCGAAGGATAATTGCAGTCAAGCAAACACAAACAATCAGCACAACTGGTAATCTTGATAAAAAACAAATATATAACTTAATATAAAAGATGAACTCAAATAACAACTGCCTCAAATAATAATTCAATATTCATCATATATATATATATATATATAATTAAATTTATTATTATAAGTTATCTTTATTAAATTTCTTTAGTGGGAAGAGAACCATAGTAGATCCGGGAAACCCTACTAGTCACAAATAATCAAATTGTCCATAATCAAAATATCCCTTCCTAGTATACACACATCTTCCCAAAGTTGCTACTAGTATCCTGGGAAACCGTACCAAACACCACTTTGGAAAGAACAGATAATATCTGTTCACATCGTATAAATATATCAGAGGCATAAAGCCCAAAAATTGTGTTCATCACTTTAGGAGGTACCATCCCAAAGATATCCTCCCACTATTAATTAATCATAATCACACATAATTTCAATTCAATCATAAATCTCTCATTCAGGAAGTTTTCTTAAAAGCATCATAATTTCATAATTTGTAGAATTATTCAATAAGATCCATGTACATAATCAATTTTCATATCATAATAATAGTTTCCAAATTTATTCATATATCATATCATAATCATAAGACTCATATGTCGCACATAATCATAATTTCCAAAATAATAAAATTTTCTAAAATATTCTAATTGTCACATGTAGTGATTTAAATTTAAAAATTACCTATATATAAAAAAATATTCACTCAAAACTAACCTAAGAACACCTAGGGATTAGGATTACATCAAACCAAAATTCATATCAAGCTACCATATGGCCAATTTGATTATTTGTGACTGACAGGATTTTCCAGGTCACAAGGTAGACTGACAGGGTTTCCCGAGTCTACCATGGTTTTCTTGCCACTAAAGAAATTTAATAAATATAATTTATAATAATAGATTTAATTATATATATATATATATATATATATATATATATATATGAATATTGAATTATTATTTGAGACATCTGTTATTTAAGTTCATCTTTTATATTAAGTTATATATTTATTTTTTATTAAGATTACCAGCTTTGCTGACTGTTTGTGTTTGTTTGACTGCAATGATCCTTCGGGAGAGCAGATTTTTAGTAAATCAGGTTGCGAGGAATGGGGCTAGCAGTGAATAATGAGGATAACAACTTAGAATATTTAGCTAGTCCTAAATATTATGTATAAAAACGTAGTCTTTGATTTTATTTGAATGTAATAGAGTTGGCCTTGCACTTGTCCTTATACAGGTGCGACAGGTAATATTTTTCCAAATTAGTTTTAAATTAACTTTCGCAATATTTCTATTATCATAATTATATAAAACATGAATTTTGACAATTTATAAATTGTTAAAAATTTGGGGTGTTAGAAATTGGTATCAGAGCTCGTGGTTCGGCTGAGGTTTTGCTTTTGATACTGACTCGAGGGATCAAAGATTAAACACAACAAAATTCTTAATAATGTTCATATATAAAAGAAGATCATGAAAATAAACTAATTAAACATATTGAGAAGATTTAGAAATTAACCTAATGGGTCTTTACATCAAAAATATCTTAAGGTTGATCTAAACTTATTAAATCACACTATTAACATATTAGGTGCCATTACAAGCATATCACTAATTCAGTAAATTTTAAAGTATCTTCAAATAAATCAAAATATTAGTCAATTTTTCACAAACTATAATTAATTATAAAAATATTTAACATGTTAATATATTGATAAATTTATGTCACTGATAGTCTCATTTTATGTTATTCAACAATGTAAAAGAAAAAGGTATATAAATAATTTGTAAGAAGATAAAAGTTTATATATAATATTAATCATTTTAAGAAAATTAATACTCTAAGGATTAGAATTTACATGTAAAAAATTTCAAATAAAACAATCTATAATTGTATAAATAATTCAATTATTTTTATATTTATAAATAAAATCCAATAAAATTTCCAACAATATAATTATCCTATAATATCTTTAAATTCAATTTCGAATAAAACTATCTTAAGATTTTCTAAGCATCGGGAATACATCAAACAAGATTCATAAAGCTGGCTTATGACTTGACTCTCTAGGGATTAGGATTACTATTAATTAATCACAATCACACATAATCATAAATCATATATTTGGAAAGTTTTCATAATCATTTATTCACACCTAATCATCAAATATAGTAAATTATTTAGCATCTCTATTTATTCTCAAAATAATAATTCTATTATTTTTCCAATAAAATGTGCTGCTGTGAGGGCACACTCTGCCCAGTAGCCAGTACTCAATTGGCAAATTTGCTTGAAAGCATAGAGCCCTAGCTATGTTGAGAATATGCCTATGCTTGCGCTACACTCTCATGTTTTGTTGTGGACTATCAACACATGAAGTTTGGTGCACAATACCTAGATCAACAAACAAGCACATTAGGCTATTAGATTTAAACTCGGTGCCATTATCATTTCGCATGATTTTCACACTGAGGCCATACTGCTTTTTGGTCATAGCAAAGAAACCTTTCAAACGATGATATATTTCATGCTTTTCTGCTAGTAAATAAATCCAAACAGAGCTACTAAAATCATCAACAGTGGTTAGGAAATAACATGCTCCAGTAAGAGAAGTTGTTCGATATGGTCCCCACAAATCAACATGAATAAGATCAAACACATTTTTGTTACGATTATTACTTAATGGAAACACAGATTTGGTTTGCTTTGCACGATGGCATATATCACAAAGTCTAGAGTTTATTTTTCTACTCTTAACAGAAGCAAATTCTGTAAGTAATAAAATAACACAATCAACGGCATGTCCAAATCTTTTATGCCACAAATCAATGGAGCTATATGAACCAGAAACATAAGTAAAGACTGGATTTGGTTGATACACATATACACCTCCATGTTCTTTACCCAGACCAATCTCCTTCTTTGATATTAGATCCTGCAAAACACACTCACCATTATCAAATATTATTTATTGGGGAAGGATCCGTTTACAAATTTTTTTAATTTTTTTTACAAATTACATTATGTTCTCCCGGGAGAATATAGTGAAACTAGTATTCTCTCTCGGGAGAACATAGTGTAGTTTGAAAGAGTTTGTAAACAAAAAAGTTTGTAAATATAACCTGTCTCTTATTTATTTTGTTCCTGCTTGATTCAATTGTGCAACTGACACAAGGTTACACTTGAGGTTCGACACATATAGTACATCTGTCACATGAAAACTTGGTTCAAAAGACACTGCTCCTCTCTTAACTGCGCGAGTCACATCACCGTTTGGAAGTCCGACTGTTATAGGCGAAATATTTTCACCATTGCTGAGTAATGCTAGGGTCCCAGTCATATGCTACGAGGCACCACTGTCAATCAACCAGGGTGAAGGGTGAGTTAAATTACCAGTGAATTTTTCATATGGTTGAGATTGGTCAACCAATGACAAAAGTTGATTAACAACCTCTGGTGTTAACATTGTGTGAACTGACACTGCTGGTGGTCACTAGTTCGTGCAGTGGCATGTTTACCTCCTCCCTCACTTCCTTTTTCATGTTCCTTCCCACCCCTTTTGTTCAGGTATCCATGAAGATCCCAGCATCTTGACACATCATGGTTTGGCTTACCACAATGGGTGCATGGTGTGCAATCACCCTTGCCACAGTGGAAAGGCGAACGTGGAATACTAACATTTATCTTACTGGAGCATTCCTTGGCCATTGATTTCTAAGAGAGCGCAACTTGCACTCAACAATTACTAGCAGAAGCTATACGGATCGAATGCTCTGGTACCATAATAGAAATGGTATTTACTATATTCCTCTTTCACCATACAAAGGTATTGAGCTTCCTCCTTCAATGCTAAGCCAAAACCCATTGAGGGGTTTCCTAAAAACCATAACCCTAGATCTCACCTCCTCTATATATTCATTAGTTGTGGGTGAAGGCTAGGTTAAGAGATTAGAGAGAAAATTGGAGAGAATTATTTGATTGTTTGAGCAAAGCTTTATGCTTTGTATTTGAGAGATCTCTAGAGAGAGTTTGAGTGAAACATCTCTAGGGAGGTTTGATTATCACCATTGTTGGAGAGGTTGAGTTAACCACCACATTGGTGATTCTTGATTCTGATTATTTGTAACCATTATTTTCATAGTGAATTTTTGATCTGGACTAGGTCCCGTGGGTTTTTACTTCTTCATTGAAGAAGGTTTTCCCACGTTAAATCTGGTTGTGTTCTTCTTCTTCCTCTCTCTCTCTCTCTCTCTCTCTCTCTCTCTCTCTCTCTCCTGTTTTAAGATTTTTCGTTTGGATTTTTTCGCTGCGCTGCCTGACCTGGTGAAGCTTAGGCCGAGGTATTGCCGAGATCCGAGATCAGGATCTTGTTGATTGACTTCCGCACAAAGGCTGCTTAGCCGAGCTTGAGGGAACCGAGTTCCCAACAGTGGTATCAGAGCCTGAGTTCGACGGGTTATGAGGGAGACGAGATGGAGACCAGTGACATAAACAATGATGGAGACATGTTCAAGTTGTCCGCTGATAATTTCACCTATTGGAGACCGATGATGGAAGATCATCTCTACTGCAAAGATTTACATGAGCCCATTGACACGAGCTGTCGAACTCGCGCAAATTAAAAATTATTTTTTTATTAGGGTTCAGAAAATTTGTAGTAGAGTGGAAACCCTAAGTCGTCTCTCTCAAGGAAATTGCTTGGGTAAAAATAGTTTATCAAACAGAAATTAAAAGGGGGGTTTTTGAATTTTGGTTGAATAATTTAAAAGGCAGAATATGAAATTGGATTTAAAATTCGTAATTAAAAATAACCAACCTAAGGTTTGGGTTCCATGGATGTCTTTCCTCGGATAAGAAGATATCAGAATCGTGATTGATTTGTCAATCGAATCAGAATCCTTATTTCCAATTGACAACCCTCTCTAAGTGATCGCTTAATATTTGATCAAATACGGTGCTTCTACTCATACAATCGCAGAGTATCAGCCCGCTTGATTTAAGGTCATAGGGTCAATCAAACTAATCATCAAATCTTATGATTAATCCCTTTCCATAATCGCAATCGCGAACCTCAGATTGAATATCCACGATCGTACGATATCAATCTGAGTTGGGAAGGGAAACGAGACTGATTTAGAATAAAGCGCAGACCCTCAAGACCAATCCATGGAATCCGTTACCCTTAGGTTGATTAAAAGGTTCTTAGCCTCGCATGGCTAAGGTAAACATGATTAAAATAAAAAGAAGAGGAAGAAAAAGATGAAGAACATAATTGAATAAAAACTCAGGGAGAACTTTTATGTTGTAAAAACTGACTGTAAAGGGTTTCCTCAAGTCTCCCTTAAATAGCCATCACGCAGAACGGCTAGGGTTTCACCGCTTCAGCCCAAACATAAAATAAAAGCCGAATAAAATAAAATAAAACAATAACACATGGCCTTGGGCCCTAAACACATTGGGTCCTAATGTGAATTACAAGTTCAAACGTCAAAATAAAATTCCAGCAAAACATGTCATCTCGAGATCAAGTTTCGACCATCTTCCCGTCAGAATTAGGCTTCAGTAGATGAAATAGAGATTGTATCCCTATCTGTTAGCTGCAAAAAGAAACAAGAACGGAGTCAATCGGACATCTGTAGAGTGAGATATGGTCAAAATACGAAAGTAGTGTAAATCTGGAAAATTATGACGAAAATCAATTAAACCCAACTAAAATCTAGAATTGTGAATTGACCCAAAAGACCTTTATTTAATTCAAATAAATCATAAAAATACCAACCAAGAGTAATAAATAAGTGTAACAAAATATGAGTTATCACCCATTATCCTTGATGAGAGACCGGCAGGCAAAACTGATAAGGAGTGAGAGATCCTGAGTCGGAAGGCGGTAGCCACGATCAGGAAATATATTGATAAAAGCCTTTTTGAGCACGTGTCTGAGTTCACGAACGCCTATGAGTTGTGGACGAAGCTGGAGTCCATGATTCAGAAGAAGACTCCCAGGAATAAAGCATACCTAGTTCGCCGACTTGTGAAGCTTGAATACAAGGACGACATGAGCATGATTGAACACCTCAACACCTATAAAGGTATTGTGAATCAGCTGTCAAAAGCTGAGATGAAAATTGATGATGAGATGCAGGCTTTGCTGCTGTTGAGCTCGCTGCCAGAAAGCTGGGATACTCTGGTGGTGACTTTGAGTAATTCAGCTTC
Organism: Gastrolobium bilobum; assembly: GCF_033153095.1. Classification (NCBI taxonomy): domain Eukaryota; kingdom Viridiplantae; phylum Streptophyta; class Magnoliopsida; order Fabales; family Fabaceae; genus Gastrolobium; species Gastrolobium bilobum. The sequence goes on from NW_026898737.1 coordinate 88,102, forward strand.
AGAAGGAAAGTTGAAGATGGATGTCGTGACAGACAGCCTCCTGAGCGAAGAAGTGAGGAGAAGAGAACGAGGTGTTTCAAGCACGTCTGAGGCCAACATTGCTGAGAACAAAGGGAAATCTGATTCTCGGGGTAGAAGCAAAAGCAGGGGTAGAGGTCGTGACAGACGAGAAAAGTCCAGAGGTCGGTCAAAGCCGAAATATGAGTTGAAGTGCTTTTACTGTGGAAAGACAGGCCATAAGAAGCCAGACTGTTAGACCCTACAGAATGATGAGAAGAACGGCTCTGTGAAGCCGGATCAGATTATTCCCAAGAAGAGGGAAGACAAGAGCACCACTGCGGTGGCTGCCAACCCGGATGCTGAGATATTCCTCCCTGGTGAGGATAATTATTTGAATGTTGCATATGATGACTGCACCTGGATTCTTGACTCTGGTGCCTCCTTCCACGTTACTCCACACAAAGGTTTTTTCTCCTCTTACCGAGGTGGTGATTTTAGAGTCGTGAAGATGGGAAGTCAAGTGACCAGCAAGATTGTTGGTGTCGGTGATGTAACTCTGACCACAGATGTCGGATGCCGACTTGTATTGAAAGATGTAAGGCATGTTTCTGACATGCGTTTGAACCTAATCTCGGTAGGCAAACTTGATGATGCCGAGTTAGTGAACTACTTTGGTAGTGTTATATGGAAGCTGGCCAAGGGAAACTTGGTCGTGGCCCGAGGTAAGAAGAAAGGCTACTTGTACGTAATGCAAGAAAAGATTAATGGCAGAGAAGCCAATTCTGTTCGAGATGAACCTAGCTCTGAGCTATGGCACAAGCGTCTCGGCCACATGAGCGTGAAAGGGCTCCAAATCCTGCACAAGAAAGAATTACTGACCGGGTTGAAAGGCCAAGCGTTGGAGAGTTTCACACATTGCGTAGCTGGAAAGCAGCACCGAGTTTCTTTTGTGAGACTGGATCAACCAAGACGACGCAGGTATATTCTTGACCTCGTCCATACTGATCTCTTCTCCATGTCGAAAAGATCCCTTGGAGGAGCTCAATACTTTGTTTCATTTATTGATGACCACTCCTGCAAAGTGTGGGTATATTTGTTGAAGTCTAAAGACCAGGTACTCCAATCCTTTAAAGAATTCCATGCAATGGTTGAAAGGGAGACTGGCAAGAAATTGAAGGTGGTCTGATCTGATAATGTTGGTGAGTATTGCGGACCTTTTGATGCATATTGCAGAGCGGCCGAGATCCGACTTGAGAAGACGCCCCCCAAGACTCCACAGTTGAATGGACTTGCTGAGAGGATGAACAGGACTATTGAAGAGAAGGTCTGAAGTATGCTGTCCAATGCTGGATTGCTGAAATCATTCTGGGGAGAAGCTGTCAAAACTGCTGTTGACTTGATCAACCTTTCACCATCACGGCCACTTGAAGGAGAAATTCCAGAAGAAGTCTGGGCAGGTCGAAAAATGTCCTATAATCAATTGAAGGTGTTTGGATGCCGAGCTTTCGTGCATATCCCTAAAGATAAAAGGGCTAAACTTGATGCGAAGACAAAAAAATGCATCTATCTTGGTTTGCCGAGATGTGAGTTCGGGCTCCGACTTTGGGATCCAATCAATAAGAAGATCGTGAGAAGCCGAGATGTGATATTTCATGAGCATGAGAACATTCATGACATCTCGAAGCCCAAAGTCCGAGTTACTGTCAGACACGAAGAACCCATCCCTCATGTCCGAGCTGAAGCAGGGGGAGAAAATCAAGAAAATGATGATCAGCAACAAGCTGAAGATGACTAAGACACTGAGGTCCGAGTTGATGATGAGATCCGGGATGAGAATGATGAACCGGGTCCTCAAGCTGAAGAACAGCCGAGATATCCAACTCGAGAAAGAAGACCCTCTACAAGATACCCATCTGATAAATACACCGTTGTTGCTGAAGACGGTGAGCCTCAGAGTTATGATGAGGTTGTGACGAGCTCAGAGAAAGAAGAATGGGAAAAGGCAATGCAAGACGAGATGAAGTCTCTGCACGAGAATCAGACTTATGAGCTGACTGAGTTGCCAAAAGGAAGACGAGCTCTGAAGAATAAATGGGTCTACAAGATTAATAATGAAGAGAACTAGCAAAAGCCGAGATACAAAGCCCGGATTGTAGTGAAAGGCTGCAATCAAAAGAAATGAGTAGACTTTGAGGAGATTTTTTCTCCTGAGGTGAAAATGACCTCGGTCCGAACCGTGTTAGCCATGGCGGCTTCGATGGACCTCGAGGTAGAACAAATGGATGTGAAGACGGCATTTCTTCACGGTGATTTAGAAGAAGAAATATATATGGAGCAACCTGAAGGATTCCAAGCTCCAGACCAAGAAGACTTGGTATGTCGGTTGAAGAAGAGTCTCTATGGCTTGAAGCAAGCACCTCGTCAGTGGTACAAGAAGTTTGAATCATTCATGACTAATCATAAGTTTGAAAGACAGATGCTGACCACTGTGTATTTGTGAAGAGGTATGAGGCCGGAGATTTTTTGATTTTGTTGTTATATGTTGACGACATGCTTATTGTAGAGAAAGATAAATCGAGGATAGCCGCCCTGAAAAAGGCGTTGAGCTCGTCCTTCGCAATGAAGGACCTCGGCCCTGCAAAGCAGATTCTCGAAATCAAGGTCATCCGAGATAGATAGAAGAAGCTACTGTGGCTGAGTCAAGAGAAGTATATTGAGAAGATTTTGAAGAGATTCAGCATGGACAAAGCCAAAACAGTTAGCACCCCCTTGCCGGACACATAAAGTTGAACCAGAAGCAATGTCCGAGATCTGATGAAGAAAAAATGAGATGATGAAGGTCCCGTACCAATCCGCCGTCGGAAGCTTGATGTATGCAATGGTTTGCACTAGACCCGACTTGGCATATGCTGTTGGAATGGTAAACCGATATTTGTCAAACCCCGGCAAAGAGCACTGGGAAGCAGTGAAGTGGATCTTCAAGTACCTCCGAGATACGACCGACTTATGTCTCCGATTTGGAGAAGGCAAAGTCGAGTTGCAAGGCTACTCGTATTCTGATTTAGGGGGAGACGCCGACTCGAGGAAGTCGACTACATGATATTTGATGAGATTTGCCGGAGGAGCTATCTCTTGGCAATCAAGACTTCAGAAATGTGTTGCACTATCGACAACTGAGGCTGAGTACATTGCCGCTACTGAGGCAAGCAAAGAGATGTTGTGGATGAAGAAGTTCCTCATGGAACTCGGCCATGATCAAGACAAGTACGAGCTGGGTTGTGACAATCAAAGTGCAATCCATCTTGCGAAGAATTCAACCTATCACTCCCGCACTAAGCATATTGATGTGAGGTATCACTGGATCCGGGATATGGTGGAAGGTGGAGAGGTCGAACTCGTCAAAGTGAACACTGACCAAAATTGGTCCGACATGATGACGAAGCCGGTTCCAACAAGGAAATTTGAAGACTGCTGTGAAGGAGCCGGGTTGATGCTGAAGCCGACGCATTGAAGTCGGAGGGGGAGATTTGTTAGGCTTCCTCCTTCAATGCTAAGCCCAAGCCCATTGAGGGGTTTCCTAAAAACCCTAACCCTAGATCTCACCTCCTCTATATATTCATTAGTTGTGGGTGGAGGCTAGGTTAAGAGATTAGAGAGAAAATTTGAGAGAATTATTTGATTGTTTGAGCAAAGCTTTATGCTTTGTATTTGAGAGATCTCTACAGAGAGTTTGAGTGAAACATCTCTAGGGAGGTTTGATTATCACCATTGTTTGAGAGGTTGAGTTAACCAACACATTGGTGATTCTGATTATTTGTAACCATTATTTTCATAGTGGATTTTTGATCTGGACTAGGTCCCGTGGGTTTTTACTTCTTCATTGAAGAAGGTTTTTCCACGTTAAATCTGGTTGTGTTCTTCTTCTTCTTCTTCTCTCTCTCCTATTTTGTGATTTTTCGTTTGGATTTTTCCGCTGCGATGCCTGACCTGGTGAAGTTCAGGGCCGAGGTATTGCCGAGATCCGAGATCAGGATCTTGTTGATTGACTTCCGCACAAAGGCTGCTTAGCCGAGCTTGAGGGAACCGAGTTCCCAACAAAAGGAACATCATATATAGACGTGAATATTACAAAAGGTAAAAATAGAAGACTTATCTACAATTTGAATTTGATATACAAACAATCATTATCCTATCATAACAGCCACATTAGTTACAGCTTCATCAGATGACTTAACGCATATTCCTATCATAACAGTCTCATTAATTATAGCTTCACCAAATGACTCAGCGCATCCTATCATAACAGCCTCATTAATTATAGCTTCATCAGATGACTTAGCACATAGTCATACAACTTTATCATAACCTTGTAACTGATGACCCAGCGACAACTTGTTTTGAATTTGATCTCATCTTTATCAGGAAGCTTATTAACTAAATCAAATACTAATTAATACACGTGTAGAGTTCTAACCTTAGTTAGCTTTTTCTCTTTTTGTTTTTTAATTTTTTCACCGTTTCATTGATTATCTGTTTTTATTCAATTCGAATGTGGTTGGATTTATATAAGATATGGCTCTTCCAAAACTATTTTCTCAATTTTTACTATTCGAATTGAAAACATCTGATAAAGAAAAATAAATTATTTATCACTTAAAAGAATAATCGTTAGTTTTAATTAACTATTCTAACATATTATAACATTTCCCATGTACGATGTAAATGCATCAACGCACTTTGAATTTGTCACGCAGCTCAAAACTTGCTGGAAGATAGGGATTTGGTCAACGTATCAACATACTTTTTTTTTTTTTTTTAACAAAAGACCTAAGCCACATAATAAAGAAAGAACACAAAAAGAAATCTATTTATTGCAACTCAAAGCACGAGGTCTCCCAACAGCTGACAGATCAGTAAGTAATAGTAACTGGATATGCCAGGAGGAGGTTCTTGTCAAACAAGATTGCTTTCCTACCCCTCATAGTCTAATATAAAATTCGTCAATCAGTCTGCACACGAGTTACCCTCTCTCAAAGTATGCTTGAAAGTTACAAATCAGTTTTCATCGATCCATGTCCGTATGTGATAAATCAAATGATTCTCACGGATTGTTGCACCATTTCTAATAAGCACAATGATCATACTTGTTAAATCACTTTCAATAATTATGTTACGGTATCCAGCATTCCAAACCAACCCCCTAAGAACACTCCATAATTCTGCTTTGAATGAAGAACACTTCCCTAATTTATAGTATACGCAAAGCCACCAAGCCACTTACCGCATTCATCAAGAATGACACCCCCACAAGCAGTTGGATTAGGGTTACCACGCGCAGCCCCATCCGTATTAACCTCCCATCCGTATTAACCTTAACATCACCCAACAACTCCCAAGATATATCCGCTCCATGATTCTTCTTTCAGAATATATATATCAACGTACTGATTCTGAGCTGAGATGCACGTACCTTTATTTTTAGTTGATATGATCATATATTTTCCCTAACAAATACATGGTTTCGTTCCATATGCTAATTTCTCGGCATGTAAAATTGGATTATGTGACAGTGATTAGGTAACAATGATGTCATTAACATAAGTCAAATAATAGTGCAGATAAAGAAATTGGCATGGGAAAATATAAAAAAAATACTGTCAAATAAAGAAGATCTAAATGATAATGCAGATCAAAAGAAAAAAATAAATAGAAAAGGACGTCTGAATATAAAAAGTAATTGGCATGAAAAATTAAAAGAATATAAAGAAATTCAAAAATTGACTATCATATAAAGAAAGTCTAAAAGGTAATCAAATTAAAAGACAAGAGAAAAGAAATGCATAAATACGAACAATAATTGCGATTGTGGCTTGCAAATTTTTCTAGTTTTATGTTTAGTTATAATTTAAATGCTTTTTATTAATTGAGTATTTGCTTTCCATCTAAATTTTTTATAAATTGAAAAATAGTCATTTACCATTAGGTTATAAAGATCGTAAATCTCCTTTATTTTTTTAATAAAATATGAAGGATATCATCTTATAATAACTCTTTACTCAAATATATCGAGTATGAAGAATTTCATTTAATAACTCTTTACTAAATCCATTCTTTATGAAATGAAATTTATCTTCTCAAATTGAAGAAGTCATTCCTATTGTCTTACAATGTCTGTAACAAGTCTATACGGAAACTATTTTTTTTAGCATAATAAATCCTTTTTATCCTCAACATATGTTTAATAAAAGAATTATATATGAAAGTCACATTCTATTAATTAACATTGTGAGGCAATGATGCACCGACACCGACACGCGACACGGGACACGACACGACACATTGACACGTTAATTTTAAAAAATGTTAGATTTTAACACGTTAGGACATGTTTTGATATTAAATAATATTTTTAATATACATAATATAATTTATATTTAATACATGTTGCAATTCATAATAAGTCATATAATTAATTTAATATTTGAATTTTATAATATAAATCAAAAGACAAATTTTTATCCCTTGAAACTTAAAATCAATGTGACATTGTTTTTCGGATATTTAGTTTGTATAGTTTGTAAATTATGTTTTGGGACTAAATGGCTGGTGTACATATAACTAGGTATGTGCAGCTACTCTGTAGACCTTTTGATTACATTTCCTCGAGCCTTGCTTTTGATTTGACATCACTTTCTTATTTTCATGCGTTTCTTACATCTAGTGGACGAGGATAAGGCTAATAAAAAATATATACCGACTTAGTTTTCTTCCTTCGTTTTGTGGTTTTCTTTCTTTCATTTCTTCTGTTCCTTCGTTCAGTTTGGAGGTTGATGATGGTGGTGCCATGCAACTCATCGTTATTTGATGTTTTGAAGAGGGCGAAGGTGTATGAGGAGCGGTGCCACAACGTTACTGTCGTCTTCATCGTCGATCAGAAAGAACAATGATGTGTCGTTGGAGAGATTAATGATGGATGAAGAAAGTGCAGAGCTTCTTCTCCTTAGTCCACAGATTTTAATTTTTTAAAAAATTCAAAAATTTTACGTTTTTATCCTTTGACCGTGTCGGACACGGTCAAAAGTCGCGTGTCCACATAGTCAACGTGTCTTAAAATATTGACTACGTGTCAAACACGTGTCGAAATGTGTCGGAGCGTGTCGGACACGCATTTTTTCAAAAAAATAACGTGTCGGTGTATCACAGTTGTGAGATATATTATACCTTCTTAAGCTTTAAGGAAAAAAGTACATATAAAGTTAAGGGAATTAATTATATTTTGACTTTTTTTTAAGTTCTTGTCCTTAGTGACCTGCTTTCAACAACTCGCACCCAATATTAGTTATTAAACATATTTCTTTATACAAATTAAACATATTATTTTTTTACATACACAGACTGACTTTACTATAATCCACAACTTCTCATAACTTTGAAGCACAAGACTTCAATTTAAAAGCGCAACACGTTAGATTTCCACCTGAGTGCTAAAAAGATAGAATGAAAAAGACATGGGTCGCGTTGGCGTACGTGTGCATATCGTGACTCTTTTTTAAGGAAGAAAAAAATGGGAAGAATTGAAGAAAAGTAGGATAAGCATTAATGGCAGATTTCACATACGTTTGATTTTTGAAATCACTTAAATTTAGTTTTAGAACTTAGGGTCACGTCTCTTCTCATATGGGACAGATTTGAGGCAAAGAAGTGCATTATGCCAGGAAATATGTTCCTCAAATTGGGGGGGAAATAACTACTATGCAAACAACTAACCAAGTTTAATACTACAGATAAATTATTAGAAGTTTGTTAACTATATAATCATCGGCATTTGTTACATTGTTTGTTTACCAATGTTGGAATATACAAATGCGATGGAGTTGTATATTAGTTGATAATAAAATAAGGGAAATATGTTTGTCGTTTTAAAGGATATAACTTTGTGTCATTTTAGATTTTAACCGTTGATTTTTGTCAATAAATGGTTAGGATTCACTAAGTCAAATTTATTAATTAATTAATAATTCACAATAAAATTCAATAAATCATAACCGTTGATTGTCGAAAATCAACGATTAAGATCTAAAATGACATAAAGTTATATCCTTTAAAAGGACAAATATTTTTCCCATAAACTAAATAAAGACCATATAAGTGTAAAGATCTATGAATCCAATATCTTAATTAAGATTTTGGATTAAGATATGACGTCGATAACTGCTATTTAGTCCATTGATAATAGTTCTTGCCCTATCATGGTAGTTCTTGAGAGGAGTTGACACTTGTAATTCAAGTGTGAGTAGTAAGGTTCCGCATTGGAAATGAATGAGCAAAACACAACTAATTCGAGTCTAGTTTTGATGGTAATTTTTCTGTCATGTGCTCCTCCTAACCCGCTTGACTCTAGTATAAGGAAGGACCAATAGATTTGATGCTTTATGGTTCGGATGTTGTGTCGACAAGCCCACTTTTATTATTATGAGTTTGTTATTTAACCCATTTAATGATGAGAAAAGTGTTTGTCATTTTAAATGACAGAAATTATGTCATTTTAAGAGAGATACAGACACAGAAAATTTGAATTTTAAATTAAAAAAATCACTCACTTTCTCTCTCCCATGATTTCCGTTTTTCTGTGTCTATCTCTCTCCTAAAATGACATAACTTATGTCATTTAAAATGACAAACACTAAACCCTTTAATGATAATTCTCCTTTATTATGGAGTCCCCCATTTACCAAGAACCAACATAACATCCATTTACAAGCAATGATGCATCGACACCGACACGCGACACAACACGACATGACACGTCGACACGTTAATTTTAAAAAATGTTAGATTTTGACACGTTAGGACACGTTTTGATATTAAATAATATTTTTAATATATATAATATAATTTATATTTAATACATGTTGCAATTCATAATAAGTCATATAATTAATTTAATATTTGAATTTTATAATATAAATCAAAAGACAAATTTTTATCCCTTGAAACTTAAAATCAATGTGGCATTGTTTTTCGGATATTTAGTTTGTATAGTTTGTAAATTATGTTTTGGGACTAAATGGCTGGTGTACATATAATTAGGTATGTGCAGCTACTTTGTAGACCTTTTGATTACATTTCCTCGAGCCTTGCTTTTGATTTGACATCACTTTCTTATTTTCATGCGTTTCTTACATCCAGTGGATGAGGATAAGGCTAATAAAAAAATATACGGACTTAGTTTTCTTCCTTCGTTTTGTGGTTTTCTTTCTTTCATTTCTTTTGTTCCTTCGTTCAGTTTGGAGGTTGATGATGGTGGTGCCATGTGACTCATCGTTATTTGATGTTTTGAAGAGGGCGAAGGTGTATGAGGAGCGGTACCACAACGTCATCGTCATCTTCATCGTCAATCAGAAAGAACAATGATGTGTCGTTGGAGAGATTAATGATGGATGATGAAAGTGCAGAGCTTCTTCTCCTTAGTTCACAGATTTTAATATTTTAAAAAATTCAAAAAATTTACGTTTTTATCCTTTGACCGTGTCGGACACGGTCAAAGTCGCGTGTCCACATAGTCAACGTGTCCTAAAATATTGATTACGTGTCGGAGCCGTGTCGATGTCCGACACGTGTCCGACACGCATTTTTTCAAAAAAATAACGTGTCGGTGTATCACAATTTACAAGAACCAACATAACATTTCAATTGGAACCAGTTTAGTGCGTACAAACTCACTCTGGCTACGGATCTTTTTGAGGCATATTCCCATTAATGGGATTCTTCTGTCTTCGATCTGATGAAGCCTCCCAAAGAATTAGGTGCTAAATGTTAGGTATGTTGGAGCAACTGGGTTCAATTAAAGCAGCAATTATTAAAATGAGGTATATGCCTCAAATTTCAGAGTGTAATGTAAGTTGAAACCATTAACCTGAAAGATTTTTGTGCTTGGTCCCTTGGTTTTGGGGCACTACACAGTGGACATGATGTATCCACTTATTGCTAAGGCTTGCTGGCAACCCACTTCTTATGGCACCCCATTTTTAGTTGATTGGACAACTTCCTTTAGAAGTTCATTGATTAATATATTTGACTACTTTTTTCTATCTTGTTTTTTTTCTCCGTTTTTGATAGAAAATTGTTATCTGAAAACTACGCAAATGGAGAGACGACGATAAGCAAGCTTTTTCTTAGCCTCTAGCATGGCAGTGCATACGAATTTAAAATTCCATAGACAATGTCCTAAACAATTATGCACATCCCACTATCCCTTTGTCCAAAGCATGCTTTAGCAGAAAATGACACAGACTCAAATCACATTCCTTAAAAATGAAAAACCTGGAATTATTTTATCATTTCATGAATGCGTTTATATAGCATATATAAAAAATAAATCTGAACTTTCTTTATCAATGTCTTTTTTTAACTTTTTGTTTTTGTTTTTCCTTTGACCAACTTTTTTAAAGTATGAATTGATTTACGAAAAAATCATCGAGGTTTTTGCTTTTTATTTTCTAAAAATGAATAAATAATTGGGCTTACTTTGATAACGAAAAAATGTCTATGGTGTGATATATGTAAAAGAAAAGTTTCCTTTGTGTGTTTCACTGCAAAAGATTATTATTTTTTATTTTTTTGTTTGCGTTGGTAATATTTGTTTTGGGTACTTAAAAGTATTATTTTAGTCATTACTTATTAGTCTAGCTCAAACTCTAAAATTAGATTACTGAATAAAAAAATATTAATGAGAGTTTGTTGAATTGGTAAAATGAGTTAGATGAAAATAGAGGGTAAAAAAAATTTAACTTTTTTTTTAATAAAAAATTACGGAAAAGTGATCTTTTTGAATGTATATATAAATGTATAGCACTCAAACATGTCCCACAGGAGACGTGAATGGATGGAGAGAGACACGCTCCACAGGAGGCGTGACCTGGAAGAGAGAGACACGCCCCAGAGGCTATGAATACCCCATTTTTCATTTTTCCCTCTTCACACCTTCTCTCTAAAAGTAACCTCTGACTTCTCTCTAGATTTCATCTTTAGCTTTTCGCACGGCGAAGCACTGCCACTAAAGTAAGTCTCAATATCTGCTTTCTATTTTTTAAGAGTAAACACCCTTTTTAGTCCCTGGCAATATCTACGAAGTCCTTTTCAGTCCATGGCAATAAAAAAGGACCAAATTGGTCCCTGAAAGTACAAGAAAAGGGCCACTCTACATATTTGGGAGTTGACATAAGGACTAACATGACCCTTTTTTTGTAATTTCAGGAACCAATTTGGTCCTTTTTTATTGCCAGGGACTAAAAAGGACTTCGTAGATATTGACAAGGACTAAAAAGGGTGTTTACTCATTTTTTAATTATAGCAATAAATATATTATATTAGTGACGTAGGAAATGGTTAGTGACTTAAGAAATGGTTAGTGACTTAAGAAAAGGTTAGTGACTTAGAAATTGGTTAGTGACGTAAGGTATGCTTAGTGACCTAATGCTTGGTCGAACCAAGAGCTGCTCGGGAATATTTCTTTCAGAGAGCAAGAGTGTAGAGTAGTAATCAGGATTGCCAACAGGAGCAATCTACTCTGACTAAGAGCAACCCTCTTCAACTATACGCAAGCGTACGTGTCAAGCAATATAGGGTATTGTAGCCCCAGATTTATCGTCCTCAGGGAGCAGTTGTGAAGTAAGAAGCGCTAAAGGAAACTTAATTTGTAAAATGGAGCAATAAAAGAAATTATTATTCTCAGCTAAGCTTCACAAAGAGCAATCTCTGGGCAGCTAGTTAAACAATGTTAACCATTCTGAACCAGATGAGAGCAGTGAATGACTTAGCACGGTCATCGAATAAAAAGACATCAATTGAAGTAACTTTAAGAGCAGTCAACGAAATGAAAGTAAGAGCATCAGCTGGTAAAACACAGTTCAGTTATCGTGAGGAAAAGGTTGTGATAGAAGTTGAGTTAAGATTAATTTCAGAAAGAAAAAGATCAAGTAGGTGTTACGGGTTCCATGTTTTCATCCCTTTGGTTAACCCTGCCTGGTAGCATATTTTACAAGTGGATTTTGCTCCTTCCCTTGTTTTGCTATAGGTAAGCAGAGGGTAAGGCCTTACTCTCCACGTTACTCCACAGTACTTGGAGTTATATGCAAGGAAACCATGCTGCATTCTCAAAAGAGCATGGATTCACATAGCAGTGCTCCCCATTCCAGGTGTTTCTCCCTCCTTTCTTCAGGCTAAACTACCCCAGGATTTTGAGAATGTTCCACACGCCTTTGTCAGTGTTTCATTAACCGAGTGGTCCTGGGATGAGGTTGCCAGCCCAAAGGGTTTCACAAAATCAATAAATTAAACCAAAGAGCAACTCAAAATTCATTTATAAAATATGTGTTCCTTACAAAGCTATCCTAAGACAAAAGGAATTACTTCTATGGAACCTTCACCTACTTAGAGGAAGTTAGCTCCTAGTGAGCATTTTTACAAAAAGAAAACAAATAGACAACGAGTCCTAGGATGGGTGCCGATTCCTTTCTTTTATGAGGATTGCTTGTTCCTTTTATAGGGTTCTTCATTTGATCTCCATTGTTCCTTTCATCAAGGGTCGTGCTTTGTCTAAATCCTCTCCAATGGTAGCTTTGCTTCTTGCCAGCTTGGCCTTAAATGGAAGTGGTCCCCCTTGCTTTTGGCTCCCTTTGTGAGTAGGAGTATCGGATTCAGGGAGGCACCTCCACTTCTTCTGCTGTAGCTGACGTGGCGGCTCCCCATTGCTCAGCTTCTTTGCTTTCGTACTGTAGCAGAGGCAGCACCTCCACCTTCTCTGCTGTAGCTGACGTGGCGGCTCCCCATTGCTTCCTTTGACTGCTGTTGTACTATAGCAGACTTCTTTTTCCTTTTTGCGCAACACTCCTTCTTCTCTCTTCATTTTGTGGTTCCTTTTGATGGGCCTTAGGTGTCCTGAACAAAGCAAACTAACCCAATAGTCATATGTGAAAAAGATAATGTTAAATTTGCTCCAGGTCTACCTTAATTCCCACTTTCGGCATTGCTCTGGTCCACTATTCAAAACAGTTGCTCTATATGAAAAGAAGAAGGTTAAAGGGAGTGATTTATAACCAAAACATGGGTTTTGTGGAACAATTTACACTTAATGGGCCTCAACTCTTGAGGACTATCACCTAACATAATTATATGGAATTGTATTATATAAACATATACTTTTAAATAAAAAATACGTTTTAATTTAATTTTTTTTTAAATATTAGAGTAGGCAATATTAATTTAATTTAATTATAATAAACAATTTGTTTTTTTAATAGTATTCTGTTATGGCTGATTTGTCTTCATCTGAGTCGCCGCGGCCTGCATCCGATGATGAGGTCGTGCCTTCCACATGTTCTTCCTGGACCATATAAGTGGGAGGTACTTCAGAGGAGGACACAACGCACTCACATTTCACAGACCGCGTGGAACGAGGATAAGGTTAGAGGGTTGAAGACTCGACTAGGAAAACTACAGGGGGACCCTGTCATGGTGATATTCCAGACGTTGTGGCTGCCTACCTCACACAGGCCGATTTCATACATGTGGCACATATGCGTCATATTCAGGTATGTAATTTAGAAACCAACGAACCAGATTGTGGTTACACTAATTTTTATATATTATTGAAGTGGTTACATATGAATTGACAATTGTCGTTTGTATTTCATATGGATGGTGCCCTTATTAGTGCTCTGGTCGAGAGGTGGAGACCAGAGACATATACGTTTCATATGACGCAAGGAGAGATGATGATCACATTACAGGACGTGGTTGGTATACATGGTTTGCCTACTGACGGGCAAGTAGTTACTGGACATACTGCTTTGGATTGGTTTGCCGAGTGTGAGCAGGTTTTTAGCCATGCGCCCATTGCTGGCGAAGACATATTTGATGGCGATCTACGTATTTCATACCTTGATAAATTGTAAGCCCATTGGGGTCCAGTTGCCTAATATCTTGAGGAGGTGAGGCATTACACTAGGGCGCACATTTTGCGATTATTAGGGTCATATATTCACACCACCTGGCTAAATATGCATAAGATTCCTCCCAATCACCATACAACGTTGTCATTGCTTTCTGCTTCGCATACCATGCCTTTTAATATAAAACTTTGAATCCATAAGAATGAGTGATCCTCTCCTGAACCAGTGCAATTGAGACTGATGGTTCCTCTTTTATCATCTCTAACAATCAACTTGTAATGTACAAATTAACACAAACAAAGGTATATGAACCAAATTTTAAATATATCATAATATTCTGAAATAATGTATCTACTACAAGTGATGCAATAACATCAGAATCAAGCTGTCTGTGTTCTTGAGAAATATGATCATTCAAGCAATTGTGATCCCCACCCCATTTCATAACCTTCCAATTTTCACCATGCGTTGGGTTTATTATCCTGACCCTCCATGGGCAACTCTGCTCATGCGTGCAACATTTCATGCTTAACTTTGTAGGCATGCTCTCATCCAAAATTGCTTCTTGATGCTCTTTATGAGGTTGCGCTTGATTGCCATCTGAGCCTCTTTTTTGGATGTAAATTCCTGGTTAACAAACAACTTTCCCCCTAATTTCCATGGACCTTGGATTGAACCCGAATCCTCGATATATGATTATTGTTCACTCGGATGCTCCCAATCAATATATGTGTAATGTGGAATTTCATCACAAAAAGGAGTAACGACATCATCACTTGTATGTACTAATTAATAATAGTAACAACTAGAATAAATTACATCAACAAAACGATATATACATATATAAGTTGTTTCCTAACATACCTTTAGGATGTTGTGGTATTTGACTCGAGGCCATGTCATGATGTTCTAGGATTCGAGACTCCCCCAGATCATGCCATAACTGGATTTGAGTAGGGAACCTGCCACATTCTTCATCATTGTCCGAAGCATTCGCATCCTCTGCAAGAAGACGATCCTCCATTGCGCTATTTTTCTCATCATCATCGTCATAGTCGTCATCCATAACTCAGGTAGGGTTATGTTCATCTTCCTCAGACATGTTAACAACTGGAGCAGTAGATGATGATGCATTACATGGTGAATTGCAAGCAACTGACCTCATAGGTAAAACAACATCCTCTGCTCTAGCAATATCCACGTACAAGTCTAAGAAATCTTTTCTAGACTGGTTGAAGAATTCTTTCATTACCATATCTACATATTCGTCAGCCACCACTTGCAAACTAATGTATTGTTCAGATTGCCATAATCTTGTCGTGACCAGAGTGATTGATTGGTTATCTTTGAGAACTAATTTTTGGCAAATTTTCTGATGCAGTTCTACAACTGTTGAGTTTCGCTTAATATGTGATGGTCTTTTCTCGCCTTCAAAAACTACCCCGCAACAACCTTCTACTTTCCTACCATTATAGTAGAACAACACGAATAAAATCAGAATTATAGCTCATTCTTAAAAATATTAATGAAAAACACAAAACAAAATATAAATAAACTAGTGAAAAATGTATGTAAGAGTATGGATTGATGATGGAGAAGAGTTGTGCGGAATGTGGAGAGGAGAAAGGTTTAAATATGGAAGAATTGGGCCACTCACGCCCCATGCAGGTCACGCCTCATGTGGGGCGTGTCTCTCTCCTAAAATATGTCTTCTGTGTGGCGTGTCTCTCTCCTAGAACACGCCCCCTATAGGGTGTCTCTCTCCAACCGGTCGCACTCATGTGTGACGTGTTTGAGTACTATACATTTACAACAATTATGTTTCCATAATTTTTTATTAAAAAAATAATATTTAAATTTTTTTTTATCGAAAATAGAGTACAGTTACTCACACACACTTATCCATACACTATTTCATATTTGCATAATTTTTATCGTTTGCTTAGTCCTATGTATATAGCATGTATTCTAATTTTTTCACCTATACAAGAATGTAAGTAGATGTATATAAAAGTGTGTACAATAAGGCTTTTTTTTTTATTTTTTATCAAAATATATAAAATGTATTGGATTTGATATTTGCTTGTGCCGACCACAGTCGAATCTTAATTAGAAATATTCAAAAATTCGTAAATACCCATTTGATAGGGGAAGTTAATACTTAGAAAGGTTGAGCGGCATGCATGATTATGTTTTACCTACATGGGATACGATACGATACTCTAATATGTTAATTCTAAATAATGTTAAATTTGAACATGTTAGAATACGTTTTGATATTAAATAATATTTTTGATTTATGTAGTGGATATTATATTTAATATTCAATAATTTAGCAAAAAAATGAAACTAAACATATAATACCCATCAATTTTGCAAAGAAACATAAGATGTAAATATTTACTATTATATTTTCAAATTGAAAATCTCTGATACACTTCAATGAGATTTATTCAATATCTAATTTTAATTTTTATTATATCAGTTTGGTAAAATATCAATCAATTTTTTCATGAAATATAATAAAATTTTAAATATTATATAAATATCGGAGCGTGTCAGAGTGTCAGAAAATATTGGGATGTTAAACATGATACTTTAGATTTTTTGAAATTTCGGTGCAACATAATGCATGATAGCCCAAACATTACTTGACTACAAAAAAAAAATATATCAATTCCTTGAATTGAAAATATGTGTATATTAATGTCAATTTCTTTTGATATCATATTAAGTTATTTATAAATAAAATAATTCAATATTAACATGGATCAACTATGAAAACTTGTGATTTACTCGTCTAACTAATTAATGAGCGATACAATATTTTTTGACAAATCGAATACAAATCATTAATTAGGCTGCATTTTAGTTAAATGGCTCTACCTGAAAAAAAAAATTGTCAAATTTTTTTTTTAAAATCATAAACAAAAATTAATTGGAATAATGTAAAAGAAATTAATATAAAATTATTATTATACACATCATTTATCAATTTAAACTTTTGAGTTAAACTGATTATATTACGTAATGTTAGCTTATGACTAAATAATTAGATGTTCGAGTTAAATTTGTCAATAATTTGAAACACTTAAAATAATTACATGAATCATATTTATCTGAAAAAGTATTATTCTAAATATGAATTGGATTCTTTTTTAATATTTGAGTAATAAAATTGAGCCTCAATCAGGGTGACACAGACTATAACTTAAAAAGAAACTTTTATTTCCTCCCCCAGTTTTTTTGAAAATTTAAGATTAATTTTTTATTTTATTAAAGAAGCTATATATATATATATATATATATATATATATATATATATATATATTTGAACAAAGAAGCTATGATTTTAACTTATAAAGAATTAGATGAACTCAAAAACTTAATCTTTTTCAGAGATTTTTAATCATTTCATCGCTTCGCGATTAGTCTGATTCGAGGTAGGTCCTGGAACTAAGATTTCATATAAAGAACCAACTTAACTCAAAAGTTTAAGTTGTTAGGTAATGATCTCATTAATGATTTATATTATACTTTAACACGACCATTTGTAAGAGAGTCCACTAAATTTGAAAGGTAAATGATACATCAATTCAACAAGCTACTAGGATTGGTCTGATGGTGAGAGATTTGAATACATTGTATTATGTTGTGTATTCAATTCTCACCAATGTATCAAAAAAAATTTAATTCAATTCAAAAATTTAATTAATTAGATAAAATTACATTAATGATTTATGCTATTCTATGATGTAACTGATTTTGGGTTTAGTAGCTGTAGCTCCACCAACGTGAATCAACTGTGAATTCGATGCTTAATCTATTGATATATGAAAGAGTGAAGAGTAATGTGACTTTTGTTGGTTAGTGACGAATTTATGAAGGGAACGGCACTACTTAGTTTACATGTAACCGTAACGCGCAGTTGTGTCGATAAAAAAGTGTGAGCAAACGCACTTGCGTAGCACCCAAACTCATGAGAGAAGCGTGTTATTGTTGGTGTCGGGTTCATCCCTTCTTATCTATGACGTAACAATGCGCCTTGTCAGAATCTCACTCACACCATTTTCCAAACCATCCTTTTCATTTCCCCTCTTACCCTCGCTACCTCCCTTATATAACCCACTTGCCATTCTTCTTAAAAAGTTAACTAATTGAGGAAAAAGCAGGTGACAAAATAATTAAATAAAAGAAAAAAAATATTTATCTTTTAAATAACATAGAATCATGTCATTTTAAATAACAAAAAGATATAATTTAGTTTTTTTATTTAAAATTTAAATTAAAAAAATATCACTCACTTTCTCTCTCATAATTTTTATTACTTGTATCTTTCTCTTACTAAACTCATGATAAAAAGTCATCCACTCCCACAAGGAAAATCAATCTGTTTGTAATTTAGTGGAAAAGTAAGGGTCTTTTGTCCGCATACATTCTTTAGGTATGTGCATATATATATGGCCGTTGGTATATAATTTGCCATAGAAAAGAAGGCATTAACTTTGAAGGGAAATTGTTAGCTTTTGCATAAAAGAGCACAATCAGCTCTGAAACGTGAAGAGATGGAATGGAAGAAGTGTTATTTGGATGTGATATTGGTTCCCTTGGGATTTTTCTTAAGCATTGGTTATCATTTTTGGCTGTGGCATAAGGTTCGGACTCAGCCACACACAACCATCATTGGCATCAATGCTAGTGGCCGTCGGAATTGGGTTAATACCATGATAAAGGTACCTCTCTTTTTTTTCATTCACTGTTAATATAGAATGTTTTTTTTTCACTATTGCAACTCATTTCTTGCCAAATTATTTTATTAATGTTTTAACACGTTATTTAATGATGAAGTAAAAGTTATAATAAGAATGAATTACCTTTATTGTTTAGCTATAAAATTTGATGTTGAACATTTGATCTTGATGGATGTTCCAATGCTAACTCTAAAATTGTTGATTCATACACTATCCTAAAGGATTTGCATTACAGATGAAGGTTATTTTTATGTATATAGATTCTGCCTTATCTTTTAGCATGTCAGAAACATTTTTCTTATGTATAACCTGGTGTTGGAATTTTTACCATATAGCATTTCCTGGGAGAATATGAAGGAAATTAAATGGAGTAGTTAAAAAAGTGAAAGAGCCATCTACACAATTGGATATTACGCATGTTCTATATATATTCCTTCGCAATCAGCTTTTCTTAATTTATTCTTGTTCCTACCAGATAAAATGCCATTTTTACGACTAGACTCAAAGAAAGCAAGATATAATATTCTTTATGTATGGTATAATTAGGTTTATATCCAATTCAAGTGCGTTCTAGGTAGATCTACATAATGTTCATATGCAAATCCGCTTATTGATGATAATATATTTAAACAGAATATCTAAGATTTTTGCTACGGGCGCTTATAAAACAGTTCATTAATTTAAATTTACATTAATCCGTACTAGTGCTTCACAAACCCCATCCTCGTTATTCTAGTTTAGTGCGTTATGATGGCTTACATTTGGTATTTCCTAGAATTCTCCTTATTCCTTAAAATACGGTGTTTTTTTGTCATTTTAGTCAAAACTAATGTGTTTTATAGTGAAAAAAATAATTATACAATAGAAATTATTGTGAGAGAGAGTAAGAGATTTTTTTAATTTAAATATTAAACAAAACACAATAATTTTAACTAAAGTAATTTTTTCCCCAAAATATATTCCAATTAAAACCGGGTCCCAGGATAAGAAGAAAAGGAATAACTATTTTTGGTGGCACTCTTCCCTCCATACAATTATCTCATATCATATTACCCCCAAAAAGAAAATCTCATATCTTATCCCATTTACTAAAGCAAAATCTGTCATATCCCCAATAAAAAAATTTAACGTGTCCTTCCATCATTCGTATATGTAAATATGCTATGTCTTTGTAGGAATAGCTACTGCTTGAACAATAACATTAACTGGTTACCCCTTTTCACTATGTTGCACTGATAAGTATACTTCATATAGTTTTTGTGGTTCATGAAATTGTGAGCCAAAGTAGTTTTCTTTCATTGGCAAAAAGAAAGTGCATGTATATAATCTGATAAGGTAATTTATTAATTAAGATGTGTTGATTATGGCAGGACAATGACAAGAAAAACATCCTGGCTGTTCAATCATTAAGGAACACAATCATGGGTGCGACCCTAATGGCCACAACCTCCATCCTACTATGCTCAGGTTTAGCAGCAGTCATAAGCAGCACCTACAGTGTGAAGAAACCACTCAATGACGCAGTTTATGGGGCTCATGGGGAGTTCATGGTAGCACTCAAATATGTCACTTTGCTAACTATTTTCCTCTTCTCATTCTTCTGCCACACTGTGTCTATAAGGTTCATAAACCAAGTGAACATCCTAATCAACACCCCTCAGGACCCCATGTCCCTTGTGACCCCAGAATATATATATGAAATCTTAGAGAAAGGTTTCATTATGAACACTGTGGGAAATAGGCTCTTCTATTCAGGACTTCCTCTGTTGCTTTGGATCTTTGGCCCTGTGATGGTGTTCCTGTGCTCTCTAACTATGGTCCCACTACTTTACAACCTTGACTTTGTGTTCACTAGTGGGAAGGGAAAGATGGACGAGAATCAAAACAGGGATTTTGTATGAAATATAATGTAATAATTTATTATGTATGTTAAGTAACAATTGAAGTTGGTCATCTTTTTTTTTTTTTTTTTAATGATCATATAGTATGCTCTGCCCAATGTAACGAGCATTCAGATGGGATTTTGATGTGGATCGTGAGTACAAAGCATATATCAAACGTGGTGCATATTTTTGTTTAGCTTGGTACTTTTGCAGGATATATAAAAGTCGCTCTATTTTTTTTTTCCCTGATAATTGGATGTTCTAATTTCGAAGTCAATATTTTCACTCGCTTTTCTTAATCGAATAATTTTGTGTAGGCTCAAGTGATAAGGTAGCAATAATTTAATGTGTGAAAGTATATATTTTTGGAGGAAAAAAAAAAGAAGGGAAGAAAAAAAACAATAATTTAATCTTATGCTTTCGAATAAGTAATTGAGAATAAAACTTCTTATTCTTACATTAATATAAAAATAATCTAATATATATATATATATGTGTGTGTGAGTTTATTGTTTATCATGTTATAAGAAATTTATCTTACACACATAAAGAGGTCTATGTGGATCCATGTGAAGAGAAAAGAGATAAAACAAAAATATGAATCACATACACTTTTATGTGTTTGTACATAGGAGATAAATTTATCTCCTATAACATGAAAAATATAAACTCATATATAAATATATAGTTTTAAAATTTTTGATCCTCATAAGAAAAATTATTTTCTCATTTTACATGAGAGAATTATCTTGTGCCACTCTCACATCGAAAATAGTGTCACCACTTTTTTTTTTAAAATGGGTGGGGGACTTTATCACATCATGTGTCTATAGTAAAAAATATTTATCTTCAATAACACTAAAAAATTGAACCCCTCCCCCCGTAATTGCCCAAGAGTATCTGACTCTCACTGGGATAAAAAATGGATACCTTGCGTTATTGATAATCCTACTTAAAAGCATGCAAAATGTACTATCGAGTCAGAAATTACAAGCTAAATCCAATGTGTACTACATATATTCTGACACCCATATTATGCCTAAACTTCAATATCCAATTTTTTAAGTTAAAAGTTTTTTATGCATGTTTAAAAGGATTACTCTTATTCTAATTTCAAAATTACGCATAAATGTTAATGTCCACATGCATGTATGAAGCTTTCTAAGACTGGCATGATTTTATAATGAGATGATGTTGACATATCTTATGTGCTCAGGAATGAAAAAATAAGAGTTCAGTTTTAGTTCCCAAGTATGAGTTATAGCACTTTCTATCGTCCTAAAAAGAAACACAGAAAAGTTAAGAGTATGGGCCGTATGCTCAAGCCATACGTAATATAGCTTGTTTGGAAGTGAGTTTTCCGCCTAATTAACTGTCTGCGTTACGTGTTGGTATGCTTCCATAATGCCTCTGCCTAAATCTGATGTAAACGTAATTGGTAACTTACTTTAGGGGGCGTTTGCTACGCAGCCAAATTTTTTTTGCCATGGAAAGTGTGGTATGAAAGAATAATTTGATGTGTTTGGTAGGAGGAAGAAATGTTTGTTCGTTGGAAACTCAATTTGCGGTCAAGTTGTTTGCCACCATTTTACGTTGTTGAACTTTGCCATTGAAAATATGGAAAAAGGAATTGTCGACTCGGGGGAAAATGGCTCCAAGTTTTTAAGACAAAAACACCCTTAGCCCTAGATATAAACAGAGGGGTGAGAGAAAATGTACGAGTAATTTGGTAATTTTGGTAAAGATTTTCATTATTTTTTTATAATCAACCAAACATAGTTAGTCAAATTAATCCAAGTTTCTTGTCAAACTTTTTGGGCTACCAAATATCTTTTTGCAAATTATCCCGTAAAAAAATTTACTAACTATTTATCCGCAAGTTTATTTTCCGGAATCAAAATTTTTTTTTCCTGTACCAAACGCCATCTTAGGAACACAGGCTTGTCTTCAAAGTTCAAACTCATAACAATTTTCGTCTTTTGACAGTTATGTTTGTTTGGTATGATCTGGGGACAGATTGGAA
Organism: Gastrolobium bilobum; assembly: GCF_033153095.1. Classification (NCBI taxonomy): domain Eukaryota; kingdom Viridiplantae; phylum Streptophyta; class Magnoliopsida; order Fabales; family Fabaceae; genus Gastrolobium; species Gastrolobium bilobum. The sequence goes on from NW_026898737.1 coordinate 110,711, forward strand.
TAAATGTTATACTAGAGAATAATGAATCTCTTAATAGATAAGTAAATGGAAAAGTGTTTATTTAATAACAAGAAAAGTTATTTGCTGTAACCCAAAATAATGTCATTAATTTTGGGGTATAGAGAAAAAAATACAGGTATTTTTAAAAAAATTCTTTTATTTTTGTATTATAAAATTTTATTAAAATTCCTTGCATTCTTTTTAAACTCCAAAATAACGTTATTTTGTGATTATAGGAAATAATTTTATATAAGAAACGTTAATATAGTAAATACATGTCTTGTGATCTTATGATGAAATTGTATACTCATAATTAATTATATGAACCTCTTGGTGGAAAAAAAACCAAATAAATTAAGTGCAAATTTCAGTTTATATTTTAGCATCAAAAGTTGTCTTTTTCAAGGGATAAAAATGTTAAACCTATATCATTTTCTCCGTATCACTATTTTTTAATGTCAAAAAGTATCTCGAATATTTTGTTTTTACATTTTACCATTGTATTTTTAAAATAAACACATATCTTCAATGGCTATAAAAAAAAACACATATCTTCAACAACCTAAAATATATTTATATCATATATAATTAAACATTAAGAAAATTATATCTCGTTGACAGTCACATCAATGTAACAAGAAAAATTCTCAATAACAACATATTCAATGAAAGAAGTTTATTTACTCCTTGAATAGAAAAAAAGAAATTAGTTATTACATAATTATTAATGAATGTGTTAATAATAATATCATGCATAAATTTTTTAATAATATATCATTAATATACTAATTTAGTTACAATGATAAATCATTACATTATAATATCTTGAATAGAATTAATATGACACAAATTTCACAAAATTATAAAAATAGATAAAAGAAAATCACGTAAAAATAATAAAAACACCAATACATTATTTATTATACATAAGTAAATAAAATTATTTTAATAAAAAATTGTATTGTATTATTCACTCTCATTTTAAATATAAAATAAATTTAAATATAAAATAAATTTAAATATAAAATTATTTGAGAGTTTTGGAAGTTTAAAAAATATATTTCAAGCTATGGGTAACAAATGTTTTTGGCAAAAAAAAATATAATTTTTATATTAAAAACAACATAAAACAGTGAAAAAATAACAGGGGAACTAAAGTCCCCAAATCAATTTTCATTTTACACGAATAAAACAATATCAATTTAAAGAAAGATTAAAACTTTTATAATATGAACCATATATTTCGTAACAATACATTCAAGAATGAAATTTTTTCTATATAGGAAACGATTTCAAACAGTTTTTGTGTCAATAGATAACTAAAAACTTATTTTTCAAAATCCCTAAAGCAATTTAAGGTTTTAATGTATCAATTGAAAATAATTTGAGAAATTTTCTAAACTTTCATGTAATAAAACCCAGAAATTCATATTCAAAATTTTCTTAGAATCAATGAAAACATGCATATGATATATGGTTAGAAAACTCTCATCACGTAGAACAAAAAATTCAACATTTCCAAGATCAATTGCAATAAATCCAAACGAAATGTTAGCATGAACTTTAGGTTCTGTATACAAATTTAGAATTATTATAATAAATAAAAAAGTTGGGTCTTATAATCATATATACATAGCTTTGATACCAAATAAAGAAGATAATTTTCAACTCATTGGTCAAACCCAAGAGCAGGAACGAGAAAATACTAATGCGTGGAGAATTAATATAGCTTTAGATATGTGGAGAGTTGTTGAATTAGTAATTTTAAATGTTTGTTAAAAATTATATTATGTTTTACTTATTGAGAAAATTATATTAGGTTTTACTTTTTTTATTAATATCATTGTATTTCTTTGTTTTTTTATTGACTTTTATAATTTTGAGTGTTTGTTAAAAATTCATATGATTTTTTAAAATCTTATAAATCCATATTGTCCTTTCAAATTTTATAAATTCTATTAAAATCCTTTAAAATATAATCTTATGAAATCTTGATTGTAAAAAAAATATTTTGAAAAAGTCTTTAAAATGCCTCCAGTTCTAAAGTTTTTTTAAAATTTATAAGATTTTTTATCTCAATTTTTTTTTTTAAATCCTAATCCAATACACCCTTTATATTTGATAAAAATCACACTCACCTCAAGTTTTGTCAAGGTCAGTTGGGCCTGATCAAACCGGGCCCAATATATCCCTCAATTGAAAAACCACTGCAATAAAAAATAGCAAAAGCGTGAAAACAAATTTCTAATTCAAGTATAAGCTTACTGCAAAGAATAGAAAGGCCCAGTACCAAAATTACGAAGAAGTCCAAAACCTTTTTTTCTCTTTATTCTTATTCTTATTATATCAATTATTCAATTAATATAATCTTGAGATGAAATTGTGCACTTTAATATCAGTTCCTAAACTGGATGAGTATTGAGTAAACAAGGAAACTCAATATTCCTCTCTCTCTCTCTCTCTCTCTCTCTCTCTCTCTCTGCGAATCTGAACACCGATCCCTGCGGTTCTTGTTCAGCAGGATCACCGGAAAGGTCTTGTTCTTCTTTGACCTGAGTATGTCATCCTTTCTTTATTATTATTATTATTTTTTTCGCTTAGGGTTTTATTTCATTCTGCCACTGAAATTCATGATTAAATGTCTACATAAGGAGAAGATTAAAGGAGGAAAAGTTTTGTTAAAGATTTCTGAAAACCTAACCAAGGTGGTGTTAAGTTGGTATGCATATGTAAAGTAGCAGTAGGAACTTCTTTGATCTCCTTTTCAATTTTTAATTGTCCTAAAATTTCCATTTCTCTGATATCCTCTGTGGTTGAGAAGGATTATGTATTGCCCTGTTACAGTTAGTTCTATTTGTGTTGCCTCACGTGCCACATCAATGCTCTGTGTGTTACTCACAAAATTGTCTTAATTAAGTTTTTGATATCGTTCAATAATCGCACACTGATCATGGGTTTGCCTGTGTTTTGAACATGATATAGTATCATACATAAGTATATAAACATTAACTTGTTTGTCTTTGCTAAGAATGCGTAAAATTCTTGTCTAGTGTATGAGAATGAGGTTATCTACTCTATATGCATGCGTCAAAAAAAAAAAAAAAACACTTTTCAATTATTTTATCCGTTCAATGTGGCTTAGCATTCTAGTTGTTGAAATTCATTGTTGAAGATAATTTTGTCTTGGTCATGGATTTGTGGCTGATCATGGGATTAGCCAATGCAAATCTTTGTTTTTCTCTGCTTTCTACTTCTGTAGTGTGAATAAAAGGGGATTTGAATCCTCTCAAAGTGTGCCTTTCTCATGTCAGGGTCATGCGAAGAGAGATAGACATAAAAAAATCTCTGCTGGGTGAAATTTGTGGGTTATTGTACTGTAATGTGGGTCTCCCTGTACTGTATTTTGTGTATCTCTCTCTTCACATGGAAAACTGAAATGAGAGAAACCAAATCCGAGTAGACATTCTAATCTTTTGACTTTGATGATTTAGTTTAACCTTTTGAAATAGCATTTTCATTTTAGACCAGAAACCCTGCTATTGATTTGTGAGTGTGTCTTAAGTCTTGAGTGTGTCTGGTATACTGCATGTAGAAAGTGATGGAACATGCTCCCCTTCTGTGCAATTTCTGTTTCAAATTTATATCAGTGTTCTTTGGATACTTTTTTTTATTCCAGTTTAAAATCAAAGTAACATGTATAATTAACTTTTCAATTTCTTGTTTTCATTTTGATGAATTTCGTGGCTGATTGTTGACCATAACCTATTTTTTTGTATTTTTGTCATTCCTCTTTGTTTGTTTGGTTGTTGTTCTGGTGTGTGTGCGTGTGTTTTGTTTATATTAATATTTTAGGCTGGGAGGTTGTTGTAGATTTAGATGGAACAGGAGAACCAAGTTTGACAGTTTGAATTTGAAGCAAGGGGGAAATGAGTACTTCTCACTGGGTAGATTATATTTTTCTTCTTCTGCAAGGCAGAAGGCTATTTAAAGTCTCATTTAAGATATTTTTGATCAATGTTGTCAATGAAAGCAATCAATTCTTCTTATGCACTTTCTACAGGTGTATTTAATAAATTTTACATAAAAAATCCACTTTTATTGACGATAACCCTCCGTAGTCCCCACACCCTACAATGGTAGGAGCCTCATGCCCGGGGCCACCCTTTCTTCACAGTGACGAATGCCACGTGTGTGCCTTGCTGTAATGGCTCTTTTGGGGCTTGCAGTCAATGGCTGCCATATGTCATTGAAAACATTATTTGTTATTGAAAAAATATCTATTATTATGAACAATTAGAATTGCAGTAAGGTGGCAATTGACATGTCTTGGCATTAAACTGAAACACATTCTGTCTGTATTAACCTGTTGTTACCCATATAAGTATAAACTAGAAAGGAAGAAACAAATATTAAAACCAATTCAGTCCACCACCCTTGTTTTTTCATGCAAACCAATTTTTTTCTCCACCCAGGGAAACTCTATACTGACCAAGGGACCACCATCATTTGCATCTCTCCATTCTCCTCCCTCTCACTTTGTCTTTTTTAGTTGTTTAGTCTCATGACTCATTGGTAGTGTGGGATGTTTGGTGGGGGCTTGTAGGGTTTTGGGCTCTAGTCCCTCAAAAACCAATGACCCATGACTGATATGATGATTTACTTTGGTCTATAAATTTTATTCATTCTGGATTGATTTTGGTTGCAATTCAATGATTGGGGATACTATGTGTTGAAAGATATTACTCTGATAGAATTGGAATTGCGATTACTTTCTATGTTCAATTTTGCGCAGTTACATGGAATTAATCAGGTTTCCTATTGTTTCTCAATGTTTTCAATAATCTGATCATCTTGTAGTTTCATTTGTGTCACTGTTAATTCAATGGAAGTGAAGCAAAACTTTGTGTTGTATTTGTTTCATTTTTGTCTTGAGCAATTTGTTGTTGTACCCCGGTCTTAACCAGACATGAAAACAACCTGTAGATATAAATTGCCACCCTTAAATATAGGCAAAACCCTGGGAGTTTACACTTTTGGGAAAGGATAAATCAACTGGACATGGCATGAACTAATTTTCTGGTGGGAATAAATTGATTTTATGTCCTTCTCATTTGAGGTCTTGTATTAGCCTTTTACTCATCTTTCTTAAAATTTTACTTTAATTAAAACCTTTTTTAACAAGTAAATATTTCATGATCATGCCTTCATCTTGTGAGGCAAGTGTATTCACCAACGAGGAATTTCCACTAGGCATTTTATTGTTCCGACCTCTTGTTCCGACCTCCCTTTTTCATTGATAATTAAAACTCAGCATCTTATTTTGAACTGTGAAATAGTATTTCTCGACATTGCAATGCTAGCCATTATTGAGATGTTTGTCATCAAAGATTATCAAATGGCATATGACCTGTTTCCCCTCGCCTTACATTACATCCTTTGGATTTTGCAAAGTCAATATAAACATTTTAACAGGTAAAATCATTCCATATTTTTGGGTGACTGGTCGACAGCCATTTTTAGATAATATTTCCATTCAACAATTGATAGTTATATGTATCCAAAACTGTCCCAATTGATAGTTATGCAAAAGTCCTCAGTTTTCAGATTTCTCTCCATTGAAAAAATATTTTTTCTTGCAGAACTTTGTCCAAGAAGTAGCCATGTCTTCTTTTCTTCCTGCCACAACAGAGTCAATAGCTCAGGCATTGGAGGCCAGAGACCCATCTGAGGCCATCTCCATTCTTTATCGTGTACTTGATGACCCTTCTTCTTCTCCAGAAGCAGTACGCATGAAAGAGCAGGCCATCACAAACCTCACTGACCTTCTCAGGCAAGAGAATAGGGCAGAGGAACTGCGCAGCCTTCTTACTCAGTTGAGGCCCTTCTTTTCCTTGATTCCTAAGGCAAAAACTGCAAAGATTGTGAGGGGAATAATTGATTGTGTTGCTAAAATACCGGGGACATCTGATCTACAAATTTCACTCTGCAAAGAAATGGTGCAATGGACTCGCGCTGAAAAGCGTACCTTCCTGAGGCAGCGAGTTGAGGCAAGGCTTGCAGCACTTCTGATGGAAAGTAAGGAGTATTCAGAAGCTTTGACTCTCCTTAATGGCTTGGTAAAAGAGGTTAGAAGATTAGATGACAAGCTTCTACTTGTAGACATAGACTTGCTTGAAAGCAAGCTACACTTCTCCTTAAGAAACCTTCCAAAGGCAAAAGCAGCCCTCACGGCTGCAAGAACAGCTGCAAATGCTATTTATGTTCCTCCAGCTCAACAAGGTGCCATAGATCTGCAGAGTGGGATTCTTCATGCTGAGGAGAAGGATTATAAAACTGCATATAGTTATTTCTTTGAAGCTTTTGAGTCTTTCAATGCTCTCGAAGAACCCAAAGCTGTCTTTAGCCTGAAATACATGTTGTTGTGTAAGATCATGGTGAGTCAAGCTGATGATGTGGCTGGAATTATATCTTCTAAAGCAGGCCTTCAATATGTTGGGCCTGACTTGGATGCCATGAAAGCTGTTGCAGATGCTCATTCTAAGCGATCCCTTAAGTTATTTGAAACTGCTTTGCGAGACTACAAGGCACAGTTGGAGGAAGACCCAATTGTTCATAGGCACCTGTCATCCCTGTATGATACTCTTCTGGAGCAGAATCTCTGCAGATTGATTGAGCCATTTTCAAGGGTTGAGATTGTGCATATTGCTGAGCTAATTGAACTCCCCTTTGATCATGTGGAGCGAAAGTTGTCTCAGATGATTTTGGACAAGAAGTTTGCTGGGACATTGGATCAAGGTGCTGGATGCCTCGTCATATTTGATGATCCCAAAACCGATGCAATATACCCTGCAACTTTAGAAACCATTTCTAATATAGGGAAAGTCGTTGACAGTCTTTATGTTAGGTCTGCCAAGATAATGGCATGAGCTCTCGATCTGGTTACTTAATTTGTGATTTGCTACAAAACGTTGTTGCTGTTTTCTTCTTGACGATGAGTAGGATATTATTTATTTAGTTTCTGAATTTTTCAAACTAAGATTTTTGTAGTTTTTGAATCCATTGTTCCGAAAACCACTTCAGGTGGTCTTGAATGATGATTAAAGACCATTTGATAGTATGATCTTAAAAAATACATACATGTCAGGTTTGGTATCATAAATGCATTCTTTTCATGCCTTTTCTTAAGCTACTTGGGCTGAGAAGATTGGTGTTAGGAATCTGGATCTTCAAGCATAATTTTTGGTGTTTTTTTTTTTTTTTTTTTGGGGGTATATGGGGAGGGAGCGGAAAACAAGAACTACAACTCAGAATGGTATGAGCTAGAATTGCCACCTAAATCTCCTTAGAACAGAGGAGCTAAAGGTAACGGAAGGGAGGTTAAAAGCTGATGCAATTATGAGGTTCGATGGAATAAGAGGTAGGTAGAGCACGTCCTGTGACATTGGTGCGTAAACAAAGTCTACATGAGGTCCAATGAAAAAGCACAACATCAAGTTTAGCTCTTCTCTGAAGATCTGCAAACTCCACACGCCTTTCAAATAGTATAATAGTCTACCAGTTGTCTCGTTGAAAACATACATTTAACAATTAGAGTCAGGCAATTACATTGTCTGTATGAAAGCTCCTGAACTTGTCAAGGGGTGAGGGAAGAGTTGTTTCACTTATAAGGTAGAGTATCTCAATATAACTGTGGTTGAGTGAAGCAATAGTATGAACAAATTGCGATCACGTTCAAGTCTCAGGTTAAAGCTGAGAATCAGGGGGAGGTTCAAGGGCACAATTACGACTATGAGATTGTTTCTGCAAAGTTATAGCAATGGAAAGGAATGGTGAAAGAAAACGACTTCTCAATGGATAGGGGGTATATATATAGGGTTTTATATATATTATGTTGTAGGACACTTTTAGTGTCATGTTACTCTAATACATTTGATGTGGGTACCACTCAAAAAGAAAAAAATTAAAAGAAAATAAGGTGGGTCCCATTTGTCATGTGAGAGTAACATGACACTAAGAATGTCATGCAACATGATATGTATAAAACCCATATATATAATAAGGGGAAACATCAATTTACAATTTTTTTTATAAATTTTTATAAATTACATTCTGTACTCCCGGAATGCACTGTGTACTTCCGAAGGTACATATTATAGTTTGTAAATAAAAAAATTATAAATATAATTCTTTCTGTATAATATATAGTGTGTAGGGAATGATGTGGCATAATCATTTGTGCTCTGTGGGGCCTCGTAGAGGAGTGAGGCAGCATGACTCCTCACATGCGAGGGTCACATGTGCAACGGGTATAAGGGGAAGTCAAGTGTAAAGATATCTTTTATCATCTAGTGAGTGATGGGTTGGGCCTACCGGGTAGTCCACAGCAGACCTAGAATACTAGTCCAGAACAATTCCAAAATGTGACATTCTTGTAGTGGAACCACATAAAAAGCCTTAGCCTAATTGTTATTTAATTATGCTGGTCTATAATTGTCAAAGCAAAGTTCAAACAAAATTAAAAGAATAGTTAAGAAGTTGGTTTCTTCTGACTATGTTTGATAAAATGAGGGACAAGTTATTTTATCTATTTTTTTTTGCTTACCTTTACCTGTCATTTTCCAACACCGTTAGATCAAAATGAAAGTGTAATTTGAGAATTTAATTTCTCATAACATAAAAAAAGAGTTTTGAGGAATTAAAGTTAGAAGCACGACTATGTTGGAAATAAATTTAAAAGTTGTATTTTTAGTGTAAAAAAAGGAATTTAATGTTATTTTTATCACAAAAATAAAGTTATATCGCCTAGTTTCAAAACGACATTGTTTTAGGGTTGAAGATATTTTTATAATCTTAATTTATTTCAGAACTATATTAATCTTTATCATGATAATCCTCCTAATCAACTTCTCATATGTTGAAACAAATTAAAAAAAAAAGTGGTACAAAAAATTGATTTATTTGGACCCCTCGATATGCATTAACAACTATAAAACTAAAAAAATATAATAGAAAGAAAATCACAAAAGAATTTAAGACATATATGTAATTAGGGTTGAAAGTGGACTCGACTGGGTCAAGCTTTGCCTTGAAATGCCCAAATTCAACTTGGCATGGCTCAAACCTAGTAAGAGTATGACTGTTAGCCTGACTTGGCCCGTTTATAAAAAAATAAATGGTCTGACCTAGCCTGTTAGCCTATTAATTTTTAACTTTCAAGCAGAACCATGAATCAACTTCACAAAATATTCAAATTATGTTGTTAAACCAAAAATCATAATTTCAACGTCCAAACAGAATCATGAATCACAACAAAACTCATCACAATCTGCATTAAAGTCACTATCAAAGGCAAAATGCTCAAATTAATTAACATATATTTCATTAGATCCAACAAACAGATCCATACTATGTAAATTAAAATAACTACATAAATCCAACAAACACATCATGATGCTTGTAATAAGTATAACCTCTCCCAAAAACTTTTAATATATTCATATACACAATCTAACATGTTGAGATGTTGGTTCCTCCTACATAAGAAATAAAATCAGATTTCTATTAAAATATAATCGAATATAATTAAGTTATAAACAATAGCAATTGATTAATTTTATATATTTTGTTTTTTCTTCAAGGCATACTTATTCTATTTTATTTGATTTAAAATAAAAAGTACAATTTAGGCCGGCCTGTAAGCTTATAGGTCAGGCCTTGTTAAAGTGGGCCTACGACCTATTTATTAAACAAGTTTTTTCAAGGCCCAAGCCTGGCCTATTTTATAAAATATACTAGGTCAGATCTGACCTGACGTAGGCCGAGGCGTAAGCCCCTATAGGCCATCCGACCCAGTTTCACCCCTACATGTAATATATTCTTTGAATTTGTTTTTCTGAGCTACTATTAAACACATCTAATATATTGTTTTAGGAAAAATATTTTCTCATGTTGAAGGAGGAGACAACTTTTCTCTCCTACACAAATAAAAAGGTGGGTCCCTTGATTTTTTTATTTTATTTTTTAACAAACAGTGGGGCCCACATATTTGTCTCTATGACATGAGACAACTTGTATCCTTTAACATGATATTAATAACACCCATTGTTTTAATTTCTAATAGATAAACACACAAACTCTATTATTAAATGTGATTAAATTCATTATTTGGAGCATGTACATTATACCATTACTTTATGGGGCATGAGTTTCTCCTTGCAGGAGAAATTCATTTTCTCCTACACATACACAAAAATGTTCATCAGTCTTTTTTTTTTTTTTTTTTAACTTGGTGGGTTTCACGATTTTTTGTTTCTGCACGAGAGTTATAAGTTTATCGTATAATAGGAGAAACTTATAACTCTTACTTTATAATCCGTAAATGGAGAGTTATTATGTAAATAGTTTTATTTAGGACCCTCAATATGCATTAATAACAATAAAATAGAAACTAAAAAGTATAAAGAGGAAGTCACAAAAGAATCTAAGGCATACACATCATATATTTTATAAAGACCATCCAGATCCAACTCAAAAGTGACTTTTTTCTTCATCTCTTAGAGCGTTGATTGTCTATATACTACTCGAGCATGTGATCATCCTTTAAGTCACGGCCGCATAAACTATAATTTCATGGTGGTTTTAAAGTGGAAGCTCATTGGATGATCCTGTTCAGAAAGTTAGGTATTGAGTGATGATAAAAGGAAAAAAAAGTGAAGTTAGAATAAACAAATAAAGCAATTAGCTTGCTATAGTTACCTTTCATATTACCAACTTATTTTTTTAAGGGTGGGTGCTTGTCCCAATCAAAGTCCATTACTTTAACCAGAACACTTACTTATTAAGAAACCCATTTTTAATTGCTCAAACACAAGTTGCCCCCTATGTTCTTTGCCTTTCATGCATTCCATTGCTGAATAAGCCACATCAAGGTGCAGAAAATGTCTTTAATGCTTTTCCAAAAGTAAAGTTTGCACTGCTTTTTTTGGGTTAGGAATTTGGACCTCATCTTATTGGGTGGCTGCAATATTTTAGTGACCAAACACCTTTGTGAGATTTACACCCATTCTATATGTTGCTTCCCCACTCCCTCACTTTGTTATCAAACGGGTGAACTTTTGCATGATTGAGGTTTTGATTGCCATGCCTCCTAATGTTTTGGCACCAAATGCTTCATTAATTATTCTTTTCTTATTTCTTTACATGCCATATGGTCGTACAAGAAAACTAAAGACAAAAGATGTGCTGACTTTTGTATCTTTTTCCTATGTGAGCTAACTTTTGTAATTTGCATTCATCATGTGTTGCAATTTGACAAATTTAAAATAATGTAGAGTGCTTGGTCTAGAAGTAATCTCAGTCTTTTTGAATTCATAGTTCATCAAAGGTTGTCCATCATTTGCATAAACCACATTTCCAATAATCAAATTGTTAATATTTATGGTAGCTAGTGTTGCACACATCCAAAAGAGACACTATATATTCGTGAGGAGATGGAAACTGAAATTAAAATAATAAAATTGTTTTTATCACTCCCAAAGCAAGGTTGTCAAACTCGCGATTTTACGTAAAATCGTGAGGGGATAGTAAAATCGTAAATCGTAAAATGGCCACGAATCGTAAGTTTTTACTTTTAAAAATATATAATAAATATAATAATATCCAACTAACATTATAAATAAAAAGACACAAACTCATAACAAAAAATTTAGAGACTAAGTGCTTAGAGTACAAAGTTCATCAAATTCTCAAAGTTAGCATCGTCGTCGTCATCTCCCACGGCAACTTGTACTTGTTCTTCAACCATTTCTTCTACTTCCAAGTTTACAACCATGTTTTCTCCACTTTGGATTCCCACAATGTTTTCTTCAATTTGAGTTTCTAAATCCAAGTTTTCCTCTTGGGCCAAATCAATTTTTTGTCCAAATTTTTTTTTGTTTTGCCATCACTGCCCATGAATCGCTAACTCGTCCCAAATCGTACGAGTTTGTGATTTTGCACAGTAAAATGGCGATTTTAACGAGTTTACTCAGAATTTTGATTTTACTACCGATTTAACTCGCCAAACAAAGTAAACTCGTAAAATCGTACGATTTTACGAGTTAACTCGCGATTTTGATAACCATGCTCCCAAGTCCCAATTACTTTTACCATTTTTTTAAAAAAAAATTGAAATGATTTAATATACCTTTACATAATCAAAAAATCATTCGATCATTTATATCTCAAATCAAGATAAGCATAAATTGTAATATTGAATTAAAAAATTCATTCCTTTTAGGAATTTGGTCCTAAGGCTCAGCAACCAATACCAAACAATAAATATCTCTGTGGGTTACATAAAATGTTGAATTTCTTCAACTAATTAAAATTGTGTATCTTTTGGTGATGATTAGCCCAATCAGCTCAGTGGGAAATGCCATCATTCGTTCATACACCAATCATGCATTTTAAAATGTGAATGAATGAGGGTTGATGACTGATGAGTGATACTCTTATAGTCCTACTCCTATTGTTCTTATATATGAAAAACATTATTTAAACATAAAATATTTTTCACGTAACTTTCATAACATTTTGTTCTTTAATCAAAAGTAAGTTACATATCATTTAATTAACATTTCTCAGTTCTCACGGATTCAACAAGTAATTACACGTGATGATTCAGGACTGTTTCGTAATTTCATTCTGCTACGTTTTGACATCATGTGCCGTCCAATTCTATATTTTACTCTCTCTTTTTTTAAAAATAAAATAAAAAAAATTAATTCATCCCACGTAATTCATGTTTTCGCTCTTCCTATTTATACCCATTAAGCTCCTAGCCTCATTCCCTTTTCTCTCTCCTTCTCCTCTCCGGCGAAAATGGAACCTAAATGGGGCGGCGTTCTGGCGGCGCCGTCGATTTTCTCCAGCTTCGACGACTTGAAGTGGATCGCATCGGAGTTCGATCACGAGGAGTTCATGAAGCGCGTGACAGAAGTCGAAATAGCTAATGGATCGGCGAACGACGACGACGTGAAACCGTGCAAGATGGATCCGTTCATCAACGGCGGCGCATGCTCCGGCCAACTCAACGGCGCCGCCGTTGCTTCTTTCCCGAACCTGGTGAGTGCTCTCTCACTATCACACACTTCGCACTTAGGAAAACGCTCTTCACTCAGAAAAGTACCTTGCAACCTTTACTACAACACACCTCTTCCTTAAAAGTATTAAATAACACTAATTATTAATTATTAATTATTATTTCATATTAATTATGTAATGGTCATGATTATCGCCATATGTCACGCATCATGTAAATATAAGATCAGAATGATTGTTATTATAACGAAAATATGTTTATCATATTATATGACATAACTTATTTCATACAACAACATAAAAAATTAGATAACACTTATTAAAAAAAATAAAAATAAATTATCTATTTTTTTGTGTATTGCATGAAATAATTTATCTCATTCAACATGAGAAATACATTCATCTTATTATAAACCATATAATAATAGTTCTGATCATACTTTTCTATATATATATATATATATATATATATATATATATATATATATATATATGAGAAGAGATATTCTTACTATTAAAATTTTTCACTACCAACTTACTACCTATCTAATCATCATTGGATTTGCATTTTCTCTCTCTTCAAAAACTTTTTAAGATTCTCTCTCTTTGATCCAATGATGATTAGATAGGTAGTAAGTTGGTAGTGAAAATTTTTGGTAGTGAGAATATCCTCCCTCTATATATATATATACAAAAAAAATATTTTTGCAAGTAATACAGATAAGTTATCTGCATTTATTTTCAAAACGACGTCATTTTGAAATTGAAATATTAAAAAATTATAATTATAAAGATTATAATAACCCTGAAATAAATTAAAATTATAAAAACACCATGATTTTCACCCAGAACAACGTCATATTAATTTACTGTAGATAACTGATAGATAGTAACTACATAAAAACCAATATATATAAGATGCTCTATGTTGTTGTTCCTTTATTTGTAATAATTATGGCTTTCAACTTTGATTTGTGTACATAAGAAAATAACAGAGCTTCTTTTCCTTAATAATTTTTTTATCTCATCGAGTGCAACTTTTGTACTCAAAATTTAATAACCGGAAGAAGAAGAAAAAAAATCAGATGCTATAGTTTGCGTGTTTTAGGTATAGAGAGGAATTTGGTTGAACCAAAAGGTGAAGGAAATGTGGAGGCCACGTCAGCAGCAGGAGTTGTTTTGTGCTGACGTGGACTGCTTCATTATTTATTAGGTTGTAATCAGAACTGGTGGGAACGCGAACGCACTACGTACACTTCAGAATCTACACTTTTTCTTTACACAGCTATGGACCCCGTTATTTGAGAAGCAAAGAACAATAGACATGGAATTATTTTCATTTTCATCTCTACATATTAAAAAGTTAATAATTAGTATTTTATGATTTTGAAAAAGATTAACGAAAAGTTTGTCAAATGTATGTCGACTTTGTGTTTGAATGAGTGGATCAATGAATGCGAAATATGATGATTGTTTTCATCAGATTGTAATATGATTGGGTTAAACTATAATGGGGTTGTATTTGCTTGAAATATTTCATCAACCATAGATTCAAAAGAAAATAAACAAATATGAAGCAATCCAATGAATTCCATTGATCATGTTACCAATTTTTTATTTCATACAACCACGCGCATAACACAACTGATTTAATTATAGATTTTTCCTCTATGACTTAACTTCGATTCACTCACTTAATATTTTAGTTAAAGAAAATTCTAACCGCTTTTCGTCTATCCGTAAAAATAAGAAAAGAATAGAACAAAGCAATATGGGTCTTACTTTTTATAAATAAATTCTCAAGCCTTTTTTTCTTTATCTTTTTTTTTTTTTTTTTCATATACTCGTGAACATGATTATTCAATTGGTTAAATAAAATACATGAAATCTGCCATGCTAATTTTTTCGCTCCCACGAATTGTATATCTACTAAGTGCTTTGCCAGCTGATTGTAAATAATAATAATAATAGTAATATATTACTTTTTATAAAGTCGTCCTAATTATATTATTGCCCGCAATCCAAGTGGACCCATTGTAAAGGCTTTTTGGGTGGTGGAGTGTTTTGTTTTGCTACTTACCTATGTAGCTATCTTTTCTATGCTTTGATTTGTACCTTTTGCCCTTAAAACAAAATAAAAAGAATCTGCTAAGAATTTAATTGGAAAAGAAAAAAGTCGGTGTGTCAAGAAGCTACTTGAACCACGTACTTAAAAAAATTGATGGACAAAATAAAAATTCCAGCTTATGGATTCGTTCGTAATTGCAGGATGCGGTGACTGCATTTTCAACTTGTGGTGAACTAACAGATAATACCATCGTCAGCTCGCAGAACCTCACTCCCAGGCATTCCCCCATTTCTCCAACTATTGATACTCAGTCATCCATTTGTGGTACTGGTAATACTCTATGCTAATATTCATGCACACAGCTTTTGCAATGTCACACAATTGCAATATTAAGGGCATGCATGACAAAGATTTTGTTTTATTAAAAAAAGTGATTTTATTAAGGGTTCATTGAGTGTCCTTTCCTTTTAAAGGAGACGTCTTTTAGTATTTTTAACTATGTATTTTTGGAAGGAAGATGTATTATAAATTTTTGTAAATTACACTATGTTAGAACATAGTAACTTAGTGTTCTCCCAAGAGAACATAGTGTAGTTTGTAAGAGTTTGTAAGCAAAAAGTTTATAAATATAATCCTCCTCTTTTCAGAAATGCATAGTTATAATATTAAAGTTGTATTTTTTTCTCTCTTCAAAAGCTGTTTGCTAATGTGAAAAGTGAAAAAAATACAACTTTAATAATATAACTATGCATTCCCTGGAATGCATAATTAAAAATTGCTAAAATGATATAAGTTTATATCCTTTAAAAGGACACTTCCTTTTCTCTTTTATTAAACATTATTCTTAACCGTTTCTATTCCGATGTTAAAAATAGGGTCCCTAACTTCTCATGTTGTAAGAGAAGAAACTTCTCCAGCAACCAATTAACACTATATACTATTGATATTACATAGTTGTAATATTAAAATTGATTTTTTTCTCTTTGTTACATCAGTCAACAATCCCTGAAGAGAGAGAATTTTTTTTTTTTTTTTTTTTATAATTACAACTATATACTACGAACAGTACATAGTGTTAATTCATTGCAGGAGAAGCTTATGCTTATGCTGCAACAAGAAGCTATATTTCCCTTAAAAATATTTCAAAAGTATTATCATGTACACCCTACTTATGATACTCTACGCATAAAAGCAATATATACAGCTCATAGAACACTTAGTTTATATATAGTTTAACATTTTGGATTGCATTGAATAATGGGTAGTTGGGAGCCCGGTTTCTGCCAATAAACCAAATGGCAGAGAGAATCAAGGAAAAGTAACCACTACAAGTGGTTCCTCACGTGAGCCATCTGATGAGGATTGTGAACAGAGCACAAACCCTTGTGACATGAAGCGCCTTAGAAGGTATATCTCAAGTATTTGAAGTTAATTAGAATATAATCTCATAGATTGTTTCTTCCCATGCATCTTCTTTGTAACTTCACGTGATGATCATGATTTCAGGAAGGTTTCTAATCGCGAGTCTGCAAGGAGATCCAGAAGAAGAAAACAAGCGCATTTGGCTGACTTGGAGTTGCAGGTAAGTAATTTATATAAATCTATGTGCTTCTCTTTTAAGAAATTTAATCATTTAGATATTTGATATGATACTATTGTAATCATTTTCTTTTTTCATTGGTTTTTTTGTGTGTGTAGTTAATTAATTCCATTTCCAATATTGTGATGAGATTTTGAATTGTTCTTTCTCAGGTTGAACAGATGAGGCTGGAAAATGCAACCCTATACAAACAGCTTACAGATGCTAGCCAACAATTTCGTGATGCTGATACGAATAACAGAGTGTTAAAATCAGATGTCGAAGCTTTGAGAGCTAAGGTATAAGGTTGTTCTAACTTCTATATATATGTATATTAGGATCATGTTGAAGAGAGTTAAACTTATAAATTATCTACACCCAAAGGCCTATATGGACGCCTAGTAAGTGGTAACATATATAGAAACGTAACAAATTTTTGTAAAAGAATAAAATGAAGGAACCTACAAATGGACAATCTCCCTGAACAGAGTTTCTAGTAAGACAAGCTAACCGGTTAACTTAGAGAAGGATTTAATATCTTCTATTGTAAGAAATAATTTTTATCTTTATCTCATACATGCACACACATAAAAGTATGTGGGATCTATATATTTTTTTTCTCTTTTTTCTCTTCGTATGATCCTACATATTTTTATGTGTATAGGAGATAATTTTATCTCCTACAACATAAAAAACATCAAGCCCAGTTAATAATTACGCTTAGGTTACCTCCAATTTCCCATAAATATATACAAGTCACGTATTTGATGTATGATTTGCTCTAACATCAAAAATATTATTTTAGATCGTTAAAAATCGAATATTTTATAGTGAATTCTCCTAAATAGTAAACACATCCTATATTGATGCGAGAGACAGTAACAACCTTCATCTCTAAGATGATTTATCTATTTAGCCCTTCTTCCTTAATGTGTTTTTGTGATGGAAAGATATATAATACTGATTAGAGAATTAAAGAACTATATATCTAGATTTCATATCACATATCCTATAAACTTTTTAATATTAAAAACATACTAACAATTATTAATAACGTTGTATCAAGAGTCTCATGAAATTTGTAACAATTAATTGTCAAAGTATTATGATCTCTCTGCATTTTTAGGTGAAGTTAGCCGAGGATATGGTCACTAGGGGCTCTTTCAGCACCCTTAACAACCAAATTTTCCAGAATCAGAGTCAATTGAGCACTCAACCACAACTCAACACGAGTAATCAGCGATGCATGGCACATGTCTCGCCAACCATCACTGTCCCTGGGAATGATGCCTCATTTGGTGGACAGAATTCATCTCTTGGGCTTGGAAACTTGGAAACGTGGACAGAATTCAGTGATTTCAACAATGGAGTCATAAGTGATGCTGTGAGCTCTGTGACTAATGAAATATGGCCATAAAGGGTCTCGCTCCACCACACCTTTGTAGCATACCCAATTAGTTCCAACTTTATGTACGCCTTGTTTGATTTAGATTTGTAGGTAATATTATGGAAATTACTATTTTCCATAAAAGACTTTCTACACGTACTAAACCATCTACTAATCCTAAATTATCATGGGGCTTGTGTCAAACGGTTTCTTTCATTATCTTTTTTTCCCCCCCTTTTTTCTTGTTTGTTATACTTTAGTTAACAAAAATGGGTATAGTGACTAATTTCCTAAAATTAATAGGTTTAGAGAAATATAACGTCTCTCTTATATTATTGGAATAATGTCACAAACTCAACAAATTTACCAAAACTTTGACATAATAATACAGTTAAATTTAAAAAATATGAAGTTACAAGTATTACTCATTTATCATGATTTTTTTTTTTTTTGTTACCATTTTTTCATATTATGTTCTTCCGTGTTAATTCGTCTTTAATTATATAGGTGACTAAAAACACTGTCCTTTCTATTATAGTATTTCGCTTAGCATAAAAAGATGTTATTGCTTTGTCCATCATCACTTTTGGTAGTAGGGAAACTAACATCTCACTTTTCAATACCGTCTATTATACATCAAAGATTTGGTTTTTAAATTCTAGTTAATATTTTCAAGACCTTTTGCATTATTATAGTATAACATTTTTGTACTAATTAAAACTAAATTTTTACTTAACATGATAGTGGTATCTAACTTTACTTAAACTTTTACTCAAAAAAAAAAAAAAAAAAACAAACAAACAAACTTCACGAAAAATTGGTCCTTAATTAAACACTCGTGCATATAGAAGCATGATGCCAATTCGAAGCACTTACCTAAACAGCAAGAGCACTCAATAACCTAATTTAGTCATTGTCATGGAACATTATAAGGCATCACAGAATAAAACCAACTAAACTAAGCGCGAGGTGGCCAACCATAGAAAAGAACATAACACATCGTTAATTATATGTAGTTGCCGGTGAAGGCTGAAGAATATTTGTGTGAATTTAGTCCAAATATATTTTAGTTTTATATACTTTTGAAGCAATACACAAAATTAATTAAAACACGATATGTAACACATAAATTGAATATGAGTTCTATTTTTTTCATGTTGCTGAAAAAAATTCATCTAATGCAAAAAAAAATAAAAATAATTATGTACTAAGAATAATACATAGTTATAATAATAAAATTATTTTTTCTCTTTTCGTCACGTTAGCCGATAATATCCGAGGAGAGAGAAAAATAAAACAACTTTAATATTATAATTGTGTATTACTATTACCCGTAGTATATAGTTATTTTTTTTGCATGAAATAATTTTTTTTCCAGTAACATAAAAAAAGGATTTTGATTGAATATAGTATCAAGTTTATGGGTCCCCAATTTCTACTTTCATTGCGGAAGAGATTTTTTGCAACAACAAATTAATGAATTTGAAATTGATGAAATAACAATTTCAGGAACTGGTTCATCTTTAGGTCTCTTTCTCTTTCTTTCAAATTGTTGTTGTAGAAATTCAGCAATCATTGTGTCAATCCTTCTAATCTCATAAATAGAATATCTTGCTTCAGAAACAACCATAGTGAATGAACCAACCACAAAGACAATGCACTAAGTTCATTAGTAGTTGTTTCAACATGAACATCCACAACATTTTCAGCCTTATAGCTTGCATTCGTTGTCCATCTAGATAAAATATATTTTTCAAGAAAGGTCATTATTTGTTTCTTCTTCATGATGTATAGAATATGTCTGCACAAAACTCTCTATAGTCTCAAATTTTGCACACAAACAATCAGCTGTGAAGGTTTCTGTCAAATGATAGTTGACAATTGCCCACCATTTTTTATCAACTTCGGGAGACCCCACTCTGTACTTGATAAGATTTTCATTTGTTAATTTTTTTCTTCATGAAACTAATCATGTAAGGTAGCCTTCCACTCCCTTTTAAAGATCTCAAACAATTTTCTTGTGTAACGTTTTCCAGCTATTGAATTGGATAATTAATCTCTAAATTTGCTTTTGTATTTCTAGTTTTAAAATCTTTATCTTCTTCTGTATCCCTCCTAGACTTGATTGCTTTATCATATTGGGTAACAAAGTCATTTAATATTGTATTAGAGTTGACGTATCCATCAAAAAATGCATTAATTCTCTCACTTCGGCCATTCGTGGTCATTCCAGCAAAAAAGATATCTTTCAAATGTGTTTTTGCCCAATGATGACTTGAAGCATACATGTTAGGCAGCCAACTACTTACTACTTGCTTCAATATTATATTTAATCCTCAATTCTTCTCACTTGCCTTCAAACTCATAGATGTTTCGACTTTTATATCACTCGTGAAAGTCAACATCAAAACTATCTTTAAATTATGTAAGTAGTACTTGACTATGCTCCGTAACATTTTTTTTATGTGCCATGCGTAAAAACGATGTCGTGCTCCTCGAAATATCTCGACAATTTCTTTTTCCTATAGCTTTGTCTTGATTAGTGATAATAGCAACAAGAGACTTATCAAACATACATGTTCAAAACTGTTCAAACAAACAACCAAGTAAATATTGCCCCTGTTTCATCTTCTAACAAAGATGAAACAAATAAAATTGACTGCCCACGGCGATTAACTCCCACAAAAGGGGCAAAAGGAAACTTGAACTTGTTTGTTTTGTAAGTCGCATCAAACACAAGGACTTCGCCAAATTGAATATACGCAACTCTTGACCTACCATCAGCCCAAAAGATGCTTCTTAATGTACCATATTTTTTCGAATGCATATCAAAATAAAAAGATCCATCAAGAACAGACTTCCTTTGAAAGTGTTTGATGATGCCTTGACATTCTCGCCCTACATATTATTCTTTTTCTAGCCTCATATAACATTGCTAATTTGAACTGGGGTAATATTAATTTCTTTATTCATAGCGTTCACCCACCACCTTTGAGATTTTTGAAGACGTTAAACCCTCTTGATAAAGCTTAGAAATAAAATTCTTCACCTTTGAATGAGTGTTAATGTAAGAACCCGCACCGTTAATTAAGAAAATTAATTAATTAATTATGTGGAATTATAAAACAATTCCATAATTGACCCTAATAATTATTATGAGGCTCTAATAATTATAGTAAGTGAGTAATAATGCTGAAAGTCGTTTTTCTGATGAAAAGTGCAGATACCGGTTCGGCTAGTCGGTATAAATGCGTATCGAAAAAGTATCCCGGAAAATTATAATAAGTGCATGAATATTCCTAGAATAATATATAGGAATTGTAAAATGAGTTTCAAGTGAAAATAATGAGAACTGGTGCCAGAACTGATATTGGCTATGGAAAAGCGCGTACCGGAAATGTGCTGCGAAAAATATAATAAAAATATGATAAATCTTGTAAAATTGAGTAGGTTCAGAATCCTGAGTTTGGGATTAAAATGCTAAGCGTAGCAATTAAAGTTAATACTGTGTGTTTAATTATTAAGTGACTATATATACATTAGTTTGACACTAAACCCTAGGCCATACACTATCCTACGTGACTCTTGAGGGGCTGGTCAACTGGTGCTTGGTTCTACTATCTCCCTTCACCATTTTCTTGGTCAAGTTGTCACCTTTGCTTGAGTTCTTCACCTTTGAGCTTGTATACACTTAGAGCTATCATTGTGAGAGGGTGAGGGTGCATATTCTGAGTCCTTGCCACTGTGTGAGTCAGTTTTGAGGGCTGAGTTTGGGAGTTGGGTTGTGGGAACCTTGGTGATGGCATTTTGAACTTCAAAGTGTCACCTTTGTGAAGTAAGAACTCATCTTGTGTGTCATTTTCATGCACCATCTTAGCCTGAGTATTTGGAGCTGCTTTATAATGACCCTAACTGGTAAATCTTAGTTAGAGATTTAATTTAAGGATTTAAATGCCATAATTAGATTCAGTGAGCGATTTCGAGTATTTTGACTGTAATCATGACTATGTTATGAACAATGCGTTCTGCCGGAGAATTTACAGTTTTGTGAATTAACCGGTAGAGCTTAAATGAGCAAAATGATTTTAGAAACATAATTTGACAATTCTGACGACAAATATGAGTTCAAAACGAAAAATTGTATAGTCTGCACTTTCCGTGAAAATCTCGTGAATAGTGTTTCTACCGGGTATTTTGTACTGCTGTTTAAGCAACCGGTAGAGTCCAGAAGCAAATAATTGATGAAATAAGAATAATAAATTCCAATATATGCCAAACAAGTCAATATGGGCCCAAAGGAAATGATAAGTTAATAAGTTTTAAGTTCAGAAGTAAACGAAGTACAGTTAGTGGTTCACAGTGCATTTCGTCAAAAACGGTGCAGAAACCATACTGTAAATTAAGAATATTGTTCCTTAGGAAATAAAAATTTATGTAAATGAGTTTAGAAAAATAAAAATATGTTTGTCGCTTTAAGTTAGTCTCGGGTCAAAGTAAGTGAAAATACGCGAAAGAAAAATATCCGGTTAAAAGCCACATGTGCTTATAAAACATAAGTGACTTAAGTGATCACTATTCACTCAAAGCAAAACACTCTCTTCTCTCTCCTTGGGGCCGAGCTGCAGCAATGGAAAGGGGACTAGGGTTTTGGTTCTTGTTTCTTTGATTTCTCCTCCAATATACAACCAAATCTTCCACCCATTATACCAACCTCATAGGAAATCATCCAAGGAAGCTATTCCACCCCTCCATTTGAGCTGATTTCGTTTGTGGAGGGAGATATTTGTCATCTCATTTTTGTGCACTATTCATCCAAGGTGAAAAAAAGAAAGTTTTTGGTGGAGACTTGTTTGAAGGTTATCTCCTTGACCTTGTATAAGCTTTTGGAGGTAATAATATTTCTATGATTGTATTTTGATGAGTAGGCTATTAAAATTAGGAGTATGTTTTGGTAGGAAAATATAGTGTTTTAAAATTTGAAATTATGATGAACCTTTGATGTCTTGGATATAGTAATGTAAGTTAAGCATTTTACTGTGTTAAAAATAAATTAAAATAAAATAAAAGAAATCCTATGGCACCTCCCTCTTGCCTCGGCCTGGTAGGTTTATAGGGGTCATTGGGAAAAACTTTATATGATGCATCATGAGAGTTTAAGGTGTAGGAATTAAGTGGGAAAAATTCGATAAATTGGTGAAAAGGCCAAAGTGAGGAGAATTATATAAAAATGCCCTTATGTTCGGCCTTGTGGGGCTTTAGAGGGGCTTTATGTTCCAAAATTTTATTGAAAACTTTTTGAATACATATATGTATGTTTAAGTTGCTAACTAAGTGAAGAAAGAATAAGTAAAAAGAAAAGAACCTTTTTGCCTATTGTCCTTGTAGAATTCGACCTATAGGGTGGCTTAGGGATATATTTGTTGCACTTTATTTTAATAAAATGTGTTGTATAAAATTGATGATTTAAGAAGTGAAATGGCTTGAAAAGGGGTTGAAAAATACCTTGAGTCCCTTAAGGGTAGGTTCACGGCCTCTTAAAGAAAATGGCATGATTATGTTGAAAATTCTCAAGTGAACACTTGATTAAAAATTAAAGAATGCTAACGAGTATAAGGTGGTATAGACTTGTGTATTGGTATAGCATTGACAAAAATATAAAGAAAGGAAGATAAGCGATAAAATGTATGCCTTATGGAAAATCAAGGCATGATAGCATTTTATTGATTTGTATTTGTGGATTCTTGCTCTAGGTGTACCTAGGGACTAAAAAGGAATCGGAATCTCTTGAAGATATATAAGTAACTTGAGCCACAAGTAAGCGGATTGATAAAGCTTCAAGAGGTAAGCTCTATGTTTAAGGAGTCTTTTCCCGCTTGAGTGCTCCACCATGGTTAGTGAACTATGGTTGGACTGTATGACTGTTATTTAGATGCTTTGTATAGATGCATTCATATAGAGTTATTTGATAACATGATATGTTTTGCTCTGATATGACTTCTGTAATATGATTCTGTAACAATCTCTGGCCATTGATTGTATAGTACTCGGATGTCCGCTTTGGGGTCCTCCCTCGGGACTGATGGTGTACGCCTCTGATATGTCTGGTTCCGCTTTGGGGTCCTCCTTCGGGAACACGTGCGTTAATTTCCGCTTGGGGTCCTCCCTTGGAAATGACTATGTACGCCTCTATAATATATGTTATATGCTCTGTTCAGTAAAGATATCTGTTATATGTGCATTGTATACTCTGTATCTGACTTTTGTGCAGGAGTGAGCTAGGGGTATGGAGAATTCTCTATAAACCTGGAGCTTATTGAGATTTGTAATCTCACCCCTCGTTGGGGACATATTTTCAGGTGCCCAGATTCTCGGTGAGTCCTCACTAGGCAGGGACGCGACACGTGGCTGAGGCAGTTGACGGATTGAATTTTGAGTGGATGTAGGCTACTACTTTTTTTAAAGTATATTCATGTCATTTTGTATTTTCGCCTTTGATGGATCATGACATTGATCCTTTATTTTGTATATGTTTTGTACATGTCTGTCAGTTTGACGCATGTACATTTGAGTATTCAGGCACGTTATATGATGATGTAGTATTCAGTTATGTTTATGTATTGGACTGCATGCTGTTAGATTAGTGGCACGGAGCCAGTTTCTGCATGCGCCCATAGATGGGTATCTGAATATAATTGCATAACTAGTACTTCTAGATATGAATATTGTTTAAACTGTTTATCAGGAAATGCTTTCTGAGGGGGATTGGAAAATCCCCAGTTGTCCGATTTATAGAGGAAACTCTGCCCGATTTTCGTTTACGCCGAGTAAGAATTAAAGTAGAAAAAGAAAAAGTTAGCTCGTATTTTCGTAAGTTAAGTCTTCCATTGTTTCTGTTTATATCATATGCATTTTAATTGAACCGGCTCGAGACGGGGATGTTACATTGCTTGGTGAGCTCCAAGAGCCTTCTTTTCTGAGTTTGAAGCTTGGGTAAGTGTTACCACCCTTTGATCATGAGTTTAATGGGTAAAATTTAATGTCTTGCCATGTTTAATGAGTTAAACAAGTAACCAACTGATATGTGAACTTAAAACAGAGTAAAAATGCATGCTTTGACGTTTTAAAGTGTTAAAAATGGAACCTTTGTTGGATATCTTCGCGAAATGTAGAAGCTGCATTCTGTCGCGAAATATCCGGATATGAATATCCGGATATGGGGTCTTTTGATATCCGAATATGATATTCGGATATGCATATCCGAATATGATTTCCGGATATGTCCCAGACAGATATCCGGATATTCTGTGTTTTTGAGGAACAATGGCTTACTGTTCATCCAGAACTAATGTGTGGAGTTTGTGGACCCTAGTTTGAGGAAGTTGAACTTCTGTAATAATTGAACTAAGTCAGAATCAAGTGATTAAGGGCTTATGGCTTGGTGAGAAGCCTTAAGACATAAAACGTAAAAGAGAAGCATTGTCTTTATGTTTATGCATATGAGCTATGTTTATTGATATGATTGCTGGTCCAAATCAAATTGTGATTCTGCTGTGTTTAACTGTGAGCTTTGGTTGGACTCTTGGCTTGGATTGTTAGCTTGCAAGGTAAGCTTTCGTGTCCTCGGTTTAGCCATGTTGTGGTTTCACCATGTCCCATGGGGGTATGGTTGTATGCATGTTGTGTTACATGCTTTGAATATTTGAAATGCTTTTGAGCTGGTATGTGCAATGGCTTATAATATGTATGTGTTTTTTCCACATAGTCGGTAAGCCTGAGTATGTAGCGTCATACAAGATGGTGAGCCCGTGGGTGGGTGCAAGTAGCGTCTTGCATATTGTATGGGTAATAGACGTATTCTTGCATTTCTCTGATCAGTAGAATAGAATTGACACACATGACATGATTATCTATTGCATTGCATTATTTTGGAAATTATATTGTTAAACTGCTTTTGAACTTATATTGCACATGTAAGTGAGCTTGGGGTGGAAGATCCTTGAGGACCCCTTGTCTTACTGAGATTTCTTGTTTAGAGATCTCACCCCACATTTCGGGGCGCTTATTTCAGGTTCAGGTAGTTTGGGGGCTGATGCCTCTAGCGGCAGGAGGCCAGAGCTTAGCTGATGATATTGCTGTTATATTTATGCTGACATGTCTGGATTGGATGTTGTTTATGTTTTCCGCCATATTATTATGATGTTGATGTTGAGACTTATGTTGGGCTTGATGCCTTATTTGGATGAGCACGTGGTTTGTCCATGCCACTTTATGTTAGTTCTTTGAGTTGAGTTGTATAACTTAGTAGGTTGTCCGGTCTACGTGTTATAGTTCCGTGACTAGAGACATACTTATGTTATTTATTTAATGAGGTATTTTAGTTAGATATTTATTTGCATTTTACATACAAGCAATGTTTTGAAAATGGATTAAGTATTCAACTTGGCTAAGTATAATGACATCATAATTGAAAAGAAAAAGATATTCCGCAATTTTAATTAAGCGCAGCTTAATACGATGATATGATAACATTACCGGATATATACGGGGTGTTACAGTTAATCAATGGAGGATTGTGCGTATCATTGAACTTCTCCATGATCCATGATTCATCTACTAACTTTATTTTTAACATTGCTGAACAATTAGTCCTTGTATCCCTTCGTCTTTTGACATTATTAACGTCAATTCGTTTATCATTTAGTTTCTTGACACCTTGCTTTGAGCACACATAATATCACCTACACGGTTGTTGTGTCTTTGCATTCTTGTTAAAGTACTGCTTACGTATTCCAAACCCCTTACCTTCAGCATAGACATTATAAAAACAATAAGCTTCTTCTGTTGTCTTAAATCCCGTTTGTTTAAGCTTCTAAAAAAAGTAACTTTTATCTCTTTTTTATTTTAGAAGTGCTTTTTATAAAAGTTAAAGTTATTTATATTTTTATAAAAATATTTACTTTTTGAAAAAAAATATTTGGCTTTTGACTTTTGCTTTTCTTAGAAGTTAAAATTTTTAGCTTCTGAAAAAAGTTGATTTTTGACTTTTTTGTGACTTTTGCTTTTTTTAAAAGCAGATATTCAAACGAACTAAAAACGAGAAGCGCTTTATTTTTTGAAAAAAAGAAGCTTATGAAGAAAAAAAAGCCCATCCAAACGGGCCCTTAAAGACTCCACCTAAACTAGGGGCCTCACTGAATCCACTATCATCATCTCCCATAATTTCTTGTACTATCTTCTCTACAATCACCATCTTTGTCTTCCAATAGCAACTTTTGGTATGTGACTAGAAGATAGGTTGGGGAAATTCATTTTTTTTTTTGAATATAAAGGAAATAGACTACAAAACAGGGCAAATTCTCGAATGAGAAATGCCCTTCGTATCACTGTCTAACAAAACAATACAATCTGCAGGGGATTGCTCAAAAACATGCATGTCCCAGTCGTTAAAAGAATAACCCAAAGTAGCTAACCTATCCGCAAGCCTATTGCCTTCCCTGTAAGAGTGACTAATTCTGATATTCCATGGTCTATCTAACAACTCTCTTATTCTGTTGACCAAAGGGGATAAGGGGTGTTGTATCTCACAATGTTTGGACACCAACCGAATAACTGCTTGAGAGTCCCCTTCAACCCAGAGATTCGGGGTGCCCAAATCCCAAGCTACTTCAAGACCATGCAACAGACCCCATAATTCCGCTCTAGTTGAGGTACTTGCACCAATATTTCTACAGACGCCCTTCATCCAATTGCCTGACGCATTCCTAATTACACCGCTACAACTGGTCTTCTTTCCTCTATCTACACATGAGCCATCAAAGTTGAGTTTGCTACACCCTTCTTCAGGAAACTTCCAGCAAACAAATCTTTTCTCCTTCTCACGCACCTTCAAACCTTGGGGACATAGTTCCCTCTGTGCAATCTCCACTTGTGATACAAAAACTTTCACTTTCCTTATAATGGAGTCCTGTGAAATTTTGGACAAGCCATTGTTGGCCTGGTAAGGAGAAAAATCCAGTCCATCTCTTCTCCGGTTCAAAAAGTTCTCTGTTAAGTGTCTGTGGAACCTCCTCTCATTTGTTAGTAGATTGTTACCTATAGCCAGCCAAAGGAATGACTGCGTACCCTCTTCGAATCCCTCCACAGCCAAGCATTCTCACTTGTATTACTCATACCCTCATTTGTCCCGTTAGTTAACATGTCATAAGCCGTCTTGATAGATAATAAGCCATCTCCAGACAAACTCCAAACAACGAAGTCATCCCCTTTCTCAGGATTAGGGGGCCTAACGTTAGCAATATTATGGGAATTAACCAGCTTGTTCACGGTCTAGTCGCTTGCATCCTCAGGAACCTGGACATCTTCCTTCATAATAACCCTATCATTCAGCGACAACCATCTGTCCCTCCAAAAATTGGTATATATGTTGCCCGTTGCCAGTTTGAATCCTCGTCCCTTCAGCAACTTTCGGCCAGACACACACGCATCACCCCCCCTCCAAAGGTTCGAGGCTTGCCTTTTAGCTTTCAGTTCTGGGATGAGATCCTCGCTCACTCCATATTTGTTTCTGAGAACACAGGCCCATAGGCTTGTTCTCTGAGTAAGAATACCATGCCCTACTTTCTTAATGAAAGCTTGGTTGTTCTTTTTCATTCTTCTAATGCCAATACCACCCAACTTCTTTGGCTGGCAAACCTTCTCCCAAGCCATAGCATGCACCTTTCTCTTCTCTAAGGTAGATCCCCATGAGAACATCCTGGACCTCTTTTCAATATCCTGAAAATTCATTGAAGAAGATGAATTGATCGTAAATAGTAATGAGAGAAAATAACGACACGAAAAACAAAAAGGAAAATTAGGGTTTTTTTTTTCTAAGTACATCGGTGTAGTTTTCGAGTTACATGAGATAGGAAAAATATTTTTTATATAAAATAAAAATATCAAGTTTCACGTTGCATAACACACATAAAAAATAGATATGATCTATTTTTTTTTTTCTATTTTTTCTCCTTAATAAGTTTCATCCATTTTTTTATGTGTTACATAAAAGATATTATCTCATGCAACGTGAGAAATAATATTTCCTAATAAGATACAAACCTCCTCACATTTTATAAATTCATTAAAGATAAGTTGCCTCTACAGTAGTAACAATTCAAAGTTATCAATACTTGAACATAAATTTTTTTAAAATAAAATTACTGTAAGACGAGAATAAATAACAAAAGAAGTTATGATTTCATATCTGCAAATTAAAGAGAAGTACTGTAAAATTGTTGTAATGAAAATTTAATAAAAACCTAATCACATAAATTGATGTCACATATTATTAAGGTGGATCAGAACAAATTTAGTAAAATTAATTTTAGAATAATTAAAGTATAAAAAGAAGTATAAAGTTTACTGAGAAATTATAGAATATAAACTTTTTAATTTTAAATTTCTTTCTATCATTTAATTCTTGAGAAAGTATTAAGTTTAAGTTTCTTCTTATCATTCAATCCTTGAGAATTTGATCCTAATCAAATAATTTTGATTATCTAGTATGACAACTCATGTAATTAAATTTTCATTGCAACAATTTTAAAATACTTCTCTCTATTTTAAAGGTACAAAACCATAACGAGTTTTACTGTTTATTTCCTTGCGTTGGTTCAATTTTATTTAACAAATCTTACAGTGTAATCATTTAATAATGTTAAATTTTTATTGCGATTGAAGAGATTTAACCATAAAAAAGGAGAAAATTTATATAAGATTAAAAAAAAGACGAAAATTTGTGTAATAAACCAAAACATACACTGATTAAGTTAATTTTGTCACTTCCACACAAAAATGTAACTAAATATTGAAAATTAGACTCTGTGAAATGCAACATTAAAAAAATTAGACTTGAATGTGACATTTATAAAATGAAAGATTTGGTGTCAATATGTAACAAACGCGAAATATTTGTAAAGTTAAAGTAATTTAAAATATTAAGAGTTCAACTTACATCATGGGTACACAATTGCATACATGATTCTTCGGAACAATAACAGGATGCAAAATTAGCTCATGCATCACTGAGATTACTTAACTACAAGAAGAGCCAAAAAAACAGAGAGAGGGGGAGGGGGTGGAGGCCCAAAAGATTAACAGTATATATAATTATCAAGGCCATAAAGAAAATAAAAAAATTGTACATAAATGTATGATGGAAAAGGGGTACAAAATCCTTCCATCCTCAATTAATCAGAGGCCTCCCCATATTTAATTGCCCATCGGGTCCCCTTTGGTCAACAGCAAATCTTAAGAAATCGTCGGGAACTGGAATCTTTAACTCCGAACAAACAAGTTGAACAATTTTTCCGGTGACACCTCCAAGGGACATTTTGTTCAGTGTCACAGCAATAGAGAACTTGTTTGTGACATCACAAAAACCTGTGGACCCACCCATTCCCGAGTGACCAAAGGCAATGGATGACCCATCCTTAGAACTAAATCTCTTAAATCCTAGGCCAAAACCCCCACTTGGCAAAGCCAAATTCTCGTACTCTCCTGCACCCAAGAATTCATCAATAATCCGAGGATTCTCATAGATCTTACCAGCAACATGGGTTCGTGGATTACTATCCATGTTGCTACCTCTAATGTCATCACTACTGCTACTAACTCCGCTCGTACTTCTGCCCTCATTATCCTCAGAATCATCGTAATTAGAGACCTTTTCATAACCTTTAGGACCAATAATGGAAGGTAATGTTGCTTCCTTTCGTCCAATACAAGTACGCTTTTTGGGGGCTTTCTGAGAAGACAATTTAGGGATCTGGGGATGGCTTCCAAGTAATGGCTTAGAAGCAGAAGAATGAGGTGGTGGTATCTTGCCACCATCAGCTAGGGCTGCATAATAACGAGCAAGTGCACGGGCAGATAAATGTCCATTAGCAGCTGGTATGATGGCACGGCGAACATTCAGTGTATTGAAAACAGGAGGCAGAGTGGTTGCAAGTTGAGCAATTTGTTGTGGCTGGAAGCTCGATGGGAGATCAGGACGACCAGTGATCGCTGAGAGCTTGCTTAAATCATCTGTATCTACAGTCAGAGTTGCAAGACGTGCTTCCACCCCTAAATACATAACCGATGAAGCATGGTTACAATTTACAGACAAAGAAACCAATATGGAAATATAAATTTCCTTTTACTCCAGCTAGTACGGAATATAAAAAAAAAAAAAAAAAAAAAAACCGTGAGTATATAGTATGCATGCCAAATACAAATTTCATATCATCCCTCAAAAAAATATTTATTCATCAAAACTTGCCTGGGGGAATCCCTATATATAGCTCTCCTTCAATGTGGAGGGGACGAACTATTGCTTCTTCAAGGATCTCCTGAAATTTCTTGCCAGATGCATGCTGTTTTATTCAAATAAATCATCAGCACATAGATAGAAATCCTACTGGTAGGAAAATTTTACTAGCACTTGGTTTAGCCGTTTTGTAAAGAATCATAAATTAAAATCGATTGTAACCATGCCAAAATTCTTATTTTATCTAAAAACACGACATCAGTAAAATACTACGCTAATTGACATCAACAAATTGGAGACATGCAGTAAGCATGCTACATAGATAAGCCATACACATTCAAGGTCCAAACTTAGACCTACCAATCAATCACACCATATATAGCATTTTGCCCAATTACAAGCATGATAATAGTACTCAAATATATCGTTCTATTACTCTTCCTTTTTCCCTTTTTCTTTTTTATATAAAATCTATTAATCTTTCTTTTAATCAACATAAAATAATCCTTCTATTTTACCCTCTTATTCAGAAAGTCTAATGAAGCATGAAATTAGAGAATATTTATTGGAATAGGAATAAGAATTAAAAAATTTGATACACAAGGACAAGAATTCATACCTCAATGATTCCACCGCACAACCAGCCAAATGACAAATAATGATAAAACTGCTCCTTGCCTGGTTCGGTATCAGGTACTGACATACACATCTGATTTAAACATTCATCCCAATCCAACATCAGTAGGGGGTTTTCTTGAGTTATGTCTGACATCGCATTATGCAAACCAGATGTATGGTTAAGCACATGATGCACCTGAAACAAAAGATGGAAACATTCTTAGAAAATAATAACTTCAGAACCTCAGTTCGGCGAAAATATCAATATTTGACCTTAATGACATCTTTCCCATTTGATCCAAATGCTGGCCAAATATTTGCAACATTCTCTTCAAGGTTTAGTTTTCTGCGAGATGATAAGCACACAGATATTTATTTCACTATTTCAGGTTAAAAGCACTGAACATGAAAGTATATGATGCTACGTAGTGTATGAAAGTAAAAATTTTAACTTCTAATGACAAAGAACAGAGATGACTCTCAATCAAAATATACATTTCTGACTAACCAAGCTAGCATCAACATTGGTATACTGGTAATATATAAACTAAACACAACAGGAGGTGGCCGGAAGGGACATCAGCAGGCAGCGGCAAATGGGGGTGGACGACAAAGCAGAAGTGGCCAGAAGGATGACATGACCACAGACCAGAAACCAGAGCAGAAACATTGTATCAAAAAGAATTTTGTCATTGGTACACACTGCCTGCCACGTAAATACAGAATGGGGTTGCCTCTAATCCATCTATGCTACCATGTTGAGACAGGAGAAAACGAGAGACTTTGGTGAAATCCGTGTGTTTAAACTACACATCGGAGTTAAGATTGTATAACCATAAAAGTAATATGAACCTAAACAAGTATGATCCTAGACACTATTTACATGGTTTTGAACACTTAAAGTAAAATCACAGAAATAACAATCCAACAGATGATTAAAGTCTGAATGAATGCATAAAATGACAAACATTGCCCCGTATAACCTTACAGTGTTGGCTTAAATCAAAATACATAGGATTGAAAAGGTGGCATTAATTATGGAGGGAAAATCAATGCATTCTGACATATATGGGTGTGAATGGGAGGAATATAAACAGCGAGTTCACTATTCCAATCCCATTTTTTATCAAAATTTCCTCTTATAGATTAGACAAAGATATAAACTGGAGTGAATGAAATATATGGAACATATGATTCAAGTAGTCTGCTTCTATTCTGCTCAAAAATGTTATATAAAGGGAAAGAAATTGGAAGTACAACATTGAGCTTGAATGTAAATCAAAAAGAAATTGACAGGAACTATGAAAGAGTTTGAATTTCATATCCTCCATACTTACAGTAATTTCTCCTCTGTCTTAATGAATTTCTTCTTTTATTAAAAAATTAATAAGTCTATGATAAATGCTTAATGTATTGTCTAATCAAACCCTCAGCTTACTTTACATATCTGAAGACAACACTAGAAGTTGGAGGAGACACAAGAGCCTATCATACAACAAGCAACATATTTGGTCTGTGACCAAGAATAGTTCATTCTATGTTGGAGCAAATGCAGACTACTAGAGTTAATATTGATGACATTACACATCAACATCAATATCAACAACAACTTTATACTAAACTAGTTGGGATGAAATAAACAAAAGAAGAAAAATTGAGAGGAAAAAAGAGAAATAAAAGAAATGAAGAGAAAAAAAAGGAAGAAATATAGGGAGATATAAGGGAAAATTACGAAAAAGGGACCATTACACAACAGAAGAAAAAGTTGGAATATCATTTAAAGGTAAAATTCAGGGCAAGACTACCAAAAGATAAATCTATCTTGGCATAACACTACTAGACACATGTCAGTTTACTAGTCAATAGCATGCAACTAAAGCATGTAACACAGCACAGCCCCACTGCTTGCACTAGTTCTATGTGAAAAGAAAACCTTATTTGTCCGATAAACAAGAAGTTACAGCAACCAATTTAGGGGCGTGCAAACTCTAGGGTCATATCATCTTACAACCTACCTATTGTCAACCAGCCAATGCATCATTCCTGCTGCGATACCCTTTGTAACAGAGAACACAGGAAAAAGGCTGTCAGGCTTAACCGGACGGGGGTCATATTTACCAAGCACTCCAGCAGCAGTGTCAATAATGACCTCTCCATCTTTGTAGGCACATACCTTCAAAAGATTATACAGAATTTACTAAAACAATTGAACATTTACTTGAGCTATTTGATTCGAGACGTCAAATGCGACAACAACAATACTAAGAAAGAAAGAAGAAAAAAAGAACATCTCTTCGGTGAACCTTTAATTATCCAACAACAGTAGTACTTGATCATACTAGTAATGCATGTCAATGCAAAGATAGATTCCTTTAACTCCAGACTCTTGAACAATATCTAATATGTATAAATTCTCAGAAACTGTCTTAATTCGTCAACTCAAATTTTAAATATATAATGGAATATATATACACACACAAAAAAAAAAAACATATAGGGCAAGATCATTCTACACGAGTGTAAATTATACTCCTAATCTTAGTCATTGATCCTCCTTGCATCTAATTGCTCACGTGATTGATGGATTAGAGCCGTTAGAAGCAAGTAAGATCGACACTCAAGATTATTATTCTTACACCAAAGTAAATTGATCCTTCTCATATATATATATATATATATATATATATATATATATATATATATATATAACGGGTGGGGCAGGATATTCTTACACTGGTGTAAGAATAAAACTTCTTACACTAAATCTTAGTCATTGATTTGCTTCCATCCAATAGCTCAAATATCTAATAAATCAGAACCGTTAAATATAGTTAGGATCAACAATCAAGATTGAATGTAACTTATACTAGTGTAAAATGATCCTGATCCTATATATATATATATATAGAGAGAGAGAGAGAGAGCATCTATTTTAAATGCTTAAACTGTTAGATGAAGGTTTATCAATTTATCACTAGCGTCCCCTCCCCCTTCTCCAAAACTTAAAAGTCCTTTGGACTTGAAATATTAAAAATGCATATGCCCACTCTGCATTCTAAAATTCAACTTTATTTAAAAGAATAGGAGTGACAAAGATCAAACTCCTAATCATTTAGTTGTAGAAACTTTGATACATTGTAAGGACCATCTATCTCAAAAGCTTAAGTTGTTAGTTGAAAGCTCAAAATTGCTTTTAGTATCTCTACCATTCTCTAACCATTCATGAATGAAGTAAATTCCCAGTATACTCCTCCTATCTTTGGTCTTATATGGCACATCAAATTCTAAATAACAATTACTAATTATTTTATACATGACCCTAGACTCTTGTTGAGAAGATGGGAAGATATATATTTTGTTTTTTTTTTTTTTGGCTATAAAGAAAGGTAATAAGTAATCATAAATGTATCAGACCAAAAAATAAAAAAACACAGTGCGTGCCGGGAGCAGTGGCAAAACAGTTCAAATCTTGGAAATAACCTCTTTGAAAAAATGCTGCAAGGATAAGTTTACGTACAAAGATTTCCTTCACCCTTACTCTGGCAAGTCAGGGATTCAACCAAAGCAATCTCAAAATTTAGCATACCAAGGTACTATCAACAAATAGCAACATGTACCTGCATTCCAAGTATTTTATCATTATTTGCCAGCTCAATTAAAAGTTTCCTCAGCTTGGCTTCTACATCAGAATGGACTGGTGAATCAAAAATCCATCTATCATTTACTGATGGTCCTCTATTAATGTACCTGGCAAGTGCACCTCAGTTCAGAAACAGATGAAATAAGCATGTAGAAGATAAATCATAAAACAAATTCCAAAAGACTCACCCACTCAAAACTGATTCTGCAAACGGCCTCATTATGTCCATATATACTATGCGTACATTCATGGTGGAAGAAAGCCCTATATCCACATCAGGTAAGTAAAATAAGTTGTGGGGAACAAATAAGCATTACAGTGGGAGACAACTGACCTCTTAGAAGATTAAGAACCCTTCCAAATATTACAATATCACCAGGAAATGCATCAACCTGAAAATTTAAATAAATAAATATATCAATGTATCTAACATAAAATCACTAGCATAAATTTTTTTGTGAAAGAAATCACTAGCATAATGTTGGAACAGAAAAAAATGCAAGTTTATATCTGAACTCACGGGATTAAAACGTTTCAGTTCTTTTTCGTCAAGGTTCATTTTCTCCTGTATAACCTTCATATTTTTGGTTCTTTGATCGGACAGAGATTTCATTGTTTTCTTAATAACAGAAAAATACACCAGAATTAGATAAACATCTAAATACTGAAGAAACCAAAGAAAATTATGCTTTCAGGAGCTTGAGGCATACTTACATAGGATTCATTTGCCGGTGTTGTCGCACGAAAGAATACAGTTGTTACCTCCATTACCTGCTCTGGTATGTCCAGACGAAACTTAAGCCCCATTTCTGTAAAGGCAGACAGAAGGGCCACGTGGTCCCCCTATAATAAAAAGGTTTATACTCTCAGTCATCATTTAGAAAGATCATTTGGAGCAACTATTAATTATGAAAAACACGTATCAACAATAACAATCCCAAATAAAGTTGTAATAAAAAAAAGTGAAAAACAATTATAGAGGTAGAAATGAAATAGACAAATTGAAAGTATTATGAAAGTTTGTTCCTGAATCAGACACTTGGCGATCGTGAAATTTTGGCCATGAGTGCAGCAAATTTCTTGAAATAATAGGGATTTGTGTATATAGGGAGGAAAATGAATAGTCAGAATAATAAAATTATATTGATATTGTTGTGAAAGATGTGTTATAATGCGATGCAATTTACAAAACACTAATTCCTATTTATACTCATGTTGGACTCCAAATCCTATTTACATTGACAGGGGATATTTATACAAAAGTAAATGAAAAAAAAACGGAAACAAATTCAAATCCTATTACAATAAAAATAAATCTCTAATTAATAGGGCTATAAATCAGGGATATGATTGCATCCCAGATAAAAACAGAAAGATTCTAATCCTGATATTCTACAAGATATAGAGGGAGGAACATGAATACTCTGTATAATAAAACTTTATTGGTATTATTGTGAAGGGGTGTGTTATGTTGCGATATAATCTATGCAACACAAATCCCTATTTATATTAGACCCAAATCCTAATAAATAAGGAAATAAATCATGAAATATAAAGAAATAAGAAAATTATTCTTGAGAGATCATCTAAGATGCTCCAAGGTATCTAAACTATTCTAAGATACAATCAATATTATGAGATATTTTGCACACATTCTAACAAAAACCACCCAATCAAAAGTTTAATCTAGGTGAGGTTGAGAAAATGGCATTTGCATCTCAACACACCCCTTTAGAACCCAACTTGCTGTAGTGAACAAAGCACAGCTCAACATCCAACATTATGTTCTGCTATTAAAAGAATGGGAAAAAATGGTGGTCATTAAGATCAAAGTACAGCCCAATTTGTGGAAAAATGGCTTCAACACCATCCCAAAAATTATTCAACTGGAAATTTTAAGGTATAACTAATACTAATAGGTGAAAGGCAAATAAATATATCTAACAACATTATCTCTTAATACAACTAAACTATACCACTAAATTTTATTAGCAAAAGCTCATCTGATCTTTGGCCTGAGAAATAACACTAAATTAAAACCCAGCCCTTTAAACCAGGCTAGGATAGGCTAGCTGCTCGAGTCACAACCCAATATATATCCTTCAAATTCTACGATCCTATGCTCTAGAAAACAACAGTTATAACCACTAAATTAACAATATTATGATTTTGTTAGTATTCATATAACAATGAAAAAGAACAAAAGACCAACCTCAGCAGATGCTAAAAACATCTTTGCAAGTGCTTGCTTAATGGTGTTTGATAGTTTCTTCGTAAGCCCAAAGTCAAGTAAAATGGGACGATGCGGAGATTCCTTGCTCACAAGAAAATTTCCTATGATGATTCCAATAAGAGAGCCGAAATATTTCATGAGAACATGGATTAATCAGTAAAAATTATTACAGAAAGTAATTATAAAGTTTCCACAACAAATTGAAAAAGGTCATACATGTGCACATTACAAACACATGCACATGCATAAACAAGAGCTCGCACACACGCGCAGAGAGAGAGAGAGAGAGAGAGAGAGAGAGAGAGAATACCTGGATGAGGGTCACCATTGAAAAACCCATCAACATATATTTGGTGGGCATAGGCACGAGTAATCTCCTCAACAATCTTTTGCTTATTTACTCCTAAAGCTTCTAGTGATTCTAAATCATTCAACCGAATGCCATCCATGTACTCCAAAACAAGGACTTTTTCTGTGGACTATCATTGGAAGCAAGCAGATTATATAAATAGGATAAAATTACACAAAGAAAACAAGGTGGGGAAAAAAAATAAGAAGAATGAAAAGGGAGCACATTTCATTTTGAACCCAAAAAAAAGTTCAGGTAACGTTAGACACTCATTATAATTAGATGCATGCACATGATGGAAAAAACTCCACTTATGTACCCTTTGGAAATTTGCACTTAGATGTAAAAACACAAGAATAAGGTAATAAGCATGTAATTATGGAGAAAAAAATTGTTTAATTATTTTAGTATGGGACCTTGTAGGAAAATATGTAAAATTCAGGTTACTTCTACTCACACTGTCTCACACAGAAATATGATAAATATGTGAATGTCTTTTCAGGTCTATGCTTAATAATGAATGACATTGTGTCATCATTTTAAGATATAAGGACTTTATGAAAATTACAAATAAAAGAGATCACTTGTTTCACACCTCTTCCCCTTAATATTTGATGCCCCATTTCTAGTATCACCATTACGGATGAATATTTCAATCATATTATTTTACACAAAGAAGATACCTGAATTACATCTGGGATCAAAACATCCACCCGATTGGCATTCATATTTCTATCATATTGGCTTCTGCAACCAAGATTTTTAGCCACCGTTCTAGTGTTTTCTACAGAAACAAAAGTTAGTAAGAGACAAACTTGTAACCTAAGGAAATAAATGTAATCAAATAAAGCGTAATTGCCAAGATGAGTACACACAAAAAAAGCAGAGCAAACAAGAGAATGGGTGCAAGCCTAAATATTTATAGAAAAATAATGTAATAACAATCCATTGTGGTAAAAGTAAGACACATTCTGGTACAAATAATTTGAAAAGACTAAACTGCCCTCTTAACACTCGCCCTCAAGTTGGATTATAAATAATGATCATGCCCAAATTGTGACAAATATAATCAATTCTATTCCAAGGAAGACATTTATGGCCATAAAAGATCTAAGAAAAATGTCTCCTTTAAAATCCAAGCATCTAGCTCCAGCAAAATACAGCAAAGATATTTTCAAGCACAAATTTAGATCCACTACATCAAAATTTACAAAGATATGAAATTACCAGCTTCATGATTGAAGTCAAGTTCTTTAGGAGCTTCTTTGCACCATTCATCAATCATAGGATTAAAGTTATATTGCGGCTCAGCCCATGCAATCCAGTCAATAATTGACTTCGCATTTTTCAAGTCCTGAAAACAATGTAGGTCCAAAAACCATTTGAACCCTCCATTTATCTTTATATCCATACATTCCATAGGATAAAAGAAGCAAACCTCTAGTATGACTGTCTTGACACCTTCATGTTGAACTTTAACGACAACTTCCTGTCCATTGAGCAGTGTCGCACGGTGGACTTGCGCTATCTGCATAAAATGTGTGGCTCAGATAAGAAAGACTCAACTCATTCAACGAAAAATATTTAATTGATAATGATTTTAAACTAAGTTATATAAGCATCCTCTAGTAACAAAAATATCCTTGGGATCTTACTGATGCTGTTGCCAAAGGTTCATTGACAAAATCAGCAAATAGCTCATCCATTGATTTCCCCAACTCTTTCTGTATGGTGCCATAGACCTAGCAAATATAAACTATATTGAGAAGTCTAGTAGTGATAGCGACTCAAGAAAAAATTGAAATTTTCATGTTAGCAAAAGATAACCCTTACTCTCTTGTTTCAAGGATTGTGAAGTCCAAAATATCAATTTTATTTTCATCACAGGAAATGTGGATTTCACAGCCAGTTAAAAGTACAAAATACAATGAATTCTTATACTAGCCACTTAATGAACAAAAATCTTTTCCAATGCTCAAAATTATGAGGGTAGTATTTTTCTTATTAAAACCTTATACTGTAAATCGTTTCTCAAAATAATAATTTTTTACTACATAAACAAATAATTTTTTTAAAAATTCAAAAAACCTCTTCCAAGGAGCGAGGAGGAAGAGAGTCCTGTAGCTGCTTCAACAGACGTATATAAGCTGTAGGAAGCACATCTGCACGCGTTGACATATATTGCCCAAGTTTCACCCACAAGCCTTCCATCTCTAATATCAAATTTAGAATACGCTTAGCATTACGCTCATGAGCCTTCTCCCACAATGCAGCTTGTTTAGATTTGGCAGTCCATTTATCTCGCTGTTGTACACCCTACAAAGACAAATACAAGCAATTAAGAAGTTCTATAGACTTATTTACTAAAATAAAAATTGTGAGCAACCAGTGAAGCTCACCTTATAATCTAGGTATACTATTATGGCCATAGTGAATACTCTAGCACGTCTTCTGTAAATGTTTCCCCACCCCATTCTCGCAGGTAAGCTATAACATGAAATCAAGGTTACTTATAAGGCCAAAGATAAAGACATAGCATAGTGACTAGATTCCAAAATATCTATTTCCAACAAACCAATAACTAATAAAAGATATTAGAATAGCACTGAGAAAGAACCAAAAGAAAAGCCAGTAAAATAGATACATAATTCATGGGATTAACACATGCCCATAAGCTCTAAGTTTCTTAACAGTAGAGTAAATAAGTTCTACAAGTTAATTATTGAGGAAAAGAATTCAAATAAAATACAGAAGAACTATAAGTAGTGAGCATATTACAAAATGACTATGACATTATAAAATATCTCAATCCTTGCCATCTCATTCTTCTAAATAAAAGTTGAATTTCAGCACATGGTAAAGATAGTCTGTGCACTATCCATGCTTCAAGTTTGATGGCTCTTACGTGCAAGGGTGTGCTAGAGATATAATAAAGCAACACTCATGAGCCTTTACTTAATAGCTTATGCTTTTAGGAGAGTTGGTGATTGACATGGTATGGCCATACGACCAAGTGGACATATGCATTGTTCATACTTCAAAACCAAAAGGCTCTTGCTTGAGGGGGAACATTAGATATAAAACTAGAGCATTTACCTAACAGCTTAAACTTTTAGAAAAGTTGGCTCTTGACATCCAGCATACAGGATCCTTAAGGAGAAAGAAGGCATTCAGGACACTACACCACAAACATTTTAAAATCTGTATGTAATATACTTCAATATACTGGTTTCCAGCCAAACAGCCTATGATAAGCCAATATCATATTGAAACAGGAATGTAAGATGATTGAGAATCAAAGATCCCCATATTCTTGGGTATTCCAAGCATATTCAAAATGATTTTTAATTGCAATTCCAAAGGCAGGGGGACCTTTTATTTCCCTACATCCACAATACTCCGGTATACTACATTCTCATCTCAAAATACCAGCACCAAACACCTCCTAAGAAGTTAGAAGTCAGCGTCCTTAAACATATACTGTTCCTAACACAGAATTGGAAATATTCAGCAACAACAAAAAGAAAAGCAGGTGGAGTAAGAAGTTAATGATCCTAGCTTTTGAAATAACTTAAATATATAAAGCCACTAGTAAGCATAATGAGAAAATATAGAATAATCATTGTTCTCAGGCAGATCTCAGAATAACGAACTAGAGGATATATTAATAATCCATCATTCAGCAAAATGCTAAGCCGCCCA
The DNA here is from genome assembly GCF_033153095.1 of Gastrolobium bilobum. NCBI lineage: Eukaryota > Viridiplantae > Streptophyta > Magnoliopsida > Fabales > Fabaceae > Gastrolobium > Gastrolobium bilobum. The sequence goes on from NW_026898737.1 coordinate 152,655, forward strand.
TTATGTAAGTGCCAAGACACACATTATGAGGCTTTTAAGTGGAAGTTAATCTTCCAATTCCAAGATATACAAATGAATAGGGAAGTCCATGAACCCCATAAAACTTTGTCGTTGAGGCAAAATTAAGTCTAGTTAGTAGCATAACTCTTAACCACAGGTGCTATTCTCAGCTAACCCCAGTCTGCCACTACTATAAATGGACATTTTTGGAGTAAGTTTTCAAGAATGCTATTTAACATTTAACTCCTAGACCATCCCCCCCTCATAATAGGGTTATTTCCCAAACCCAAAGTTAAGTTTAAATCCTAAAATTAAACTACCACCTATAGCAATAGCCTAAGTATGAAAATGCTATTCGCAAGCATGTCCATCCTACAACGTGAAGAACAAAATCATATCCGTTAAAAGTACAATAATAATAACAATAATTATAATAAAATATGCATTAATACTTGAAATACAAAGCAGAACCGACATTTTACACGTGTATTTGCAACCAACCACGCATCCCTCAGCATTGTCAGCATGATGAATAAATTTCCCCATCAAATTCGGGGAGAAAAAAAACAAATTCAATCAAAATTGAGATTATATTATACGCATGAAGAATCCATTAACAGCGAACAAAAAACGGAGAGAATTCACCAGTGACAATTCGAAACGCATCGAAACAAAGCAAGGAGAAAAGTTCATGGAAATTCATATAATCGTTTGGCGTGGTTATTACCTGAAGCGTTAGAAGGAGCACCTAACTGCTTTTGGAGGAGAAAGAAAGTGCGGTGGTGTGTGTGAGAAACAGTTAGCACTTAGAAGAAACAGAATTAAATTAAAAAAAAAAATGACGGAGGACTCGATTTTTTGTTCAAAGTCGAAAGTCGAAACGACAGGGACGTCGATGTCGTGTGTATTGGGGTTTGGAATTGGAAGTTAGAACTTTCCCTTCTCGTTTTGCTTGCTTGCCAACCATATGAGACTCTCTTGAGGTCCAAAAATGGGAACGGTAAACCAATACCTTTTTCTCTTTTTTGACCTTTTCGTTCGTTGAATTGGAGGACACGCAAGCGCGTTTTCGTAAAAATTCGTACACGTGTCACGTCGTGAAGCGTTTTGCCCCATGCATTTGTTGATATATACTTGCTTTCGCTTCTTCACTTGAGAATAGTATAAAGTGTCAAAGTGAGAACAATGTGGACGATAAAAGAAGGGACCGACGAATAAATGACATTCAAATTAAAGAATATAGATTTTATTAAAAGTATTATATTGCAAATTATAAAGGAAGAAGATTCTCGAACTATATTAGCTTAAGTGGCACTAATGTCTTTAATTACATAAAGATCTCGAACTATGTTAATGTTTGCTTATGTTCATTTATTTTCAATTTTACAACTTTAATTTCAAATCGTTGCCAATTCTAACTTCTTATTATTTTTCAAATATTATTTTTTCTTATAACTCCCTCAAGAAAGATAGAAAAATATACATTTACTTTTATAATAATAATAAATATTAATTATATTATATTTTGTTAGTTTTCTATCTATATCTGATGATGCACGCATCTTAATTTATTGCAGCTAGAAAACAAAGTGTTTGTCAAAATGATAGTTTAATTGACGTAAGAAAACTGAACAATATAGATAAGAATATGAATTCAATCCTCTCTATTATTATTTTTGGAATGAGTTTAAAATCTTAATTTTTGAATTCATCCCATTGAATTAATTGCAAATGATAAACCGATTAAAATATTAAAAAAAATAAACGTTGAATTTAACATAATAAAAACATCAACATTGTAGTTTCAAATAAAAAAATTTATATTTTCGTAATTACTCCCATACCCTTTTAAATTTTTATATTGAAAATTTTAATAAGATTATATATTTTAAGGATAATTATACGCGTAGTTGAAGTATTTATCGGCAAGTGGGCATTGAGTTGTCGGTGATGGAGACAACTTTATTGTTCGTGAGGTCGTCCGAGTTCATTCTTGTGGTCCTGGGTGTGGCCTTTTTCTCTTCCCTATTCTCCGTCCACATAATAATAAAATTAACAATACAAGAAACATATTTGCATTCATTTTGAGGTTGACATTTAATAAAATAAAGACCGAAGAAAAAATACATATATTATTTTATAATACTGCTATAAAGAATTCAACAAAGTAAACAATTTGAATTCAAAGACAGTTGAAAACCAAGAAAACACGTGGAAAGAATTCAAATTTGAATACTTCGTTTATACTGTCAAATTTATTTTCTTATATACATACATACATTATGTTAATCTAAAATTATAAATAACTTTTTTTTTTTATAACAATTATAAATAACTTTGACTTAATAGTTAAGAGACTTTTTCGATGTGCTAACAACAGTGTACTCGGTTAAGGTCTAGATTTATGCTCTTGTCCCAAACCCATTTGCCGTGAGGACTGAGGATAGTTGGTGGTGCGATATATAAATTATGGGAAATCATTATCTCCATCTACATGAGATAAGAATTTTTTCCTACACAAATTCGTTTTCCGTGCCAATTAATTTTTCTTTTCTTTTTTAATTTAAAATGTGGGACCCACATTTAACTTATCTCTACTTTTTTTCTCTCCTACTATCCTACAACATAAGAAAATATGCACCCATAAATTATTTGATTAGTCGGATTCGAATATTCTCGGATTTAATACAAAGAACAATTCTTCCTAAAATATTATTTTCCATTCTCGAAACTGAAACCCAAGATCATTGATTAAAAGAAAAAAAATTCCATTCTCAAGCATATTATCTTTTGCAAATTAACTTAGAGGATTATTTTTTTCATATAATAGGAGAAAAAATTTCTCATATTAAGAGATAAACAAAGTGAGATCTATCATTTTTTTTTTTGAAAAAATAAACACATTTTTTTATATGAGTACGATATGAAAGAGCAATATCATAAAAGTATGATTTTCCATTAACTTATAAGATTAAAGTCTTTGTACATAAACACACTTTTTATGCGCCAATGTAAACTAATCATAATAAATTTTATGACATTAAATTGATTGGTCATTTACTCATTTCATTTATGTCATCCTCAGAGTCTATTTTCAATCAATATTGATGTGCCGGTCACTTGAATTTCCAACACAATAAAATAAAACCCGTAAGATCTCCATAACGAGTGTCAACGAGGAGGACATATCTATTCGGCCTCTTGGATAGAACACATCTATAAATTTGTTGAGTAATTGACGAACCTACCTTTACCTACATGTTTCAGTGGTAGGAAATAATTGTAATAAGAACTCTAAAAGTCTTGGTGGCTTACCCGAAAAGTATGTGAGTCATGTGACTACAAGTTGAAGGGCTATCGTAAATTTTTATTTGGGTTTCAATGGTTAAAAGATTTGGTTTATCACTTGAATTATTAAGTTATAATTTTCTAAAATGAAAATCATGAAATTCTAAAATAATAAATATGATTGAAAGTTAGAATTTAGATCGCTATGATGCTACAGCTTCAAGCCAAGTTGTTTTGAGGTACTATTATACTGGATAATCATACCAGACTACAATTCACTTATGCATGTTCTTTCTGACTATATGTTACGATCTCTCAGCTCACAGTTGAAGATTAATCTTCTTGAGGCGTAGAGAATTTAGAGATCACTAAAATGAATTTTATCTTTTTCAATAAAGTCTTTTCTATATACACAATCGAGAATCGAACCTCTATCAGCATTCCTAGCTATCTACCAAATGTATCGCACTTTATTGGTACTTATGCATACTTTTTAATGTAAGGATGAAGTCTGTTGCACCAATACTTCAAAAATTTTGAAGTTTTGTGTTCGACACACACATTCCGACATATATAATATTTGAAATTTCATTATAAATCATGAAAAAATTAATCGATGCTTAACTGATATAATAAAAATTAAAAATGGATATCGAATAAATTTTATTGTATAAGAGAATTTTAATTTGAAAATATAATAATAAATATTTACATCTTATGTTTCTTTGTAAAATTGATGGGTATTATAAATTTAGTTTTATTTTTTGTTAAATTATTGAATATTAAATATAATATATAATATTTTTAATTATTTAACATATCAAAATCTAATATTTTTAGAATTAATGTGTCACAGTATCATGTCGGTGTCGGTGCAATATAGGATGAATTAAGTTGAAGATTTATTAATTTTCTTAAGGGTAGGTTATATTTAGAAACTTTTTATTTACAAACTACACTATGTATTATGTATTATAGATAATATATGCTCAAGTAGTATATATCACTTGTAGTATATAATATAGTTTGTAAATATAACCCTAGTGATTTTCTCAACTGCAAAATTAAGAAGAAGAAAAAAAAACCGTCGATGTTTACAATAAGACAACGTGTTTTGAAATAGTAAAATCAAGTCACATATGACACACATCACATAGCCTCTGTTACTTTCTTCCAATGTTTGAGAAAATCGGACCGACCGGTTGGATTTGGAATCCGATAAATTAATCATTTGATCAGTTTAGTTATCATATTAGATCGGCTAAGTATCAGATTTGGTGCGACCTGGTCGATTTTGATGAAAACCGGTAACTCGGCCATTGTTTTTTCTAAAAAGATATTTTCAAAAAAAATTTGTTTTCAAAAAATAAATCATAATTAACATATTTAAGGGATCTGTTATTTATTGACTTACATAAGTTATGTACCAATAACACTAATATTATCTCAATTATGCATTATGCAAAAAAAATTTGATTTTAATTTAATTTATAATTAAAGATGACGTTTATTGAACTTGAAACACTAATATCCCAAATATTATATGTTTATTCAATACTTTATTGAACAATAATGTATAATTTATTATTTATTATATTAAAATATTTATAATTTATATTATTTTATTAAATATTTGAGTATATTTATAATTTTTTAATATAAATCATAATCATACGGTTTAATTAATAATCCACTGATTAAATCAGTAATCCGATACCTGGACGAGATGATTGATCGAACCAATTTTAATAACATGGTTGGCTTCCAATAACTGTTTTTTTTTTTTTTTACTGTGTGCATTTTCATGGCGCTTCCGAAGCTCTTCCTTCTCTGCACGCTTTTTTCTCTAACTCTAATCTTCTCACACATCAGCGCCAATGTTCCCATTGGAGAAAGCGCTGAACCAACTGAAATAACCGAACTCGAATTTTCTGATTCATCGGCTATGAAGATCGAATTGGATCAACTCAAGTCTAAAATCCAAACTCTTGGTCTGTTCTCTATCATGTTTTGTTTTATTTTATTTTAATTTCACTGAGTGGAAACTGCTTGCTATGTTTGGATGGAAAAGAATGGAGGGAAACGTTTTAACGTTGTTTTGGAGTTTGATTCCACTTAAAGGTTGTTTTGTTAACTCAATTAACTTAGTCTTCAGCGGGTTACGAAACTTAAGAGCTTCTATAAATGGAACAATAGTTTTAGTGAATCTGAATCTGAGGTTGCCAAATTTGTATTAAGTTATTGAAGTTGAAGTTGAAGTTGAAGTTTACACTCTGTGTTGAATCGCGTGCTGTTGAAGTTGCTGTTGTTTTGCTTCATCTTAGTCTGTCTGAGATTTACTTATACAAGCAAAACATGTTTAGCTTGTGGCTTTTATATGGCGCTTCTTGGATGTCACTATATCTGCTTATGCATTTTCAGTGTGATGCTTATGAATGTAGTGTTGTAATTTTATGAAGATAGCCTCTGATAACATGAGATTGGTTTTGAGTGCTTTATACTAGAGGGTACATTGTGGGGGTCCATTTAATGGTCAACTGATTGTCACTTGCTTGAAACCTCTGTTGTTTGTTTTAATTATTTAAATTAGCTACAATATCTGATCAAATTATTTTGCGTCTTGGTTCAGGTATGAATAAGTCTATCTTTATTTTATGCTTATTTTTGAATTATTGGCACTTAAGCCAGAGACATGAATATACATAGTTCCTATAGATAGTTAATGATTCACAATCAGAGGGACTTTATTCATAGTTTCCTCCAAATTTCAAGCAGCTCTTATATTTACCCTCTTATTTTTTATCGTCTGGACATGGGGTTTTCTTTTATGCTTTTATTGATGGATAATGCATGTTGTGCCTATTTTTTTATTTGAAGAATCTCACGTCAGCAAAAGTTCCCAAGAAGTGAAGAAGAAGGATGAAATAATAGCAGAAAAGGAAAAAATCATTCAAGATAGGATGAATAGCATTGAGACCTTGCAGAATGAGATTGCTTCTCTTGAGGTGAGATATTGGGACTAAACTTCTTGTATAAAATTTTCATATTATGTTCTTCATTTTCATCTAAACTCATTGAATCTATGAATTGCAGTATTTCTGACGTCAAGGTATTCAACTAAGGGCATTATACACTATTTCCATTCTGTTATTCTTGGAGCATTCTGAAACATTACTAGAGTTGGAATCACATACTTTGATGTTCTTTATTATTTCTTTTTAATTGTAACTTGTATCTTAAGAATTAGACCACGTGTAATTTAAGTTAGTTGATTAGTTGAACTGATTCCTATTTTTACGGAAGAAGTTAGATTAGTTAGCTTAGTTAGCTTTTCGGTTATACTTCAGAGCTTCATGTATATAAGTTGTAACTGTACATTCAGATAGTGTGAATATTCATTTTTCCTATTCTTCCAGATGAGTTTCTTGGATTCTAATATGGTATCAGAGCTCTGAAGAGAGCTCTGGTATCGCCACTTTCATCTTGTTTCTGATTCTTCTCTTCTGTGAAACTTTACCTTCCTTAACCTTTGAAGCTTTGAAGTTCGATCAACAATGGCGAACCAGAGTTCTCTTCCAGATCACTTGACAAATCCATCAAACTCTTTGTATCTCCATCCTAGTGAAAATCCTTCAATAACTCTAGTCAATCCTCCTCTGAATGGACGTAACTTTCACACTTGGGTACGTGCCATGAGGATGGCTCTTCTCTCCAAGAATAAATTGTGCTTCGTAAATGGAAGCTTTGTAGTTCCTAACGAAGATGATCTTCTCTTCCCAGCTTGGGAGCGCTGCAACACAATGGTGTTATCTTGGATTCATAACTCCATTGATCAATCTATCTCAAGGTCAATTCTCTGGATCGAAAAGGCTGCTGATGTGTGGAGTGATCTCCATGACAGATTCTCGCAATCTGATGTTTTCAGAATTGCGGATCTCCAAGAAGAAATTCATCGTTTGTGTCAGGGAGAAAAATCTGTAAGTGATTATTACACTGAGATGAAGACACTGTGGGATGAACTTGATACTCTTCATCCACTGCCGAAATGTTATTGTGGTGCTTTAGATGAAGTGAGAAAGTCAAGGGAACGTGATCAGGTTATCAGATTCCTGAAAGGTCTAGGTGATCAATTTTCGCATGTTCGTTCACAGATTATGTTGATCGAACCACTTCCGAATATGAACAAGGCCTTCTCCCTAGTTACACAACAAGAACGTCAAGTGAATAATAGAATTTACAATGAAGCTTTGGTTTCGAAAGCATATTGCAGATCAACGTGGAGCTCGAGATATGAATCAGAACTCTAACAAGTTCAGATTTGCAAAGCCGAGGGGAACCAAATTGTGCACATACTGTGGGAGGACTAACCATACAGTAGATACATGCTATGCAAAGCATGGTTATCCACCAGGTTTTAAGTCCAGACCAAGAAATGTTTCTGCTAATGCTGTGTTGCATGAAAGCGATGGAGTTTATGCACAAAATAATACACAAGATGCTGTTGTCTTGTCTCAAGAGCAATATCAGAACATGCTAAATTTGATTCAGCAAACTCCACCTCAGAAAGGAGAAGAAAGTACAATTACTCATGCTGCCAACATGACTCATGCCTCATCTTCAAGTGCATATGTTACAGCACCTTCTCAAGGTTCTGGTAAGACGTTTCTTCACTGGATTCTTGACACAGGTGCCACAGATCACATCTCATGTGCATCTTCATCTTTTACTTTGCTGCATAAAATCAAACCAGTGTCAATTAATTTGCCTAATGGTTCTACGGTCATGGCCTGTCACTCAGGGGATGTCCACTTATTGCCAAATTTGATTTTAACTAACGTTCTCTATGTTCCTGAATTTTGTGTTAACTTGATCTCAGTGGTGAAGTTACTTCAATCTCTCGATTGTGAACTCATTTTTCGTGGCTTTATGTGCCATATCAAGCAGATTCAGTCTCAACAAGTGATTGGTTCAGCTAGGCTATGCAATGGCCTTTTCTTCATGAGTCAAGATGCACAGATGATAAGGAGTTGAAGACTGTTGATTTTAATAAATCTACCACTGTTAGATATGCTAATAATTTGTCCATAGACACTGCCACTCTGTGGCACTTTCGTTTAGGACACATTTCTGACTCTGTATTGAAAGTCATGTGTGACAAGTTTCCTTTTCTTACTCACAAAAATAATGCTCCCTGTGACATTTGCCATATGGCTAAACAGAAAAGACTTTCTTATGACTTGAGCACAAGCAGAGCTTCCCAAGCATTTGAACTGATCCATGTTGATATTTGGGGACCATTCTCCACTCCCTCTATTACTGGTCACGAGTATTTTCTGACCATTGTCGATGATCACTCAAGATTTACATGGACTCTTTTGATGCATAATAAAGGGGAAGCAAGAACTCATTTACGTAATTTTGTTGCAATGGTTGAAAACCAATTTTCAGCTTCTGTAAAAACCATTAGAAGTGATAATGGAGTTGAGTTCACTATGCATGAGTTTTATTCTAGCAAAGGCATTACTCATCAGACTTCCTGTGTTGAATGCCCCCAGCAAAATGGAATTGCAGAGAGGAAACATCAACATTTGCTCAATATTGCACGCGCTCTAATGTTTCAAGCCAAATTACCAATTCAGTTCTGGTCCTTTTCTATTTTACATGTTGTGCATCTGTTGAATAGACTGAGTAGTCCACTATTACAAAACAGTACACCTTATGAGCTATTATATGCTAGGCCACCTGTATTAATTCATCTACGGGTGTTCGGTTGTTTATGCTTTGCTAGCACACTCATTTCTCATCGTCAGAAGTTCAGCTCACGTGCCCGAAAATGTGTTCTACTGGGGTATAAAGAAGGAGTAAAGGGCTATGTACTTTATGACCTGCAATCCCATGAGATCTTCACTTCAAGGAACGTGATCTTCTATGAGCACAATTTTCCATTCTCTGCCTCAGAAGGTCAATTCACTAATGCACAAGTCACTGTCTCATTAAACCATTTGCCTGAAGACCCTTTCCTATTGCCAAATATTAATCCTATTCCATCTAACCCCATCAACCCTATCAATCCTACTCCCGTGACTCAACCCTCAGCACCTTTTATTCCTGACTGTCCTTTACCTCCACCTGTACCTGCTATTCCCAATGTTAGCTTTGATGAGAATAGTTCTCCTCACCCTCGTCGTCCTATTCGAACTAAAAGACCCCCAACCTATCTCAATGACTTTCACTGTACCCTATCTACCAAAACCCACTACCCCTTATCCTCGGTCTTATCCTATGATACCTGTCCCTCTCATCATCAATCTTTATGCTTTAACCTCAATTCCCATACTGAACCCAAACACTATTCTGAGGCAGTCCAACATCAGTGTTGGAGAGATGCCATGGATGCTGAGCTTTTGGTTCTCGAACAAAACAACACTTGGCTGCTTACTGATCTCCCTCCCAATAAACATCCCATTGGTTGTAAATGGGTGTTCAAAGTAAAATATCATGCTAATGGGAGTGTGGAAAGATATAAGGCGCGCTTGGTGGCAAAGGGGTACACTCAACTTGAAGGTGTTGACTTCCTTGATACATTCTCCCCTGTTGCTAAAATAACCACCATCAGAACACTCCTTGCCATTGCATCTTCTAAGGGTTGGATTCTTGAACAGTTGGATGTCAATAATGCTTTCTTGCATGGCGATCTGCATGAAGAAGTATATATGACTTTACCTCCTGGAATCCAAAGCTCAAGTTCCAATCAGGTCTGCAAGTTGCAAAAATCCTTGTATGGCTTAAAGCAGGCTAGCCGTCAATGGTATTCAAAACTCACTTCTGCTCTTCTCTCTATTGGTTATCAACAGTCCGAAGCTGATCATTCCCTTCTCACCAAATCTCAGTCTGGTTCTTTCACAGCTCTTCTTATTTATGTTGATGATATTGTGTTAGCTGGGGATGATGCTAAGGAAATTCAGCATGTTAAACAATTCCTTGATGCTACGTTTCGCATTAAGGATTTGGGGGCCCTACACTACTTCCTTGGTTTAGAGATATCCCGATCTGATAATGGATTGGTGATCAACCAACGCAAGTATGCACTTGAGTAAATAGATGATGGTGGGTTGTTAGGCTCCAAACCATGCTCAACTCCAATGGAGCCGGGTACTAAATTGGAAAAAGATAAAGGACAGCCTTGCTTAGATCCTGGCAGTTACAAAAGATTGGTAGGAAGGTTGTTATATTTGACAACAACACGTCCGGATATATGCCATGCTGTACAACAACTCAGTTAGCATGTTGGACATCCCACTGATATTCATGTTCAGGCTGCTACTCGTGTGTTGAAATATTTGAAAGGAACTCCAGGAAAAAGACTATTTTTTGGTGCTAAAAATGAGTCCAAGATCAGTGCATTTGCTGATTCTGATTGGGCAACCTGTCCTGATACAAGGCGTTCAATCACTGGATATTGTATCTTCTATGGTTCTTCACTAATTGGGTGGAGATCTAAGAAGCAGAATACAGTTTCTAGGTCATCATCAGAAGCTGAGTATAGGGCCTTAGCAAGCTTAACGTGTGAATTACAGTGGATGCGTTATTTGCTTGATGATTTGAACATTAAACTGTCTCAACCAATGGCAGTATTCTGTGATAACAGATCTGCGATCTACCTTGCTTATAATCCTGCTTTCTATGAGCGTTCTAAGCACATAGAGATCGATTGTCACATAGTACGGGAGAAGATTATCAGTGGTCTCATTCATCTGTTACTTGTTGCTTCTTCAGAACAGTTAGCAGACTCCTTTACCAAAGCCTTGGCTCCACGAACGTTTCAACAGCTAGTTGGCAAGCTGGGATTGCTTGATATGCACCTCCCACCTTGAGGGGGGATGATGAGAATAGTTCTTATTGGTTGGAGCTTTGTTAAATTAGACCACGTGTAATTTAAGTTAGTTGATTAGTTGAACTGATTCCTATTTTTACGGAAGAAGTTAGATTAGTTAGCTTTTCGGTTATACTTCAGAGCTTCATGTATATAAGTTGTAACTGTACATTCAGATAGTGTGAATATTCATTTTTCCTATTCTTCTAGATGAGTTTCTTGGATTCTAATATTAAGACCCCTTCAAAACTAATGTCTAGTTTTCTACCATGTCGTGTTTTTCTCTCTCAGAAAAACGGGGTGTTGAATGCTGAGGAGCAGGTTAGGAAGGCTCATGAACGCTCTGGTGAACTACAAAAACGGGGTAGTTATGAATTATTTAGAGTGTGTAATTGATTATAATTCTTTTGTGCATACTTTCAAAATCCTTATGTAGGCATACAAGCTTAAAGGGGACCAAGAAAAACAAAACATGGAGAAAGTGGCCTTGGAAACCCGGGTAACTAAAGCTGAGGAAAAGATTCATGACTTGAACTCAAAGTTAGAGGATGTAAGTTTTATGTTTGGGTTAGATTGTTCTTACTTATATATACCACTTCAAAGTTCAAAGTATAATTTTCATGTATAATATACTGTTGGAGCCATTCTTCTAAGTATACTATAATAAAAATACTTGTGGTGATGTATCTTTCTTTTTTTCTCCCACCTCCCCCACCCCCATTTGTGTAAAATGAGCTGCCTTGTAAAAAATTGGGCATAGGAATATCCAGTATACCTTATCATGCTTATTGTTCATAATGAGAGGGTATCCTCCTTTTTTTTCTATTTACATTTTATTCTCTCTTTTTTCTACCTAAGCCTACAATTTTAAGCATATTCTTCTAGTTGTAATGAACACGCTTTAAGGATAATTTATTTTTTATTTTTGTGTATTCCTGTCCACCTTGGTCTTACTGTTCCACTCACACCACAACTTCATATTTAAATTGTTTGCTTGAAGTTGCCAATTTCTGATTATGTTTTTGTTGTAAAACATTAACAGATTCCCCACTAAGACTTGATTGACTGATAACTATTTTCTTCTAGTTATTTCTTGCCACACTCCTGGGAACATGGTATATGCACATCGATGGCAAAGCTTGTTTTCACTCTTTATATGCATAAATTGTGGGAATTTATTCTTCTTTTCTTTTCTATTAATGGGTTATTTTGTTCAAGATTAGTCTCAGTGTAAGGGTGTATAGCACTGTGCAAAAGAGAAAGGGTAAGTGTTACTATTAAAGGCATGTCTTCAGTTCAAAACTCTTGGATATTATTGCTGAGTTGGTGACTACTTTGGGTTTTGTCAAGACATGAGGGCATGTTTCTGGTCACAATAAATCTAGTGCCTAAGAATGGGTTATTGTGCACGCTGTAGCCTATGTTATAGAGTATGGTAATGTTCATGAGTAAAATTTGATGGGCAGGACAGTTATCGTACAAGTTGTTGTTCGTAAGTTGTAGTGGTAGGTAGTAATAGCATGGGATCTCATTGATGTGATTGTGTTAGGAATCCAGAAGTGGATTCTCAGTTTTCGGAGACAGAGATAAAAAAAAAGGAGAGAAATGAAAAGAAAAGAAAAAAAATACTTTTGTAGTGTTTATTGATTTATAAACAGAGACCTAAGAACAAAATTCACCCTCAAGATTACCTTTCACAAAGAGTTCCCCCTTTCTACAACAAAACTATTGCTTCTCTCCTCCTGTTTAAGGTAATTCCCTACCTCTGCAACTTTAACAGCCTAACTATTCTAACTTACTACTCTCTAGCGCTAATAGTTAGGCTATGTTATCAATTGCGGCGCTATTGCACTGTAACGGCGCAAAGCGCACTCTCTCTGCATAAAACACTGATGTGTCCTTGTGTGTGCAGTGTCCTATGTCCAATTTAAGGAGGGAAAATTGACTTTTGACCCCCCTTTATCATAATACTGATATGTATGGTCACATAATATTTCAACCAGCTTTTTAGGCTGGTGGTCATTGCAATTTGCAACAGTCTTGTTAAGTTGTCGTTTTCAGCATCCTCGAGTTGCCTTTCCAACAATGATTTTTGGGAGCCCAAATTATATTATTTGGTCATTTTTTATTTTTTTTCAAATGATTTATTTTTAGCAAACTTAAAGCTTACTCTGTTTTAACTTAAGGGGAGTGTTAGAATATTTAGAATATATTGAAGATATCTTATAATATTAAGATTATATTTTAATATAGTTAAGAGTATTCTAGAGAATCTCTTATTATTAGTTTTCCTATTTCCATATATTTTATGATTTGTTTCCTTACTTTAGAAGTATCTTATTTTTTATTTATTTTATTTTGGTTTCCGATGGGTGTCTCTACCCATTTGAATGAGACTAATCTCCTTCTGGCGTAGAGCGTGAAGGTTTTTGCCACGGGTCCTAAGTTGCTTTGCCATCCTATTTAATATAAATAGGGATTAATACTTTGTCTTTTGTAATCACATCAATCATTCCATATGACAACATAATTCATAATATTCCATCTCTATTATTCCCTCTCTCAGTCAGTCGTCCCTCTCTATCCCTATAACTTTAACATTTTCCTATCTCAAAAAGGTAAAAAAAAAAAAGCTTATTTATTGCAATTTAAATTTTTTGACCTTACCTGTATAGATCCCTTAGTTTTGCATAAACCATATAGGTTGATCCATTATTTTATTTTCTCTTGATGAACATTTGCATGCAGATGCTTTTTGATACTTATCAGTAATTCAGCATCACAATAGTAAGCATTAATCTTGTCTAGTTGTTGCCTAAACAATATCATGCTTAGTTTGACCTTGCTCCTGCACTGAACATCCATGTCATGTGCCCTTCTTTTCTTTTAATTTTGTCTAATAATGTCTTCATTTTCAGGTGGTGGAATCTCCAAATTCTAACTCCAATAGCAGAAATGCTAAAGCTTTTTCTCCCTTCAAGAAATTTCTGATGCAGTCTTATTATGACAGACATACGAACTTACATGATTCAGATTTTGAAAATTTCATGTCTCAAGAAGTCCCTTTTGGTTTTTGTGAAGTGCTTCCAAATAACCATAATTTCTTGTTGAGACCGTCAGTTCTAAAGCGCAATCTTATTGGTGGAAGTTCTCATCCATCTGTGTCGACATTAATCAAATTTCCAACCCAACAGTCGAAGTCTTTGTCTGAACTTTTAAGCTACTCATGCGAATTCATAATTATTGAAAGACTGTCTTCTGGTGTTTTTGCTGATCCATTTGAATTACAACGTCTTGTTCAGCGTGGTGGTAAATACTCTTCATCTGATTTTCAGATTTTAAGGAAAAATGGGAGAAAAGTCCGTGTTTTTAATTTCCAGGAATATTGCCATGTTTCTTCAAGTTAATAACACTTTTTATTGCAGTGTTCAATGATATAGCTGTTTTTGGTGACACAAATCTGGAGCTGCCTTCATTCTTGTCCAATCGTTCTGCTGTTGAAATCCACTTAGATGTTGACCCAAATATATTGCTAGAGCCAAGTGATATCAAAATAGAGCTTCCATTGCATGCACGATATCAAGTAAGGTTATTATGTTTCAGTTTATATCTTAAATTCTTAATGCCATTTTCAGCTAAGCTTGCCCTTTATATTTATTTGAGTCTAATGTTATGCAAAGGAAGTAGGGTATGTATCTTTTGAAGGCATTATCATCATATGATAATTTCTTCAACTTGAGATCAAGATATGCAAGTATGCAACAATACACCGTTGTAATACTATACTAGAAGTAGTATTTCTATAGGTTTGTCCATTTGCAAGAACAAAATAGGTGTGGCTTGAACAAAATACTATATAACTATAGTTTGTCCTTAGCAAGTACTCTACATGATTTCATCAATTCCTATCTTTACCTCTTCTTTTTGCAGCCTCTGAATGAAAGCGGCTACTGCACAGTTGAATTTGGTGCACCGGATATGTTAGTGCGCTGCAGCACAAAGGAAAACGTGGAAAATCGCAATTGCTTCTTCAAATTGAAAATTGATGATGCTAATCTATACGATGCTGATATTGTTTGGAGTATACCTTCTGGAAGAAAGGCACATGCTGAAATTGTTTCCGGAGTTACATTTATTGCAGTCTTGTTATCAACTCTTGTAATTGTTGTCACGTAATATTATTCTAACAGCAGATTGAGCAAGGATTTAAAACAATCTTAAATGTGTTTTGATATGTTTTTTTTTTTTTTTTTTTTTTTAATTCAGTGGCTATACTCATTCGAATTTGTTATATTTACTTATGTATTTTCTCAATAGTCAAAAAGAGAAAAAATTGCTTGATATTTTATTTAACTAAACATAACAGCAGTTCTTTCTGAATTGCTGATAGGTGGAAAATAAAAAACTGTGTGAAAAAGATTTTTTTTTTTTTTTTGTTAATATTTTCATACTCTTGTTATGTTATGCAGGTGTAAAATAATGTTCGTTTCCTAACAACCTTGGACTCGTTCTTAGATAGATTTTACAATCTCCCACTAAAGACATTATATGTAGGCACTACTTTGGTACTAATAAATCAACATTTAGTATGTGCAAGTTTGTGTGTTATATTATAAATGTATCTCTGTAAAAAAATCTTTTTATACATATTAATAGTTATAGTAGGTAACGTTAACCTAATTAGGAATTTCTATGAATAATAAAGATAAGCATTGAGGTGATAATTCAAGAGTAACAAGTATTAAATTTAGGTAATAACTTGAAGAGATTTGAAGAGAAACACCGGTTATGTTGTAGGACAACAAATCATAGACAATCTTCAAGAGAAATTTAATTTCATAACACAAGTCACGATGGTGGAAAGAAATACATAGCTCCCAATAATAAGCCCACATGTGAACATGAAAAAAGCATCTGCAGTATACAGAACAGCATGTTTTCAGCATAATATTGAACTATGGTTAGCGAAAAACAAGATGACGTGCATGGATCAACTGCACTAATAAAACAGTAAACCTCTTTAACTGAAAAGGAAATATTGCATTGCGTTAGTTATTTCATACTTCCATTTAGGAAACTCGGTATGGGAGATATATGTCCAACACTGTCACCTTCCAGATTTCCAATTCTCACCCACTACACAATGAGGAATTCAAAAAGATTTGTAAACGTCCAAAAGCAAGATGCCCCCATCTTAGACAATGTCACCACACGAAATTCCATTTTTTCTTTCTTGTGAGGTAAAGAAGTCATCTCTTCTGCAATAGGGTACCCCTAATGGGGAAAAAACAGTATGGTAGTTTTTGCTCTTCAAAATGAAATCACATAAACTAGGTTTATGTAATCATTAGTTACGTCTTGTTATATCCACAAAAATGAAATTGTTCGTGCACCGTTTTACAACTACAGTCCATAAAATACGTGAGAAAAGTGCTAGTGTTAAATATATAGTTAACAGAGAAAACAAAAATCCCCAGGTTAAGCCAGTAAAAAAAAAAAAAAGATTAAGACCTGCTCTGGTGGTATATAGTACTACACTGAATTACACATGCTATGGCACATTAATGTTCAACCAACCTCCTAAAAAATAATGGTATTAAAGGCTTGGAGCGTCTTGAACTTCATCCACAACATGATAACAGAAAGTGTGAGAAAAATGTGACACGTTGATAATACAATCTTAATGGCAACAATACAATTTATACATGCCACGAGGAATGTTAACTCTTGCAGACCATAAGGATCTTAGAATTGAATATCCACACAGATGCAAGAGACAACCAGACTTGTGTATCTACAAAAAAACTTTTCTTTTCTATTCTTGCTTTCTTGCTCTTTTTCTTTTTCTCTTGATCTACTTGATCTACAAACTATCAAAGGCTATTTATAAACTATAAAACTGACCAACATAACTCCATACATAACACCCTCATTACTTTATAACTGACATAACTGACTCATTAATATTCTAACTGACTACTATTAAACCTAAATTGGGATTATCCGACTACTATTAAACCTAAATTGGGATTATCCGCTAAGAATTACGGTAGAGCAGTTTATGAATGTCTTCGCGGTGGACTTGATTTTACGAAAGATGATGAAAATGTGAATTCTCAACCATTTATGCGTTGAAAACGCGTCGGTCAATTCCGGATAAAAAATGGATTATCTCGTTTCATGGGGGATCGGCAAATTATTGGGCCGAACTGGATTTGAACCAGCGTAGACATAGTGCCAACGAATTTACAGTCCGTCAGGATCCGAAGTATCCGCCTTATTGGGTCGCATGCCTTCCGCTGTGGGTTATCAACCCACCCTTAGTACCGAAATGGGTTCTTTACAAGAAAGAATTACTTCTACCAAACAAGGGTCCTGACTCATTAATATTCTAAGAAACGGCTAACTCTTAACCATCATTCATTCCTAAAAAACAAAACTTCTAAACCCATTAAATAAAAAATGGACATTTAAATTTATCCCAACAAAGGATGCAATAAGGTGGAATCCTCAAATGCTGCAAAGATTGCAAGGGGAATCAGCTTCCTAGCTTAAAGAAGCTTTTTTCCGTAGTGATTTAGAGCTCCAATTTTTCTGTTTCCCTGAGAAAGATGTCTCACTAGTCAGGTTTTATGCATTTTAAGATCAAATTAGGAATTTTGAGGATGTTCTGTTCAATACTCGAGGATTTTCCCCATTCAGCTCTCTATGACAGCTAAAGAAGGGAGGCAATCCAAGATAACCAAGGAACTTATTCTATTAACACTTGCAAAGCAAATCCTACCAGAGAAGCACAAAGAGATTGGTAGAAATATAATTTTAGTTAGTGACTAGCAATGGATGTAGTTGGGGTTAATTATTCTTGTAGTATTTAGGAGTCAGTTATTTAAATAAATAATTGCAGTAATATGTAGGAGTCAATTATTTTATAAAATAACTGCAATAATAGTGATGTAACTGCAAATAATTGCAGCATGTGCTCTCTATATATATGAAAATAGGAGGGATGGGTATGATTATTCTATTTTTCTGACTTGTATATCAGCCTTGGCTGAAGGGCTGGGAGAATCCTCTCAGAGCATTGCTCTTGTTTATCTATAAATTATCTCTTTAATTGTTAATATAAGTTTTTTAGACTTAGATTGGGAGTTGTTCCTATCATAATTGTGGATTTGTGGTCACCTGGAAGCTGTCATTGAGCTTTAGATAAAAATGCACACATTAAATAAAAAAGAGGGATATTTTTATTACCAAAATTTTCTATTACTAACTTACTACCTATCTAATCACTATTGGATTAACATTTTCTCTTTTTTCAAAAACTTTGTAGCATTCTCTCTCTTTGATTCAATGGTGATTAGATAAGTAGTAAGTTAGTAGTAGAAAATTTTGGTAGTAAGAATATCCTCCATCTTAAATAAAAAGCACTTTTTTATTTTAATAGAAAGTTACTTGATTAAAAAAAAAAAAAAAATCATTCAAACGCACTCTAAAAATATCACATTTTGCGAAGGACATAATCCGTCAGTAAGCAAATTTAAGCTTTTGGAAAACTTTAATTCTTGAGATAATAGTATCCAGGCCTTTATAACTAAGTAAAGTTCTGACATTTGCTGCTTCTATAGTATGAGTAATTATTCTAATTAAACATGTGTATTATATATGTTTCAAGTCTAAAAAGAAAAGTTCTTGCCTGAGGTAGCATTAGTGGCAGCAAAAAATTAATTCTCAACCTCGAAAAAAATCACTTCAAAAACAGCGGTATATACGATCTATTGATATTGCAAAAAGTGCAAATTCATAAAAATCAAGATAATATTATATATGTTATTTAATTAAACTATAAAGTGGCGGAGCCAGAGAAAAAAGTCAAGTAGTGCCAGAAGATCCGACCTGGTAAAATCAGGTGATGTCAAGATTGTATTATTTTTAAAAATTCAACTAAAATCAAAGTCGTGTCAAATTTTTAAAGAAAATCTATACCATTTTAAAAAATTAGGTAGTGCCAAAGCATCACCTCCTCCAAGTGGCTCCGCCATAGTATAATAACTCTATAAGGAATGGGCATGCTAAATTGCTAAAGCCCTGTGCCAACTGAACTACATGACTATATGTTTGGGATATGATCAGTTGCTAATAATATGCGAAGGAATCAAATTCCTACACAATGACGTCCATGAGTTTGTGCTTTTAAATGGAAAATGTTTGCACATCATCTTACATGAAATTGTTCGGTATATGGAGTCTATTCAAGATAGGTGGATTAAGTGGTTAAAATCTATTTTGTCAATTGGATCATGCATTCCACATCACAATTTTATTTTTTTACATCAAAGTTTTGCATCTGGATTGGTTCCATGCAAGATCCACAAAACTATTAATTAAGTCCCTTGTAATGGAATTCAATCAACCAATCCCAGTTAAAAAAATCAAATAAATATATTTATGTGCAATCAAATAGTTGGTACTCACAATAATATTTCTAATCAATACTATTACTAAGTCTCCATCAACAGTATATGAAAACAACAAAATGCAATAACTCACAAATAAGGGAGAAGATAAAAATACAATCACGGTCTCTTTATATATAGTGGTTCTCACTTAAGAAAAGAGAGCAATTGATAAACATTAAAAAAAAGTTTCTTGGTGCAGAAAGCAAAAGGACTTGGATTGCGGGGTATTTACCCGCATGAAACTTAAAAAACACTTGAAAAAGCATAAACTGTTATGGTAGCTAGCTGATCCAACTATAGTTTCAGTACAATAAAGGGTAAACTCTCGGTACACAAGGCTCTCTAACCTGCAATGATAGGGGGTGAAGATCGATTGTATACAGTTTTACCTTTGTACTTTTCTCCTTCGGATCATAAGAAATAACTTTATTGCTCTCGAGGCTCGCCCTCTATAGTTTTAGAGAAAGCCTCCAAATTCAGTAAGAAGGCCAGTAGCTATCTAGATCCATGCAATTGTCCATGCCCATAAACCTATTGCTGTGAGGATTTGCATTATTGCTCATTGCAGCACCATACCCTACATTCTCAGCAGCAAGAGTACTAGCTGTCATCAAGTTGGAACTGAAATCATGCACAACTTGAGACATTGTGTGAGCAGGATGATGATGAGATGGCTGTGACTGTGGCATTGGCCTCAAAATGGGTTGTGTTGTAGCAACTGATCCTCCTCCTCCACCCAGATTCAAATTAAGCCCTGAAATGGTGAATCCTAATCCTCCTCCTGGTGCTGATACTGGGTAGTTCAAATGGGACTGCATTGGTAGGTTAACACTACTGGTGGATCCACCACCTCTTAAAACCCTAGTAACTTCAGCTAACTCTGCACTGCTCATGTAGTTCCTTCCATAAAGGAAATGAGTAGCAGGATCTCCTAGCTGCATCATTGGTGGTGGCATAATACTAGTACCAACTTCTAGGCTATAAGGATTCACTGCTCTTGTATGGTTAGAAGAAGGGTACTTTTTTGCACCAGCACTCTTACGGAATACCCTGCATACCACCCATTCATCCTGCTGGATACCACAGTGGGCGTTAATTATGTTAGTTCTTGGAAAAAAAAATTTGGGTAATGTTCATGGTGAAATAGGTGGTGATATATTATGGACTATAAATACGGCTTTTTGACCCTTTTGCCCCTCATTAATTAATTAATAACCAATTTGTCCCTGATCAAGAACTATCCACCAACCTGCCCCCTTTTAGTCGACTACCTTGCTGTTTTAGTCGAGCAAATGGTCAATCTTCAGAAAGTGGACTACCGCAAATTTAGTCGACTAAAAAATCATCTTAATCGACTACATTTTTCGGATATTTAGTCGACTAAGTAACGATATTTAGTCGACTAAATATCGACTTTTAGTCGACTAAATTTGCGGTAGTCCACTTTCTGAAGATTGACCATTTGCTCGGCTAAAACAGCAAGGTAGTCGACTAAAAGGGGGCATGTTGGTGGATAGTTCTTGATCAGGGGCAAATTGGTTATTAATTAATTAATGAGGGGCAAAAGGGTCAAAAAGCCCTATAAATACAACTACTATAGTTATAAATAAGAGTAGAGCACGATTATATTTACAAATTTTTTATTTATAAACTATACTATGTATTACGGGTAGTACATATTACTTGAACATATATTACCCGTAGTATATGGTGTAACTTATAAAAAAAAAAATTGTAAATATAAGTTATTCCTATAAATAAATAGATATTATATAATTGGAGAAATATTAACTTTCAGCAGTGTAAAAGTAAGAATTCTCCATCGACAAAAAGAGAGAGAATTCTCTCACTTATTATTAATTATTAACCGTACACATAAACTTTCATCTCTAATAAATTAGAATTATTATATGCTAATTAAGTAGAATCAACAATTAATGACAAGTGTAATAATTCTTATTTTTACACTAGTATAAATTGATTCCTCCATTGTATAATTTATTTTGTGAATATGTAACCTTGTTTATATGTATGTGTGTAATAACAAAATACTTGTTTTGAGATGCCAAAGGAATACCACCTCCCTCTCTAAGGGGGATGGGATAATGACAGTGATCCAATGCATTCTCTACTTTAATGAAGAGTTAGCTTTAGGACTATACTTTAAGTACAAGGTGGCCAGATGAGATTAAGTAAGGATACCTCCAGGTTATATAACAAAATAAAATAAAATAAAATCTTTTTTTAAATATCTGCATGATGAGGATATTGTTCTAAGGTTTCAAATTAATTATTTGAAGAGCCAAAAAGGGCTTTATATTATACATATGTATATTTATACCTTGTTGGTTCTGAAGCTGGATTTTGAGTGAATGCGGTATTCATGCATGACCCAGTTGGTTTTTTCTCCTCTAGGAGCCCTGCCCTTATAGAAAACCAAAGTCTTCTTCATACCAACCATTTCCGATGTGACACTGTTGAAGATCTCCTTGTCTTTCCCTGTGGTTTTCCAGTACCCAGTGTTCGTTGCTCGATTGGTTCTCACACCCGTAGGGTATTTACGATCTCTAAGACTGAAGAAGTACCATTCTTTTTGTCCCATCTTCGCCTTCCCTATTTCACAGAAAAAATTTTGCATAAAACTTCTAGAGAAAACCAATATAAATGAGCAAGAGTAAATTAAGTAGATGAGAATCATTAATTTGCTGTATTAATTTGTTTTAGAAATTAAACTGGAGTATACATCAAATTAAATATAGTACATAAATGTTAACCATATCACAAGAAAAAACATTACGTTATATGATGGAATTGGAATAAGTGTATCAATCGCTTGCTTGCCTATAAAAAAGGTCTAATATCCTATATCTTATATATAATGAAGAAACCCTAAATGGCGTTGACTTCAGAATAACATGGATGAAAATACAAGAAATCGAGTATTTTAATTGATGAACGAAACAAACAATATTGATGCATCTATTATTGTTAAATGAGAACGCAAAAGTAAAGAAAAGTGCAAAATCAAATGAATTTTTGTATCTAGATATAGGATATAATCATGCCTCCATATATGAATTGAATCATCAATTAAACAAAAAAAATAAGATCTATATATAATAAAAAGTACCTGGCAGCTCCCATGGTTCGCATTTGTTGAGATCTACATCAGCTATTGCTTTGCATGCAAAACTAGAATCTGATATCTTGTTTATGAGATAGTAAGTTATCAATTCTTCATCAGTAGGGTGAAATCTAAATCCAGGTGGTAGGGTTTCCTCCTTTGCACGAGTCCCTTCAATTTCCATATCCTTCCCTTCTTTGCTAACAGCTTCCTTGTCCTTCTACAACACACAAAAAGTGACATGATGTATAATATGCTTTGAGGGCTTCAAATTGTTTAAAATAAAAGCTCTACAAAAGGTTGAAGAAAATTAAACTATATAGGGCTCTGATTTTATAAATCCCTTATTCAAAAATAGACGAAGGTATCTATATACTTGAAAAGTTTTAGGATCAGCAGTTTGATTAATTATTCAGCTGCTTACTTGCATGGTGAGACAAACTTTTCTTCAATTCAGGTTTTAATGCTTTATATGAGCAAGCTTATCCGCAAGAAACACTGACTTGAGGGTTACCTGCAATTAATATGAAAGTGTAAAGAAGATCAAGGGGGGTGGAGTTTTCTAATTACTAATCACCATGCATGAGAAGTTAAAGAATTTGAGTATAAAGTCATTGAAGAAAACAAAGTCAAGTGTGTTTGTGAAGTTCTCACCAAACGTGGGTCTTTACCTTCAAGATGCATCGAACAGCTGTAAATTCCAAGAAAGATAGCTAGCAAATGAAATTTAAATGACCATCTTGACTTGGTCACCATTTGTTTTATTTCAATGAACAATATTATCTAATTTTTTAAAACCCATGGGGTAAAGGAAAATGTCCAAGGTTTTGAATTCAACTTAGATCAAATTAAAAGTATATACATACATATATATATATATATATATATATATATATATATATATAGGGGAAGGATATTGTAACAACTAATTAGTGTTACTACCAATGTTACTACCAATCAATTTCACCGTTAGATCGATTATGTTGATCTAACGGTTATATTTATTTCCATCTTTGTATGGTTATGATTCTCCATATTTAATATTTTATATTTATTTTCACTTTTGTATGGTTATGATTTCTCATATTTAATGTTTTCACATTAAATATGGGGAATCATAATCATACAAAGATAGAAACATAATCGATCTAACGGTGAAATTGATTGGTACTAACATTGGTAGTAACACTAATTGATTGTTACAATATCCTACCCTATATATATATAGGGTCAGGATCATTTTACATCAGTGTAAGTTACACTCTCAATCTTGTTCGTTGATCCCACTTATATCCAAGGGCTCTAAATTTTTAGTAATGTGAGTCATTGGATACAAGTGAATCAATGGTCAAGATTGAGTGTAAGACTTGTAATTCTTACACTGATGTAAGAATATCCTATCCCATATATATATATATATATGGAGTAGGATCCTTTGACACTAGTGTCAAATTTAAAGTTTGACACCTTATCTGAGAGCCGTTAGATCAAAAAAGATCAACGACTCTGATTTGTAAGCATGTGGCCCCATTGATCTTTTTTTATCTAACGGCTCTCAGATAAGGTGTCAAACTTTAAATTTGACTCTTGTGTCAAATTTTGAAATTTGAAACCAAATCCTAATCTTTGATTTCCGTTAATCAACAGTTATCATTTATTGGAAGTTAAAATATTAATTCACAATAAATGATAACCGTTGATTGACGGAAATCAATGGTTAGAATTTGGTGTCAAATTTTAAAGTTTGACACCGGTGTCAAAGGATCCTGCCTATATATATGGTCAAATTGCTTCATGACACATTTATAAGTTAACACTTAATTTTAGAAGCATACAATAAGGTTAAAAAGAAAAAAAAATCCATCAATGTGAAAATATCAAGAATCATGATCACCAAATTCCTCGATCATATATGTGATTAACATATGTGCAATAATTCACCATAAGTTCAAAAAATGCTAATAAAATAAAGTAAAGGATTTCTCCAGTCAATAGAGATAAGTTATCTCTGGTGAGCCCAAAACGACGTTGTTTGGGGCAGAAATCAATATATTTTTGTAATTCTAATATATTACAGGGTTATATTAGTCTTTATCATTATAATTTTTTAATCTTATAATCTAATACAACGTCATTTTGAGCTCACTGGAGATAACTTCTCCGGTGACTGAAGAAATACTTTTCCCTAAAATAAAAGTAATCCGAGCCGACTCAATTATGGAAACCGTAAGTATTGATGTTTACAATTGTTCTATTCGTTCTAACTATCTGCTAACTATCTGGCTATGCAAGTTGGCAATGAATATTATATGTTCTTTAATTTGTACAATAAATATATATATATATAAGGGGATCTTTTGACTCTGGTGTAAAATTTAGAAGTCTTACTCCTTATTTTAGGTATTGATTTTTGTTCATCTAATGATTATAATTTATTGAATTATATTAATTAATTATTAATTTTAAATAAATGACAATTATTTGATAAACAAAAATTAACGACTGAGAAGGGAAGTAAGACTTCTAAGTTTACACCATAGCCAAAAGATTCCTCCCCCTCTAACAATCTCATAATCTATGAGATTAAGTAATCTTTATTATATTTATATATAGAAAATATGATTCTCACGTTGTATGAGATAATATTTTTCATACAACACATAAAATGTGAATGTGACTTATTAAAAGAAAAAAATAGATTATATCTATTTTGTATGTGCTGTATAAGACAAAATTATATCATGTAACATGATTGTATCAAACTTTCATGTTACGCTTGTAAATAGACAGAAGATAGAAGAACCCGCATGAATTTCAGAGCCAACACAAGTACACAACATGCACCATGCATGCAAGCGAGCTAGTCGTGCAGATGTACGTAACGTCGATCTTGGTCCTGCTTTCGACCAAATATGATTTCTTTTCTTTCGGGTGAGAATCAACCACTCATTGGATGACACGATCAATGTATGTTGTACCACTGTACCTCATTTGTGAATAATCTATGAGGATAAAGAAAGTCTACGACAAGATACTAAAATTAATGGTACGAACTAAGTTAGGTTTTCAAAAATTTTAAATAATAATCTAGTCTTTTAATATTTAAAATGGACGTTAGTTTAGTTTCTTAATGTGTTTTTTAACATTAATTTTCTCCTGAAATAGATGTTTAAAATTTGTGAATTTCTAACTTACTGTTGTATGTCTCTTTGAATTGAAGAACAACGAATATATTCAAAGAAAAAATACACTTGAAATAGGAATGGCCGACGAAAGAAGTACAAAGACAACTTAAAACAGATGAATGTATAAAGAGATTATGTAAGTATTAAGGTAAAATTTCATTAAAATTTAAGGTAACCTTAGAGTGGCACCATCTCTTCTTAAATCTTTTGTATCAAAATAAAAAATAAAAAACTAAATGAATTAATAGAATTAAAATATTGATCTCAGATAAAGTTGGTATTTTTGTGTGCTTCATATATATAAAATAATTACTTAAGACTTGTTGCCCCGTTGTAGAAATTGATTAAAATCTCCCCTCCTATATATATATATATAGGGGACATTTTACATTCTAGATATAATCGACTAGTGTGTGGATATAACAAATATTTTTTTCTTTAATGAAATTCATTATCTTTTTTCTTTTTTTTGAATTCTCAATTTTACTTTTATTACATTTTATTGTGTATATATATGTATAAATATGTACAATAATTAATATGTGTAATAAAATGTATAATTTTTATTCTATTTTATTAATACTTTTATTTTTTAATAATATTTGAAATTGTGTATTAACAAAAAATGCTTAAATGCAACAATTTAATTATTATAACATCATTAGGAAAAAATTTAAAAAAATGCACAATTAGGCTCAAAATAAGTAGCTTTATATTAGTAAAATGGAAATAAATATTTAAAAAAGTATTGAATTTTAATTTGATAAACCAAAAACCACCTACATAACCGCCTTATAATTCATTTGGAGGCCGTTTAATTCAAAAATATTTAAAAAAACTTGCACAAATCACTTAGAGGGTAGCCTATGAACAATAACTGCCTAAGAATAGAATTCAGAGGCGGTTAACATAACCGTCTTACAATACAATTTCAAGACGATTTTAATAACTGTGTAAGAATAACATTTCGAGGCAGCTTTCGTATCCGTCTAAGAATACACTTTGTAGGCAGTTGAAATAATTGCATGAGAATAGTATTTGGAGGCAATTTTTGTAACCGCTTAAGAATAACATTTTGAGGTGGTTGTCATGGCCACCTATGAATATACAATGGAGGTGATTAATATTATAACCTCAGATTACATTCTGCAAGTGGTTACAAAAATTGCCTCAAAATGAATATTGCATGTGGTTGAGATAATCGCCACAGAACAACCTTTGCAGACAATTATTTAATGCATTTTGGAGGAGGCAGTTAAAATAACCGTCTCAAAATAATTTTTGAAGTCAGTTATTCCAGTGGTTGATGAGAATCGCTCGATTGTAAAACTGCCAAAATGGATGATTAGAGGCCGTTATAACCGCCCCAAAATGCTAATTTTTTGTAGTGTAATAGATGAATTATTGTGCACAATATGCAAAATGTTGAGACTAAGCAAATTTTTCATTTTCATTTTTAACGTTTGATACATTGAAATGGTAGTTGATTCTTGTCCTAGTTTATCGGAATGAGTATTTATTATCCAATGTAGAAATTACAGGATAGTAATTCCATCCTATGTATAAATAAGAACCGGTAACTATACATTTCTAACTTATTACTAATTAATTTTTTTTATTTAAGTATCAGCTGCGAATATTTTTTGTGTCTTCAAGGAACTAGTATTTATTAGCTCGGGAAGGAAATTTCCTATCTTTGATGGCGAGTCAGGTTACCACTATTGCTCAAGTGGCTTATCTACATATCTTTTATAAAAATGGAATCATGATTTATTTGATTACTTTAATTTAATTATGAATATAATTTTTTTTAATAAATGCTAGTTATATGTATGCTTTTTATAAATCTAATTTTCTTTAATATTTTCCAAGTATTTTATTATGTGTATCAAGCATAAAATTAGAAAGCATTTTCAATCTTGTTTGGCTTTTTAATAAGCTTATCGATTATTCGATTAGTTTAGTTTGAACATTATTGGGCCTATATAGGGATGGCTCCCTAAGATTATTTTAATTTGTTCATTCCTAGGACTCACCACAGAAATCGGTAGTTATTGATTTTTCAATCTTTCTTAAATATATAATAATAATAATAATGAAAAAAAATTCACCTTTCCATTTCTATACAAAAAACATTCAAAAGAAATAACAAAAGATCCGTATCTGTTGTTGTGTTAATTACATATGCGAAAATCTCTATTGAAAGCTAATTTACGGCATTAATTTCATTCATGAAGGCCGAAGTTCATATATGAAGGAACTCGCCAGAGGTGTTAATTATAAAGAAAGATGTCTTAGTCAACTGAGTATCATTCTCAACGATTCTTTGAGGTTTCTTTCAAGAATATGTTACAAGCTTTGTTTGATAAATTTGACAAGGAGAAGGAAGTTGCAACCACTGATGAAGCCCCAATTTATAGTTGGGATAGACTTGTGGGTAAAATACATACACATAATACAATGAATGACCTTCTGTCTTGGTAGGCATTTTACGGTACAGGAATGAATAGCTTCACCCAAGACTCAAGTGAACGCCTTTTGCAATTTTCTCACTGCTTCTATACCTGATTGATTACTCGCATCTATTTTTTTTTATATATACAAATGAAAATTGAATACGTAACCTAATACAAATTATCCAAACCTCTTGTTAAAGAATAATATAAACCATTAAAAAATCTCTCATCCAACACCTTAAGATTTTAGGTTGAATTGGTTATTGAGTACAAGGTTACGAGTTCGATCCTCACCGCTCTCCATTTGTGAAATTAAATAAGCATAAGATAAACAAAAAGAATTGGGCCTATGCAATATCTACGCTTCATGAATGAAATCAGTCAGTTCGTTTCTAGCTTTAAAAAAAAAATTCAAATAGACTCTAAATGAAATCTCCTATAGTTATTTGGGGAACTCAGTTTTCTTGAGGATAGGATTTTTGTTTGTTTTCTGTGGCAAAAAAAAATGGCCATTTGCTTCATTGATGGAAAATAACATTGTTTCTATTTTCTCAGCTTAATTTAAATCCAAGAGTCACATTCGTACGTCATTAAATGCAGGGGATTGAAACACAATCACTGCCACATATATTGGTTACTCCGATTTCATGGACAAATCTGAATGGAAATTATTATTTTTACATCATCTATGAAACAATACTCTTGTAAATAGTAGCAGCCAAAAAATGACCAATTATTTGGCGAAAGTAGTGTTTTAAAATCATCGACTCGGTCGAGATACTGAGTTATTGGTTTAATCGAATATACTGTTCACATATTAAAAAAATATAAATATATTACTTATAATAATATTAAAAAAGTGAATGATAATAAATGCTATAAAAGAAATAAGAATGTTATCTCTATATGCAACAGAAAGTGGAAGCATTATATTTTTTTAATCAAATCCTCATAAAGGTCACTGGAATGCATAAAAATAAAAAGAAAAATATTAACTAAATTATGTAAAATTGGCGCATTTCATTATCTCTCGTGAGTCCAACCCTTCCAGGGAGATATAAGAAAATTGTGAATCAATGTTAAAAGTGGATCTCGCGAATCAACGACCATAACAAGCTGGTAAAAAAGTGAGACAGAATAAGATCATCATCTTCAAGATTTTATGTACTTTGAGACGATACAAAGCAAATGTCAGATAAAATATTATGGCACTATGAATATTTCTTTATAAATATAAAAGCATAATCTATGAAAACAACAATACCGATTATCCAAATGCTTTCATAATATATAGGCTTTTTTCAATTACATAATATATTAATAGGAAGAAAAGAATGAATGCATATTTGGAGAGAGCTAAAAAGTTGGCTATTATACATTGTCAACCAGAGCTTTGTTTCTTTTTTTATTTTTTTAAGTTGTAAATCAAATTGTTTTTAGGATCTTTCTTCAATTTTCAGCTCATGATACGGGTCTAGCTTGCTGAAGACTCCACCCCCCTCCCCCCCTCTTTTGTTTGAATAAGAAGCAACCTTAAAAATTATGGGTTAGTTTTCTATAGAAAAAAATGAATCAACTGGGTTTCGTTTAACCCACAGAGTCACTGAGATTTACCCGAGTTAAACGGTCTAAACCGAGTCAAGTGCATGACCGATCCAAACAACAACTCGAATCGGTTCCCTCATCGGGTCATGGAGAGCCGGGTCGATCCGAGTTTTGAAGCGTGTAAAATTTATACGAACAGATCAAACTAAACATGCTAACATCTTTAATTGCAAAATTAAACTATTAGGAGTGATTTCAAAATTAATTAGGCCATTACAGCCCCTTTTAGATTTTTTTTTTATAGAAATCCTATAGGGATAGGATATTGTAACAACCAATTAGTGTTACTACCAATTAATTTCACCGTTAGATCGATTATGTTGATCCAACAGTTATATTTATTTTTATCTTTGTATGGTTATGATTCCTCATATTTAATGTGAAAGCATTAAATTTGAGAAATCATAATCATACAAAGGTGAAAATAAATATAAAATATTAAATATAGACAATCATAACCATACAAAGATGAAAATAAATATAATCGTTGGATCAATATAATCGATCTAACGGTGAAATTTATTAGTAGTAACATTAATTGGTTGTTACAGTATTCTTTCTCAATCCTATATATGAAAAATATGTACGCTATCAATTTGTAAATTTTTTTATATGATGAAATTGTTTGATATCTTAAGAAATTTCGAAGTGATCCCTTTTTGGAATATTGGTAGTTGATGCCATCACTTGATCTCAGCCCTTAATAAAATCAAAGTGATGGGCTTCTTGATATTAATATTCCAGCAAAACTAGAAGATTTCACGAATATACCACCAAACACGTGGATTAACTTTCTAACTTAACTCGTGATTCTACCTAACTTGATCAAATTAAATGATTTTTCTAGAAATTTAAAAAAAAAAAAATCATTAATTATCCTACTAATGCTTATTACATCTATAAAGAATAAATTCAACCCAAAATGTTAAGCCGTTAAGTGAGGATTTTTTAATGGATTGATCAAATTAAATGATTTTTCTAGAAATTTTAAAAAAAAAATCATTAATTATCCTACTAATGCTTATGACATCTATAAAGAATAAATTCAACTCAAAATGTTAAGCTGTTAGGTGAGGATTTTTTAATAGATTATATTTTTCTCTAACACACTTCATATTCATAGACCCAATTTTTTGTTGACCATGTGTTTTACTTAACTCCACTAGAAAGTGGGAGCGGTGAAGATCGAACCCGTGACCTCGTAGTCATTAAAAACTCGATACCATGTGTAAAGAATTAATTCACCTCAAAAACTTAAGTTGTATAGTGTGAATCTTTTTAATGGTTTATATTTTTCTATAACAATATCCACAAAGTTTCTTTCATTTTCTGCATCTAGCTTGTTTATTGGTCCCCCGTAAACTTATAATTTATTACGTATACAGAAACATACACTTTAATGCAGGGGTTTTGTAAGCATGTCACACAAATGGAAAATTGATCCTGTGAGAGATTTCCCCAAAGCAGATTTGCATTATATATAGGTTAATGTTCTTTGATAAATAACCAATCTTGTCTTCAAATGCAAAAGGTGCCTTTACGTGTTCTATACGTAGTTTAAATTGTCGGGATACTTGCAGTCATTGTTGATATTTTTTCAAAGTTAGGTTAGTTATCGAAGCAAAATGTGTTTGGGAGTTTACACTAATGTTCTGGTACCCATGTATCATAATTCATTGCTTACTTTTCTTTCACTTCAAATAAACTAATCTGAAGTGTCTGCATCATATTTCCAAAAAAAAAAAAAAAAGTGTCTGCATCACGTTTACTAGTTCTGAAAGATTGATCAATATCTTTTTCTTGGAATTCATAAAGGAGTGTAAAGAATCATTTTAACATAAAAATATAAGTTGTTACCTGAGTCTACATTAATAAATTTTATATTATATTTCTTTGACACGTTCTCTCACACAAAATTTTATTGGACTTGAAGAGTGGACAATGTATAAGTCTCATTCACCTATGCTAAGAAACTCTACAAATTTAATTATTTATAATTAATAGAATAGAGACGTGAGAATCAAATTTATGACCACTTGGTCATGAAGACTCTAATGCTGGAATTGGTACATACTGATGTGTGTGGACCAATAAATGTCAAGGCCAGAGGCGGGTATGAGTATTTCATCGCATTTACTGATGATTACTCAAGATTTGGAACTGATTTTTACTACTTTATTTCTTTAATTTTTAATTTCTTTTCTTTTTAGAGTAGGGTTGATCCAAACTAGTTCCGTACCAAACCATTTCCAATCGCATGGAGAAAAATCATGAAACTTTGGGAACAATAAGATATGGTTTTTTCAAGCATGGATGCAAAAAATCAGACCGAAATTCAATTTCTAGGTCCGAATTTGGACTACTTCCTCCTCTCGAATTCCGTTGAAAACCATTGTAAAAAAAAATTGTATTTATGGATTTTTTGACGAATTTCAGATTTCAGAATCAAACGAGCTTTTACCCTTTTGTTCCACACGAGATTTTTGTTCTCGTTGATCTCATCTTAGGACACATGCGTTATCTTTTAACAGATGTGCCGCCCCAGCCAAACTCCTCACCTGACAATGTCTTCTGCCCGCCTTCTGAATTTTGCAACCAGCAAAAAATATCCAAAGTCCGAGTTCGCCCTGGGAAAGATACGACAACAACCCGGAGAAACCCTCCAGAGGTATCTTAACCGGATTTATGAAAGACGAACAACTGCAAAAGCATTTGCCAAGGATGTCGGCTAAGGCTATAGACTCGTTGAATACATTAGTGTAGCGCGCGTGCGGCCCCGAACATCTAAGGGCATCACAGACCTGTTATTGCCTCAAACTTCCATGGCCTAAGCGGCCATAGTCCTTCTAAGAAGCTGGCCGTGGAGGGTTACCTCCGCATAGCTATTTAGCAGGCTGAGGTCTCATTCATTAACGGAATTAACCAGACAAATCGCTCCACCAACTAAGAACGGCCATAAGCAAAGTTGCTTAGAATCTCGAGGAGAACACAACCCTAGACTTAGAATCCATTGTAGAGGCTTGTGTGTGGAGAAATCTTGAAGGAAAGTGGCAAAAATCTTGAGGTTTGAGGAGCTTGAGGTGGCGGTTTGCTGCCGGCAACGTTGTGAAAAGTCCATTGAACCTTATCATTTAGAGGAAGGAGAAGTCGTAACAAGGTTTCCGCAGGTGAACCTGTGGAAGGATCATTGTCGATGCCTCACAAGCAGTGTGTCCCGTGAATTTATTTCTCTACCGGGGGTGCCATAAAAATTAAGACATTAATTCTTTTTGAGCATTACAACACTTTATTAATTGGTAGCAAAAAACAGTAGCTGAATCACTAAAGACTTTTGTAGGAAATGGGTGTGGTTTACACCTACCAAACTTACACAACTATAAGCATTACCCGGGTTCTTCTAATATATATGGAGTCATTTCCCCTCTTATTATTTATTAATCAAGTTTTTCAAAGAATATATAGCATTCTATGATCCAGAAATTAAATGTTCCTTGAATGACTGCACGGATATGCTCCAGCTTGCCTGCATACGAAAGTGTCTTGCGATTCCATCCCTGAATAAGCCCAGAGATTTGGGATAACAGAGGGGTATAGTGACAAACATTTAACCTTGAAGACAGAAGAGGAACTCCCAAGTAACGGAATGGGAAGACTCCAGCAGTGAAACCAGTGAGTTCAAACAACTTATTGAGAATACTAGAGTCTATACCTGCTGCATATATGGCAGATTTGTCATTGCTAACTGTGACCTGCAGAGCAAAATGGAAAGAGGTTCTTTTTCAGAGTTCTGTTTCCAATGTCTCCCGCGACATCTCTCAAATCAACCGAGTAACTGTTGACGATTGGACAACTGTTGAACAGACATGTCTGGTGGCACTAGTGTCCACCCACATTCCTTAGTATCTCCCACCAGATTGCACTCCATCACCACTGCTGGCAGATTCAGTTCTTCAACCTTATCAGCAATATCAACCAAATTGGCTTGAAGCGTCCTCAGTGGCGGACCGGATCCAAGGACCCTAGAAAGGGGCGCCATAGAGGGTAAGAGCCTCATCGTGCCCGGACCATGTCGCACCACGAGGCGCTATCGGCGAGTCCGGTTGTTTGGGAATGCATTTAAGTTGTTGCAGTTAAAAAGCTCGTAGTTGGACCTTGGGTTGGGTCGATCGGTCCGCATCTAGTGTGCACCGGTCGGCTCGTCCCTTCTGCCGGCGATGCGCTCCTGGCCTTAACTGGCCAGGCTGTGCGGCATGTGGACTCATGATCATGGCTGCGGCAAGACAAGTTTGTAACTAATAATCGTGGCTGCGGCATGAGCATAACCCGGGACTTAGCTGTGGGAAATATTTGTCCCGTTTCTAACCTTCGAATAAGAAACATGTAAACTTTGAATTATTTGGGGATGGGAGGGACGAATCGAAGCGACAAGGGCTGAATCTCAGTGGATCGTGCCAGCAAGGCCACTCTGCTACTTACAATACCTCGTCGCGTATTTAAGTCATCTGCAAAGGATTCACCCGCCGCCCGATGGGAATTACGATTCAAGGCATCCAACAAGGCTCGTCCGCCTTACGGGGTTCACCAACGACACGTACCTCTGGGGGGTCGAGGCCCCCTACTGCTGGTCGGAAAATGAGCGACGGGCGCACGCATCACTTCTAGCCCGGAGCAATAACTGGTTCTCCTCCATCGAACTTCGAGAGTTTTGCACCCAATTCCATTGGTGTTGATACTAAGTTGCAATCTGCCATCTTGTACTTCTTCAAAATCTCTTTTGCACATACCCCCTCAAAAGGACTAAAATGGGTCCACTTTGAATTTCTCCAAGGAAATGGTTCCCTCTTCACTAATCAAGAAGTCAGTTCACTCCCTCCCCCAAACGGTGGTTGAAACTCAGAAATGCATAGTCTTTCTACCTCCCAAGCTAGAGCACACTCACACATGGAGGTTTAGTGAAGGAACTAAGAGAAAAAATGGTCTCTTGGCTCACAAGATGAAGAGAGAAGGGTGGTGGCAAGTACGGAACCCAAAGACTCAGAAATGGAGGCATATAGAGTTGATTAGAATCAGCCTAGGGTTATGTGTCATGCCAGCCAAAGCCAGCCTCGGGTCCAAAAAGAGGGGCAGCGCCCCGCCTCCGATTCACGGAATAAGTAAAATAACGTTAAAAGTAGTGATATTTCACTTTTGCTGTTTCCAGCTCCAATTTATCCTACACCTCTCAAGTCATTTCACAAAGTCGGATGGATGCTACCTGGTTGATCGTGCGAGTAGTCATATGCTTGTCTCAAAGATTAAGCCATGCATGTGTAAGTATGAACTAATTCAAACTGTGAAACTGTGAATGGCTCATTAAATCAGTTATAGTTTGTTTGATGGTATCTACTACTCGGATAACCATGAAACTTCGGGAACAGTAAGATATGGTTTTTCTGAGCATGCATGCAAAAGATCAGACCGAAATTCAATTTCTAGGTCTGAATTTGGACTACTTCCTTCTAAGAAAAAAGATATCTACTTGTGCAAAACTGGCAACTGCATATAAGTCGATTACAAGGGGAGCAGCAACAGCCTGCCTTCCCACGCCCGCGGTGGGATGTGCAGGGGCTCTCCATCATGCTCGTGCAAGTCTTCCCGAGCTTGTGGGGCGTGATATAGTTGGCCAATAAAAGTCAGCTCTGAGTGCTTTCCTTGCCAATGAGTGCCCGCCCATGTGATGGCCATAATCCCTTCGTGGATTTCTTCTATGCGCCAATGGAAGCATCGGGTAGCGCCATGTCTACCTCACTAGGCATGATCGATACCATTACGAACCGGCCCTCGCTGCCGTCAATTCCTTTCACAACTTGATACTCCTTCAAGAGTATTCGACTACCTGCTGATGAGTATTCGAATACTTCACAAAAAGTATTCGAATACTTATCAGACAAAATGCAGAATTCGTGCAGTTTCTGCATAATCCCATGTAAAGAATCATTTCTAAATTTTGGGTTCAAATTGATTGTTAATTTCTAGCAATTCAAATTCTTAGACTACAAAGAAAGTCCACATACAGGGAATTGAGTTTTAGCAATTGAATCTACACATCATCGAACGCAGTTCAAGTAATAGTAGTCAACTTTCTGAGCTAGCTAGCTAGCATGCATGTAGTTTGAAGCTCGCCGTTGGTGTTTGAAGACAATTACATAGTTCGAAGCTCGCTGAAGATAGCTCGCTATTGTCCAAATCTGCAATGCTCCCTATTATAATTTCTTGTTCATATTTGTGAAAAGTTGATGGTTCGTGTGATTTGTCGGAAATGATTAAGAAATTTAGGGATAGTGTGAACTGGTTAACCAAACTAGAATAAAGTGGAGTTTGGTTCGATTCTTTCCTCGCAGAATAAAAATAATTCATTTCCGTTTTTATGAACCATATTTCCGATTCAATTTAATTCACTTTGTTTTTCTGACCCCGACATTTAGGGATGGCCAAACGAGTCGGCCCAACCCGTTTGCAACCCGAAAAAATGAGTTGGGTTAGAGTTGCCTTGAAAAAAAAACTAGAAAACTCAATCTAACCCGACCCGAGCCGGGTTAGAATTGACTCGCGGATTAACTTGAAAAATGGGGGGGGGGGGGGATAGCTTTTGTAACACTCATCCAGTACATTTGGTGGGGAAGCTAAGATAATGATTTTCATTAGATATAAGATATTTAATGCAAATGATTAGCTTTTAGGTGTCTACTTTCTTTGAACAGATCTGGCTCCCTTATTATTATTTTGTATTTTTTAATAAATAAAAAAAAAGATAATCGACGAGCTGACCCATTTGACCTGCGGGTTAACTCGATTTTTTTCAAGTTGGCTCGAGTCGGGCTGGTTCGGCTTGTCAACTCATTTTTACCAACCTAACCCAGCTCATTTTATGCGGGTTGGCTCATTTTTGCCATCGTTACTGACAATGATATTGGTTCCCTTTTTTAAATGAAATGGTTAAAGAACAGATTGATCGATTGTATGGCAAATTGAGAAGTGATAGAATAATTTTATATATTTTTAATAACCTTCCTAATTACTCCATGGAAAAAAATAATAAATATATTTTTTATATCTAAGGCAATAAATGTTTTTAGGATGATTATTTAACATTACTCTTAATTAATTAGTGATAACTTCAGCTTCAAAGTTATCATTGATCACTACCATCATAAACTATTTGGCTAATATAGAGGCGATGATCTAGACTATGAACATTATCTATCATGAGATAATATTTCCGGTATATGTAAATAAGTTCATTTAAAAAATATTGAAATTTGATCATTAATATTGTCGAAATAATTGAATTTGTTTATTTTTCTTTACATGAAATATAACTTTTCATGATTTCAGTTTTTGGGATGTGTTTTAGAACTATAGTCAATACTCAATAACTTTTCATTTGATTCTAATCAGGTCAGGCTTATCGATATTAAATTATCTTCTATAAATCCAATGATCTACTGATATTTAAATAATTGTTACTGAATGGATATATACTAATATGTCGCACGGGTAAGAGGAGCCCATAGCTCGCGGGGACTATTATCAATCGGTTAAATTACACCAATCGTAATAAGTAGGTTTTACACCACATCTTAAATCAAAAAATTTGAGTTCATGGATCCTCACATAGTCAATTATCAATTAATGTGGGTCTTCATCATACTTAAATATCCCAATATAATATAATCATGTGGCTTCAATAGCTTCATGGCACGCACTACTTCTAAGTTCTAATAATTATTTCTTCCTTTAAAAATAAATATCATTTTGTAAACAAAAAATAATTATCATTTTGGATGTTTTAGTTTGTTTCAAGGGTTTAAAGTTTGTCATATTGGAGGCGATAAAATTATCTCTACACGCAAGAAGTGTGTGGGGTTCATGTGAGGAGAAGAGAGGGAAAAAGAAAAAATATAGACCCCTCACACTTTTATACGTGTATAAGATATAATTCTATCGCTTAAAGAAACTTTAAACTCTCACTTGAAAAAATCAAGTGTGTGGTAATTATATTTTGTTAGAGAATAATATAAATCATTAAAAAGACTCTTACCTAACACTTTTATAAGGTTTTGAGTTGAAGTGGTTCTTTACATGGTATCAGAGCTTCAGTGACCATAAGGTCACGAATTCGATCCTCACCGCCACCCATTGTGGAATTAAATAAATAGCACAAAAAGATAAACCAAAAATTGGACTATCACCTAACACCTTAAGATTTTGAGTTTAGGTGGTTCTTTACATATTTTTAAATTTTATCCCAATTCATTGCTCTAATAAGTAAAATAAGATCGAGGATATTGATAGGAGTAAAAATAATAATTTATCAAATATGTTTATATTTTTAAAAAATTAAAGATAATTTATTATAATCATTGTGAGAAATTTTAAATGAAAATTATTTTAAAACATGGAGAGTAATTGTGTTACTTTAATTTAATGGAGAAGTGTTTATCCTTTTAAATGACATAACTTATGTTATTTCAATCTCACAAAAAAATGGGATTCACACCTTTATTTATTTTTTTAGTCAACTTTCTCTCCTCCTTTATCTATCTCTTTCTCTATTTTAAAATGACATAATTTTACATTCTTTAAAATGGCATACACTTTTTTCTTTTAATTATTGCGTCAATATACAGTTATTGAATGTATATCAGTGTATCAAGATTCTAGAAGTAGTGGAAGACAAGAATGATGCATGAACGTGTGTATCCTATACTTGTTCTCTAGCTACATAATAATAAAAAAAAAAATATATTAAAGAAAAACTATTTATCATTTAAAATGATATAAAGTTATCTCATTTTGAAAGAGAGATAAATACAAAATAGTAATTTTTTATATAAAATTTAAATTAAAAAAAAAAAAACCCACTTACTTTCTCACCATAATTTTCATTTCTTGTATTTATCTCTCTTTTAAAATGACATAACTTATGTCATTTAAAATGAAAAACATCAAACTCATATATTAATCTTCTTAAAGTTTCAGCCATACTCTTTTATTATGAGAATGAAAGTTATATTAGGTTTTTGGCGCACTATCAAAACAATTTCCATATCCAACATTTGGCGTTGTCTTCGCTCATTTTGTCCGTTATGTCCTGTATGGCACTATTTTTACAATACTTTATCAAAAGGTTACAAGTTTTGGATCAATTCATGTTATTTAATTTTTGTGACTTTAATTTGTTCAAATAATTAACACAAGGTGCGTGCTGAAGTTTGTACTGTTCTGATATGAAGCAAAAGAAGAGATTGTTTAGCTACTTTGTCAACTTGTAATTGGACTTTGCAAGAATTAGGTAACATATTCAATCAATCATATTGTTATGTAATCACAAAACCTATAATAAGATTACATATCCATTCATTCAAATATTTAATTTTGATCTACTGGTAAAAAAATATTTTAGATATCAACGAATTACATGATGCCATCTTTTTGGAAAACAATTAAAAGTTGTTATTGAACATAGAATCATAGTTATTACAATGGCGTATATCTTTCTTTTAAAATGGTGTGATAAATTTTACTTAGTAAATCAAATTTGAATTCTTTATTTATTTAAATATAAAATTAAATATCATGATCTAATTGCGTAATTGGCATGATACTAGACGTGTGTTTTAGCTTCTTTCTCTGTCAAGATCACCTTAATTTAGATTATGCATCTTGCAACGACTTCGTTGATTTTAAGGGTGAAGTAGTTGGCGTGCATTCGTCACGAAGAAGCAAAGAAGAACCCTAACTCCAAATCGCTAACAAGTCATGTTTGTTATGCTACTTGTCAAGCACTTCAAATAAACAAAAAAAAAAAAAAAATTACTACGACTGCAATTTACGGATTGGTCTTTATAATTAACATAAAGATTAAGCTAACTTTTGTTTACTACACTAATTTGGAATACACAATCGAAGTTATATGAATGAGGCG
Source organism: Gastrolobium bilobum (assembly GCF_033153095.1). Lineage (NCBI taxonomy): Eukaryota > Viridiplantae > Streptophyta > Magnoliopsida > Fabales > Fabaceae > Gastrolobium > Gastrolobium bilobum. The sequence goes on from NW_026898737.1 coordinate 192,609, forward strand.
AATATTAGCGGTCGCCTCTTCCTAAACTTTCTTTTTTGTTATTATATATATAACGATATTGTCTAATAATATTACACTATTAGTACTAATAGTTAGTCCCTCTCTAAAAAATACTTGTAATAGTTAGTTCATCCTATTATTCTTAATAATATTTATACTTTTGATATTTTATTTTCGTCCCCAACATAAAAAAATTCTAGATTCGCCACTTATTAATTGGAATATATTTAGTATGCAAGAAAAATAACATAAAGATTATTGGCGTAAGATAATTTTTGTTTCCACAGAGGATACACTATATTCGAAAGGGTACGTAGTTGCTTTGGACAAAAAGATGTTCATAGTTAACTAATTAAGACGAAACATAGTTGGAGTAACTATTATAAGTATTTTTTATAGAGAGGCTAATTATAAGCACTAATAGTATAATATTATTAGACAAATTATATAATTATATATATAATTAAAAAATAAAGTTTAGGGAGAGGCAACGTCAATATGCCCTTGATTCCAATAACTTCAATTATATATTCCAATAACACTTGTAACTTCGATTTCCACCCAATACATCTTTGAGGAGTACAGAGAGCTTTAACTATATGATTAAGCCTTAATTCGAGATTAGTTTTATAGTCGGCTCAAAAAGTTAAAGCTAGTAAGGATACGGGGAGCCAACTCATAATTAGGATTGATATAAAAAAAAAAAACACATAGTTAGAAGTAACGGCAAAACTAATTTTATATTATTCTCTATCTATAATTGACGTTATTGGAGTATTTTTTTTTATTTTTTTTTATAACATTATTGGAGTATTTTAGGATGCAAAGGAAGTGGTTTAAAAATAATTGTTTAAATTTCAAGATTGAAAATTCAATTCTTATAATAGTATCTTAATTTGAGGAAAATTTGACATTCATCACACCCAATATATATATAATAACATCAGCAATTTCATAAAATACGATGAATGCAATTCAATTCAGTCTAAGAGAGTCTTAGGGGGCGTTTGGTTCAGGAAAATTTTTTGGAATAGTAAGGAAATGAGATAGATAGAGAAATCATTAGAAAGATAGATAAAGTGAGATAGGTAGAAAAATGTAAAAAAAAGTTGTTTGGCGGGGGAAAACTTTACTGAGAAAATTAGGTAACTTTATGAAATCAACAGTGCATTAAAAACCAGATAACCGGTTTTTCGAAAAATCCCACCTTTAAATTGGGTTTCTAAACAGTGCGGATATCTATGTTTCTCATAAATCCAGACAAATTGGATAGATGGATTTTTGGTGAAAAACGTTGAAACAAACATGGTATTTCTAAAAGCCATACTTGAGAAATATAGATATCCGCTGAAAAGCTCCTAACCAAACACCACCTTAAGAGGTTAAATGTGAGGATAGTTAAAATCACCAGGAAATTTTATTTATGTCTGCACATTTTGCCTCCAAATTTTTTTTAAACAAAGTTTTAAATGTGTTAAAAAATAAAAAAATATAAACAAGAAGGGTTTATATCCTCATGTTACATGAATCAAATTTTTTGTTATATTAAAAAAAGACAAGACCAATTCATTAAATAATGAGCCCTCTCACTTTCTTTAATATTAAGTTGTTTTTTAATTAACAAGATAAAAAATTTAGTTCACATAACATGAGGGATACAAACAAGAAAAGAAAAGAAAATTTCAACTTAACATAAAAAATAGTAATCAACTTAATGATATAAAAACACTAAAACATAAGCAGTAAAAAAGATGTATTTTTTTCTTAGTACCTATGCTTGCATTTTTGACAATGCAGCCACTAAAATTACTCCTTATATTTCTAATTAATTAAAAAATGTATCTTTTCTTTAATAAAAAAAAAATGTATCCCCAAATTTATGTCTTCACTTACTCACATTGGCAATTGAGCAGGTTCTCCATGGTTAAAACTATGACAAAATGGTCTCATCATTAGTGTATTCCAAAATACTTTGGATAAAGTTTGGAGTTTTTTTTAAAGTAATTTATCATAATCAAAAGTTTTATCTAAACTCGAGAATGCTTAAAAAATGTTTTTTTTATGGAAAAATTCCGTCGAAAATGGTTAAAACTTCGTCGAAATTAAAGTTTTCGACAGAATTATCGATAGAATTAATTGAAGTAGTCAAATATTTCTTTGTTGGTAACAATTTTTTCAATGGAATTATATATCTTTTATGAAAATAAATTCCGTAGAAATCTTTTGACGAAAAAATTTTCGTGAAAAGTTTCGAAGGAAAATGTATTTTGTCAAAACTTTTTGACAGAAAATCTTTGAAATTCCTTGGAAATTTTTCGAAAAAAAATGCATAAAATTCCATCAAAAAATCTTGTAATAATTTTCGACGAAAAATAAATGAAATTTCATCGAAAACTATTGTCTCAGTTTTTGACGTAATTACTTTTTCGTCGAATTTTATTTTTAATTTCTTTCTACAAAATTAATATCAATTTATGTTTTGCACCTGATAAACAAAATTAATTATTTTTTATTTATTTTTTAAAAATATTTTTAACGGCATTCATTTTTCGTTGAAATCGACGAAAAATGAATTCCATCCAAAAATTCATAAAAATAATTTCTTTTTTGATTTATCTTTAATAAGGTTTTCGACGAAATTCATTTTCCGTCGAAAATGTTCTATGGAAAATAAATTCCTTCAAAAAATTCATAAATGTAATTTCTTTTTTGGTTTATTTTTTTAATAAGGTTTACTACGAAATTCGTTTTTGGTAAAAGAAATTCAACAAAAAATAAATTCCATCTAAAAATTAATAAATATATTTCTTTTTTGATTTATTTTTTAAAAAGGTTTTCAATGGCATTTTCAGTCAAAAAAATTTGTCGAAAATCAAATTTCATTGAAAAATTCATAAATATAATTTCTTTTTTAATAAAAAATTTGACGAAATTCGTTTTACGTCAAAAAAATTTGACCAAAAACAAATTCCGTTGAAAACTTAATAAATATAATTTCTTTTATAATTTATTTTTTTAATAAGATTTTCAACAGAATTCATTTTCTCTCGAAAATTTTCAACGAAAATCGAATTTCATGAAAAACTTCATAAATATAATTTCTTTTATAATTTATTTTTGTAATAAGATTTTTGACTAAATTTGTTTTTAGTCAAAAAAATTCGATGAAAAACGAATTCCATCAAAAAAATTCATAAATATAATTTTTATTTATTTTATATGTGTTTTCGACGGAATTAATGTTGAGTCGAAAACTTCATAAATATAATTTCATTTATGATTTTTTATAAAATTTTCAACAGAATATGTTCTTTTATAGAAAATTCAGACTTTTCTAGTAGTGAGATTTGAACTATTTTAGAATAAATCTCATTCAACAACTGAAACCTTACTAAAAGAGAATAAAACTTGTTGTGACTAGTGATATAATGAAATCCCGGTCTTAATTAAATATCCATTAGTTAGCTAGTAATTATTTAATATTGTGTTTATTTAATTTACTTAATTTGCCATTTGATTCACATTAATTTCTCATTTAATCATATGTCTAGATAATTAGAACAGCTAAAGTTAGATATTAAATCCAACCTTGTGGAACGATACTTAATTTATTTACCATATTATTTTTGTGACAAAATGTGAACTTCTATAAAACTCAAGACACTTTAAATCCTGATGAAGATTAATGGTCTTTATTGGCCTTACATGGGATCTGCCACCCATAATTTAAAGTTTTATGTACTAAAAAAAAAATTAATTCAATTTTAACCTAATATTTTATTTTGTCTAAGATAAGAAAATAAAAACTACTAATAAGATTCCTTTCCCTTTTGTTTATTATATATCTTATGAGAATGAACTAACTCTCTAACTAACATATTAAGTCTCTGTTTTTTATTTAATTGAAATTAATATCATACGTTAGCACAATAACGCAACACATTAAACATCGGTTAATGATCTGTTCGTAAACCATAACATTTAGATTAACTTGATATCAAAATTAATGTTTTAATGATTAAATTGATTTCATAGATTTTTTATAACCAAAATAATATTCCGTCAATTGTTTGAGAGGATTGTTTTTCTTATGTTGCATAAGAAAACACAATCTTCCTACATACATAAATTTTTAGTGAGACCCACTTTAAATTTTTCTCTATTCCCTATTTTTTTTCTTTTATGAGTGTAAAAAAATTGTTTTTTTCTTATGCAACATAAGAAAAACAATCCCCATTTTTAATACCAATTTGTCAGTTTTCTTAAAGGTTTGGGGTAAAGAAAAAGTTCTCACTCCAAGGCCAGAAAATGTGATAAATATCAGAGACCATAATAGTACTTACATCCTACAAAACCCATCTAACCTGTTGATTACAAATAATTACTTCATACTACAATCTCAATCTGAATATCGTCTTTGTTATAATAGTCTATTAGATGCTTCGTTTGCCTGAGATTCTAAAGTTGACGGGGAGTTGGGGGATGGTGCTAAGTAAGGATGTAAATAGGTCATGCAGGTTGTGAGGGAGATAAACTTGATATTTCAACTATGTGTTTATCTCATTCATTGGTAGCCTTTAAATAGGCGAACATACAATAAATGGTAACAACGTAACAGACTAAAACAAATAAATACTCTATCTAAACAGTCCTACGGTTACAAAGAATTCAAACAATATACGTTACAAAGAATTCAAACCTACGGTTACAAAGAATTGAATTCAAACAATATACGTTACAAAGAATTCAAACCTACGGTTACAAAGAATTCAAACAATATACGTTACAAAGAATTCAAACAATATACTGTTACATATAATCTCCAACACTGAAATGCCCAACTTGGGAAGAAAACTAAGAAGCTCGCGTTGTCCCAAGGCGGGAACGAGAAGGCACATGAGCTGTTGTAATATGCTTGGCTAGAATATGTTCACGTACAAAGTGGCAATCTAACTCAATATGCTTGGTACGCTCGTGAAACACCGGATTCGCTGCAATGTGTAAAGCAGCTTGGTTATCACAAAACAATTCCATAGGACTTGAGTGAGTGACCCCAAGAGAGGTGAGAAACGACTTGAGCCACACAATCTCTGCTGTAGCTGCAGCCATTGATCTATACTCTGCTTCTGCAGAAGAGCGAGACACTGTTACTTGTTTCTTGGTCTTCCAGGATACGGGTGAAGAACCCAACATAATAAAGAAACCAGTGAGAAATCGTCTGGTAAGAGGACATGAAGCCCAATTCGAATCACAATAGGCATGAAGTTTTAGGTCACAATTCGATTCGAGGAGAAGTCCTTGACCAGGATCTCTCTTTACATATCGAATAACCCGAAGAACAGCCTCATAATGAGCTAGGCACGGTGAATGCATGAATTGAGAAAGGATATGAACAACATAGCTCAGGTCGGGTCTTGTGATAGTGAGGTAAATCAACTTACCAATGAGTCTTCTATACCGTTCAGGGTTCTCATATACTGGTCCGTCATCCAAGGCAAGACGATGATTTTGTTCTATGGGGGAAATCGCCGGTTTACATCCACTGAGCCCGGAATCAGAAAGAATATCCAGGGCATACTTACGCTGACATAAAAATATTCCTTTCTTGCTGCGGGAAATTTCAATACCCAAAAAATATTTCAGACTACCCAGGTCTTTTATTTTAAAACACTGATTCAGATACTCCTTGACTGCAAGACAAGCATGTGAATTATTACCTGCTAAGATGATGTCGTCGACATAAACTAAAAGTGCAAGAGACACCTCCCCTTTTTGCATAGTAAAGAGCGTGTAATCAGCTTTTGACTGAACAGATCCATATGCCGTCAACGAACTGCTGAGTTTGGAAAACCAGTTTCGGGGTGATTGGCGCAAACCATACAATGACTTTGTAAGACAACATACTTTATGCTTAGACCCAGTACTGAATCCAAGGGGGAATCTCATGTAAACTTCCTCACTTATTTCTCCATTCAAGAATGCGTTATGAACATCAAGCTGGTGCAACTCCCAGTTTCTTGCTGCAGCCACTGCAAGCAATGTACGTACACTCACCATCTTTGCCACTGGTGCATAAGTCTCACTGTAATCTTCTCCGGCAATCTGATAATTACCTGCAATCACCAATCTTGCCTTATACAGTTCCACCGTTCCATCAGAACGATATTTTATTTTAAACACCCACTTGCTTGGAAGAGCACGCTTCCCTGGAGGTAAATCCGTGAGGCACCATGTATGGTTGTCTTCTAAGGCTGTGATTTCAGCCCTCATGGCTTCCACCCATCGGGAGTCTCTCATAGCATCTTGAAATGTACGTGGTTCATGACCTGTGTCAATAGCTGCAACAAAATCTTGATGTTGCTTAGAAAAGTTAGTGAGGCTAAGATAATTGCACATAGGATACCGAGTACCTGAGGTGACATTGGTTTGAGTAGGGAGAGATGAAGGAGTATGTGTTTCAGCTACTTGACATGCATAGTCCTGTAAATAAGATGGTTGCTTCCTGTTACGGTGCTGGCGTGTGACTGTTTGATGCAGATTTGCTTCCAGCAACTGTTGTTGGGTTGATGCATCACTAGAACTCGAACTTCTTTCTAGTAAGGAGGACTCCCTAGCGGCAACTTCGTTAGTTGGTGTTGCTTCCAGCGAAACACTCCCCCTATCGTCCAGAGGAACACATGATCCACTAGGCGTTGGGCTATCATTTGATGCATCAGAACCGTCATGGACAATTTGGCCTTCGTCAAAGTAATTTGGCTCTGTAGGCACACGAGAATTTGGTGCAGAAACAGATTGTACTGGAGCTTCGCGAAATGGAAAAATATTTTCAAAAAATTTTACATCCCTGGACACAAAGCTTTGTTGCGCTTCTATATCAAACAATCTCCAACCTTTCTGCCCTATTGCATATCCGATGAAAACACATCGTCGCGAAAGTGGAGCAAACTTGTCAGTTGGTTTCGGTCTTGTATTAGCAAATGACAGACAACCGAACGTGCGCAAGTATGTATAATCTGGTTTAACTCCATGCAATTCTTCATGTGGTGACCTGCCTTGGAGAACTCTTGTAGGTGTTTTATTAATTATATGAACAGCAGCAAGAATACTCTCCTCCCAAAAATCAACAGGGAGATTTGCATGAAACAGTAAGGCACGTGATACATTAAGGATGTGTCTATGCCTCCTTTTGACTCTCCCATTCTGTTCAGGCGTATAAACACAAGTTATTTGTTGCAAAATACCTTTTTCATTCAAGAGTTTCACCATGTTATTAGATTTGAACTCAGTACCATTATCAGACCTTATTATTTTTACGGTTTTACCAAATTGGTTCAGAACCGTAGCAAGAAATTTGCACATCCGATCATAAGTTTCACTTTTATCGGCCAACATAAAAACCCATACATGCCTACTATAGTCATCCACCACAGTTAAGAAATAATGTGCACCAGAAGAAGAAGAATTTTGATAAGGACCCCAAGTGTCACAATGGATTAAATCAAAACATTCTTTGCTGCGAGAAAAACTTATAGGAAACATTGATCTAGTTTGCTTGGCACGATGACAAACTTCACATGCCTTACATACTACTTTATTTTGCAAAGCTTTAAATTCTGGAACCAGAGATAAGATATCATAGGATGCATGGCCTAGCCTGTTGTGCAACAAGTCAATTGACTCTCCTGCTTGAACTGCCAAAGCTGAAGCACATGAAGGCTGAAACGCATAGACTCCTTCATGAAGTTCACCCAAACCAATCTCCCTCTTCAGCACTTGGTCCTGCAAAATGCACTTTTTATTAGTAAATGTAACGCTATTGCTCTTGGAGTGAAGCAATTGGGAAACAGAGATAAGATTGCAGCGTAAGTTAGGCACATATAAAACATTTGACAAGCTGAAGTTTGTATTAAACACCATCGAGCCTTGTTTTGCAGCATAAGTAATAGAACCATTTGGTAGAGTCACAGATAGAGGGGGAATAGGTGTAATGTCAGCTAATAAAGCCAAAGTGCCTGTCATATGACGTGAGGCCCCACTATCAATGAGCCATTGAGAATGAATACGCTTACCAGATAATTTTTCATGTGACTGAGGCTGGTCTACCAATGTTAACAGTTTGTTCACAATTTCTGGGGTTAAAACGGAGTGTGCAGCAACTTGAGAAGAGGCAGAATGGGAGATGTCTGGAGGAAGAGAGTTAGCAGCAACTGGGTGTGAGGCATCCATTGCAAACGTCGCATGAGCATGCGTATAACGTCCTGCCGAACGTCCTCCCCTTCCTCGTCCGCGACCAGCACTCCTGTTTGGTGGAAAACCATGAACGTTCCAGCATTTGGAAGGGTCGTGATTGGTCCTGCCACAATGAGGGCAAGGTATTCTGTCTTGTGGTTTGTTAGGAACCATCCGCTGCTGCATGGACGTGTCTGACTGCTTCATGGAATCGGTTTGGGCTGAGTATCCCACTACCTGACTCCTCTCATCTTGAACGCGAGAAATACTACGATGGGTCTCCTCTTGAGTGACAATTGCGTACACTTTGTTGACACTAGGAAGAGGAGAAGTGTTGAGGATATGGGATCTCAGATTGCCAAATGTAGATTCATCCAGCCCCATCAAAAATTGATAAACGCGATCATGCTCTTGCTCCTCCTCGATTGCTTTGGCAATGGCACACTTATCACCACAATCGCAAGACTTGCGAGTTTTGCTGCCTTCCAAATCGTCCCATACAGCCCTGAGTTTGGTGTAATAATCACCAACGCTATCTCCATGTTGCTTGATATTGGCTAAACTGGATTTCAGTTGATACTGTCTTGGAAAGTTTTGCACTGCATACCTTTCCTCTAGGTCATTCCATAAGTCCTTGACGTCATCAAAGCACTTGATGAATGGTTGAAGTTTTGCATCAATGGTGTTGTGAATCCAACCATTGAGCATCGAATTGCACATCTCCCAGGCGCGCCACTCTTCGGCATCATCCTCTCCTGGTTTCTTGATTGAACCGGTCACAAAACCCAATTTGTTTTTCGCCTTCAATGCGTTTTTCATGAGCTTGGCCTAGTTGTCATAGCTGACCTCACCACGCAACATGACAGTCGTTAACAAGAGACCTGGACTGTCGGATCCAGCCAAGTAAAATGGCGAACTAGGATCAGTTGTTTTGGACTTGCTGCCACCACCTGGTGCCATGTTAAATGAACCAGCTTTCGCACTGAAAGGGAATGCGAAAACGTGTATACTAGGATTGCTCTGATACCAAGATAAACTTGATATTTCAACTGTGTGTTTATCTCATTCATTGGTAGCCTTTAAATAGGCGAACATACAATAAATGGTAACAACGTAACAGACTAAAACAAATAAATACTCTATCTAAACAGTCCTACAATTACAAAGAATTCAAACAATATACGTTACAAAGAATTCAAACCTACGGTTACAAAGAATTCAAACAATATATGTTACAAAGAATTCAAACAATATACTGTTACATATAATCTCCAACAGAGGGGCTTATAATTTGACTTACGTTTAGCCTGATTTGGCTTGGCTCATTTTAAAAATGATACAGATTTGAACTCATCAAAAGGCTTATTTATAAATCAAGCCACAGGCCGATTTTAACAAGCTTGACCTTTAAGCCTCTAAGTCCGGGCTCGTATTTTTTAATAAATAATATTTTATTTCATTTTTAATAAAATAATATCTTATTTTTTTATAAATTAATATATTGTTAATTTTCAATAAAATCATATCTTATACTTTTTAATTTTTCGCAATCTTCTATTTCTTATTTGGCAAGCACATATTTTCTTAAACTTGATTTCCTTCATTGTCACTGCTCTTCCATTTCTTATCTGGCAAACACATATTTTCTTAAACTTAATTTCCTTCACCGCTTTTCTTCCTTCCCTCATTCACTAAATTTCGTTACTCTTCAGCCCTTTCCTAACTTTTCTTTTCTTCCAAATATCAAGCACTCACTATTGACCCTCAACTTTGTCAGCTATAGTAAGTTCTCATTCTTTGTTCCTTTTGCTCTCTTTTTGTCTCATTGACAAATTTATTTTTTTCCAAAATTTCTATTAAAAAAAATATAATATTTGACTTACGAGTGTTATATGCATTTATATATCTTGTAAACATTCTACTTCCTTGCTATTTTTTTGTTTTTGTTTTCTAGAAACATAGTTAAATTGTTAATATTTTGGATTGTTGTATGCATAGAAAAAATATTCCACCAAATTAAATATATAAAAGAAACAAAATAATTATAATTTATATTTTATGGGAACATGCCATTTTTAAAGACTTGGTATCCAAGCCGTGTGTTTATAAAAAAATAAGTCAAGCCAAACTATATAATTTGACTTGTATAAGACTAACAAGCCAAGTCAAACTTGAAATAATTTATACGAGTCTAGTTCATTTAGGCTAAAGCCTAGTTTGACCTAACTCATTTACACATCTAGTGCTAGGTGAAAATGATGATCTGATAGCAATTGAAGGCAAGCACAAGGGTTTAAAATCTACCTCTTTTAGATTAGCAAAGCTGGTTACATAAGGAAAGTGCTAATTTAGCAGCCTATACCATGTTCAGTGAAAACAAAATAGTGGCCATCTATAATTTCCATGATCGTCTTGCAAGGGTTACCTAGCCGTGTCAATGTCTAATATTAGGCCATTCAGAGGTCAGCATTATCGAGTTCTCTATTTATGCTTATCTGCTGATGGACACACAGAAAATATAAACAAAAATAGGAGCATTTAATGTTTCAATATTATTTATACATCGGACAGAGTATAGTAACTGAAGAATGATATTTCATTCTTTTTACTGTCCTATCTAGCGAAAATATGCAATGTACTAGCATGGTCATTTGTTGGTTCTGATGCTTTACTGTTCTCCAGCTACCAGAAAATATGCAATATGCTTGAAAAATAAGAGTATGGTGGATGTTATCTTCCAGCTGCATGCTTGCATGGTATCGGTTGGCTTTGATTCTTTAGCTCATCTCCAGCCACCAAAAAATATGCAGTGTGCCTGAAAAATAAGAGCATCGTGGATGTTATCATGTGTAACCTTTTGCCAGGAAGTGGAACTTCGGGGCAGAAAATTAACCTGAAAAAGTTCATCATTTTGATCTTTGAGTCATCATCTATTTCTGGAGTACTGTCCAATGCTTGTTGCATGTGATGTAACCACCTCTCTGCAGCTTGATGCGTGACAGGAAATGGTCGATGTCGAGCAATTAGAGCAGGGTGCCCTGTCATATATAATGAAAGGAACCAAGGTTTAAAGTTCAAAGTTCAAACTTTAAAGTTTCTTGATATTAGAAGAAGTAAGTTTCCCCCTCCCCGAGACCAATACACAAAACTCCTTGCCCAAATCTCATGATCTTTTAGTCTTTTAGTCTAACATCCAATTTTAATTTCCAACAATCTAATTTTTAACGGAAATTTGGAAAAACACGAGATCTAATCATGCCATTAAAATAGAAGGACAAAGGACATAGGAATATGTGATCCGTGGATGGAATGGAACTGAACTGCAAATGAACATTATTACAGAAACTTGTTCACAATCATGATGTAAACATTTTAACCAGTATCTCAGTTAAAAAGTTGTTAAAACTCATCTAGAGTAGCTTCATTCCTAAGAGTTCACAACTTCACCCCTGAATATCATATAGTTTAGGAAGTTGCCCCATTATCTTTTACTGGTGGGGGAAGGGGAAAAATCGTAAAGGGTAAGTTCATGGGCACTAAAGATTTTTCTCAAGATAACCCATATAGGCTGAAAGTGAACGTCACTAAAACAATCCTATGTAACATTGAATCATTGATATGTTATATTGCTTCAGTACTCTGGATTTTTAATTTGTAGGGGTCAATCTAAGTCTTTCAGTAACCACTAACCAGTGCTACTATTTGAGAAAGTGATTATTACCTTCCTCCTTACACGTTTTGCTTAGAAAACATCATTTGAGGATAGCAATAACAATAGGCTTAGAAATCAGCATCCCATCAGTAAAAACATTCAAAACATCAACATAACTTGGAATCACTATAATCTTTTCATTCATTCTCCCTCAACATTTTGCGAAAAGCAATCAAATTCAAGTAACACATTAATCATCAAACATTGTCAAATTAACTACAAAACCCTACAAATTTCCAAACAAAGACAAGTGAAAAACGAGTTAACCAAATTTCTAAACAACACTTGAGGACCTACTAAAGAATCAAATAAATTGAGTCCAAAAGAACGTAGGCGGAAATATTTTTGTAATTATAATTTATTTCAGATTATAATAGCTTTTTTATTATAATTTTTTAATTTCTCAACAAAACTACGTTTTGGAAGCGAACTTAAGTTCACCGTAGGAACATTAAATCCTTAACTTAAGTACATTTTTTTTTCAATTTTCTGAACCATTTTGAAATGCAACCAACAGATATAATAAAGTATGATATAAACACTACCTCTTCTCTGAGAATATAGAGAAGGACCTCCCATTCTTTGCACGAAGAACTCGTATTGGTTTTGAATGGCGCTTTCTTTCTCAGAATTTGCAAATATTGAACGAAACCATTCTTCCTCGTCATCATAAACCCTACATCCAAGTCAAACCCCCAAAAAAACATAAAAAAATGGAAATGAAAAATTAAAGATAAATAAAAAAGCAACATTGATTGGGTTGTTAAAAAGTACCTATTGTAGAAATTGGTGGAGAGGTTGATGAAGGTTTGAAGGCTAAGTTTCTGGAAGAGATTGGTGTCGTCTATAGCGAAAGCGTCGTCTGTGGGAACTCCGCTCCATTCAGAAGCCTTCTGTTGCAGACTCTGCATCTCTAAACGACAGGCTTCGACCAAAACGGCAATAATGTGAATTGTGGAGCCAATCACACTCACTGCGATATATAATAGAGCTCGTGAATTTCGCGTGGATCGCACGCTGTTATTATTATTTTTATTTTATTTTTTCTCTGTTTGTGTGACAAAACGGTGGGCGCTGCTTTTGTTTTCCTTTTACAACGTATTCTAATACGAGTGAGGTAACAATGTCGTTACTTATTTGACATTTGATGCTGATTAGGTTCCAAAAAAAATAAAAAATAAGATGCTGATTTAATAATTAATAATTGTGTATAAAATGTAACAATCACTCCTCTCATCTTTGATTTTTATATAGTTATATTATATGATGAATTTCAATTATTTATTAGTAAATTATTGGTCAACAATTAATTTAAATATATTTTTTTATATAAGTTTTATCATTAAATTTGTGATTGTTAATTTTTTATTTAACGATAGAAATCCATTATATGACACAGTCGTATTGAAATTAAATATAAAAGGATCATATTTACCAATATATATATATATATATATATATATATATATATATATATATATATATATATATATATAAAAGGATCATTTCTTTCAACTGAAGCGCATCTAAAATAATATTATAAGGATCATTTCTTTCAACTGCAGCAGAGCTAAAATAATATTAGTTGGCTTCTGTTTCCTTCCTCTCATTCGCTCCAACTTTCTCTTAAAAATTTTTATGAACGCTTCATTCTTTTTTCATGGCTTTAATCTTTCTACAGTGAATATAGATAAATTATCTACTTTTATTTTCAAAATAATATCATTGTGAGTTGAAAGATTAAAAAATTATAATGAAAAAGAATATTATAACCTTGAAATAAATTATAATTACAAAAATTATCTTGATTTCTTTTCTAAAACAACTTCGTTTTGGGCTCAACGTAGATAACTTATTTACATTGATTGCAGAAAAAATAAATCTTTTATTTATAGGCAATATTTTTCACAAAACGCATGGAATATTTTTTTTTGAAAATATTCCAATCGGTTCATTGCTTCGCAATTAATCCGATTCGGGGCGGGTCCAGGATTAAGGCTTTAAACCCCTCCCAAAGGTGGTACTGGAGAGATTCGAACACATGTTATTACTCTCATGCGCCAACTGAGCTACCACCATTTGGTATAGGATATTGTTACTACCAACTTTTAGTGTTACTATCAATATCATACCAGTTTGTTTTACCGTTAGATCGATTATGTTGATCTAACAATTTTGAATTAACTTTCTAAAAACCTTCTTTCTTTTCTTTATATTTAATACTTTATATTTATTTTCACCTTTGTATGATTATGATTCCTCACATTTAATGTGTTTCGCATTATATATGGAGAATCGTAACCATACAAAGATATAAATAAATATAACCTTTGAATCAATATAATCGATCTAATAGTGAAATAAACTGATAACAACATTAATAATAACACTAATTGATAATATCTTATCTCATATTTTATTGGTATTTTATTACAGTAAAATATTATTTTATTTTCCTCTCATTTAGCTAGGAGTATTGCATGAAAAGTCTATGATTCCCCTTCGTCAAATTGTAAGACGTTAACATGAAAAGTAAAACCAAAAATAAGAAAAGAAAGTAAGTAATGGAAAGAAAAATCCAAAACTGTGCAATAAATTATTATTATAAATAATAATGAATTATATTGTAATAACTTTTTACTAAGTTGATTTCAGTATTATCATATTCATAATTGGAAGCGATTTTTCTAATGTATTTTTTTTTTCGTTCTCAAAACTCAAATTCAAAACTTCTAATTAAAGAAAACAAGTTTATGTCCATTTGAATCAATAATAGACAATAAACTTTAAAATTTGAACATATAGACTTTCATATTGTCAATTAATAAAGTTAAAAAACTTAAAAAGAAAAAAATCTCCACACATGAAGATTCCTAAATCAATACAGGAATGTGGCATAAGCCCCTTTCAATCTTGGAATGCTAGTGTATTTAATTTAGTATCAACTTTATGCAATAAATTATTCTTAGGGAGCGTTTGGTATAAAAGATTTTTTTTATCGGAAAAAAAATATTTCTAAGAATATGGTAGAAAAATATTTTGCACGGGAAAGTATTAAAAAGATGTTTGGTAGGCCAAAATATTGCCGAAAAAATAAGATTAATTTTACTGATGCTACGTTTGGTTGATGGTAAAATATTGATGGGAATATTATTGAATTTACCAAATTACCCATCCTTTTTTTGAATTTTGTACATCTATTATGAAACATTCATTTTAGTACTTGGTCTATTTCTGTAGGTTGGAAAAGTTGTTTATGAAAATTCATGTTAGCTCTGTCCCTGTAACCGGTGTTGTGGCTGCCAGAGATCTCATCCACACCGCAAAAACATGGTAAAAAAAATTGAAACTTTGAGAAAAGTAACTAACCAGGTACAAGATGGGAGAACGCTTATAGTGTTGTGGTCTGGTGATGTAGGAAGGGGAAGGAGTAGGAGGAGAAGATGGAGGAATAAGTGAGGAGGTTTTGGGAAGGTTGTCGTCGGAGTGAGGAGGGTTTGTATCCAAGCGTAAAGGATGAGGAAGGAGGTTGTGGGTGTTGAGGGATGAGGAGGGTCTTCTTCTTCTTGTCTTGGTGGCTGTGCCAAGGAAATAAGGGTAGTTCCATTGCTCGTACGAGAAATCGACATTATTTTTTCCGAAATCAACGGAAAAAATAAATACCATATGTAAAAAAGGATTTTTTTTCCCGGTCCTTAGTAAAAAACTCAAATGCTGGAGATCTTTTTTACCTAGGAATTTCTTACATATCTTCGTACTAAACATGATAAAAAATTATTACCAAACCCACTTACCCATCATTCCAATCAAAAAACTCATACCAAACACCCCCTTACTCCCTAAACTGTATTATACTCTACAAGTTTAGTAAAAAAAAAAAAAAATAGTACAAGAAAAGTTTAGATGTGGTTCGTATAATATCCTTCACCATGAAATTTAATTAATTGCTTGTAATAAGGCAATTAATCTTGTATTAGTGGGTTGAATTAGGTAAAATATATAATTAAATGAATTAGGGTCACTTTTGAGGTAAAAAATGCAGTAAGTGAAAATTAAGGGGTAAAATGGGTGTAGGCAAAAGTACCCAAAATATAAAAGTAAAAGTGGAAATATTGCTATAAAAATATTCCAGAACTTTGAGTAGAGTTTGGTGGTGAATGGAGGTGAATAGATAGATAAGCTATTACCAGGTGGAAACAACTTAACTAAGTTAAGTTGTGAAATACAAGACCAAACTTCATTTTCTTCCTTCTTCCACCAGCGGAAACGTGAGAGAGGAGAGGAGAATCCATTTTCAAGCCCCAAACCCTAGCTCACTCATCTCTCACCCAAATCCTTCCGTTCCAAAGCCAATCTTGCTTCAAATCTTCCCCTCTTTGTGAATCCAAGCTTAGTTTTGAGTGGGAAGCTTTGTGGAGTGAGATATTTCCTTCCCAAGAGTTCGACTCACTTGGTGATTGAAGGAGTTTAATGGCATTTTCTTCCATGGGAGCTTAGGATACTACCATTCCTTGGTTATGTGATCTTTTAGGGTAAGTTTTCACTCCTTAAACTTAGTTTTCATGGAGATTGTATAATGGAGGAAGATGATAAATAGTGCTTTTGGATTGTATGAGTTTTAGTTTGATTTAAGCTTAAATC
This sequence comes from Gastrolobium bilobum, assembly GCF_033153095.1. NCBI lineage: Eukaryota > Viridiplantae > Streptophyta > Magnoliopsida > Fabales > Fabaceae > Gastrolobium > Gastrolobium bilobum. The sequence goes on from NW_026898737.1 coordinate 209,191, forward strand.
CTTTGTAAAAGTTGTTAGAAATGATAAATAAACGGTGGAAATAAACTTAGATAGTCATTTGATTATACTATGAAAATTGCAAAAATTCATACTTGGACATGTGGAGTTTCTTGCATTGTTGAGTCATGGTTGGTTGGATGGTTGATTATGTCCCTTGTGGTGATAGAATTAAGCCTTGTGGACCAACATTGAAGGACCAACCATTGGAGGAAGTCATGAAGCTTGATTAGCTCACTTGAATTGGTAAGTTCATGCCATTGTGGTATGAATAGGTTTGTTGGTTGATAACAATATTGATATTCATTGGATTGCCTTGATAGATTGTCTAGTACCTTGATGTAGGTATTGATTGTTGGTATTGTTGTAAAGCTTGGTTTATTGCTTATTGGTGGTGAACAAAGGTTAAGCTTTTTTTTAAGCTCATTGAGGTAAGCCTTCGGACTTTGGATGTTGATCCTTTTATTGTTCCATCAAGCCCGAAATGGGTAGTGGTTGTTGATAGTATATGTAAATACAATAAAGTAGTTTAATGCTTTGTTATACGTATGTGTATGCACTGGGTATAGCATAGGATGGTGGTTCCTTATGTTTTGTATGTTGCATGACGATGCGTAATACATACTTGGTAGTTTAGTTGGCCAGTAGGACTATTTGCATCTGAGTATCCTTAGGATAGCATGAGAGCTCGAGGGATGTCTCTTGGAGATGTTTTTACACACTGCATGGATATGTATTTACTGCATTATTTACGGTTATTGCTATTATACTGTGAGTGAACTATGGGGTGGAGAAATTCTCCAAGGACTCCTGGTTTATTGAGATGTATTCGTATATCTTATCTCGTGTTATGGGGACCCCCTTTCAGGTACAGATGCTGCAGGAGCCTCTGGTGGCAAGTGGCCATACTTGGATTAGATTGATAAATGAGGATGTTGCATTATTTTGGTTATACATGTCATTTAGTAGTTTCCATGTATAAGATTCACATTTGAAAGCCATTTGATATATGTATATCATGTTTTATTTTGGTGGACTTAGCCTATGCTCACTTCCGTTGGTGTCTCTTTTGCTGATGGGAGCCAAGGATTTGATCATAGTATTTTGTAGCTAAGTCCCATGGTTATGTATAAATGACACTTGGATATTTTGTAATATTGTACTTATTGTAGATATGATAGAAGGGCATAGATGCCTATTTGATAAATGTGTGTCTTGAAATAACTAAGAACCATGTAATAAAGTGGTAGTATAATGTCTATTAGGTGTTAAGAAAATAATGAAAGAGGGAGGAATTCTCTCATAGAGTTATATGAAAACAGGGGAAGGCATGTGTTGCCTGTTGGAGAGCGTTTTAGCGCTGATAAGGGCGCTAAAACGCGTGGTGTTCGTGAAATGGAGGAAAAATCTCTGCCCTTGGGCGTTATAATGCGCAAGTTGGGCGCTAAAACGCGCTGAAGACCTGTAGAAAGCTAAAACGTCCAGTTGAGCGCTAAAACGCGCTACCCGAAATCAGCACAAACATGATTTAGTAAAAACTGCATAACTTGAGCTACGGTGCTCTGAATTGAACGCGGTTTGAACCTAGGCGAAGATAACGAAGAGATCTATAACATAGTAGGAGATGAGAACTATAAAAGAAGTACATAATTAGAAAAGTATGGTCAAATAAAATAAGAATATGATGTTAAGCTCAGTTTCATTTATTCCGCAATGTCATATGGTTATGGTCATGCAATTGGTTATTTTAAATTCGGCTTTGTTAAAAAAGAAAAATTTATCCGGATTTCTAATTGAACCAATGTAATTGTAACTGCACTTAATATCATAATGCAATGTTAACAAACCGATTCTAGAACGGGGTGTTACAGTTCGATACCGGTATCCAACCAGAGTTAAGACAGATTCCCCAACCTCTTTTAGAATGTTATTGATCAATAAGCAATATCATTCTTCCAAATCTTGTGAAGGATATTATTTAGTGCCTATCAAATTGCCTAAATTTGTGTTTGCCTAAAGGTAAAAATAATACATAAATAAATATTTTTTGAATAATTAATGATATAAAATAGAAATAAATTATAACAACGTGAGTTCATAAGAAGTTACTTTTTTTAATTTTCCTTAATAATTATCTTTTTTTATAAAAGAAAATATACTATACAACAAATGAGCTAATTTGTTCAGATGATTCAATGTTTCACTTGAAATGTCTTTGCACTATGAAAATATTAGATGATCAAAATATATTTTACTTAAATTTTTCTAAATGAATTGACGTGTTTTTTTTATTGAATTGACATATGAGTCTACAGTTCTTAGCATTTATCTTTTTTAACAACATCTAAATCTGATACGTTAATGGTAACACTTACAAGTCAGTTAGTCTAACGGGATGGTTTACAAGTTGTTAGTAAGGAGGTTAGCAAGTTACAACTATTGTAATAGTACAAGTGATTTTGAGTATAGAATTGTAGCTATAAATAGATGGCTATGTAATGTGAAGTGGATATCACAAGAATAATAAAGAATAATTTTAGGTCATTAATTCCCTCTCGGTTCTTTTCTTTCTTTCTCTGCTTCTTGAGATGCCGCCTCTAACATCAAGGTTATCAATAATTTCTTCAAGCATTTCCCCTAACTACCGTAACTTACTTTTAAGTGTTCCCATTAACTTATCAGAATCTAACCAAATTCTACCAAAATTTAGTTAACTTTTCCTATCCATGGAGTGCTAGTCTAACTTTTCAGTATTTCAATGCTAGCTTGTATGAGAAAACTTCTCTCCATTTTAAGTTAGGGGTGTACTATTTTTTTTGAAGCCTAAGGGCATGTTTGGTGCATAGTATAAGATAAGACCTGATAGTATAAGACCTGATTGTATAAGATCTGATTAAATTTTAATACTATCCAGCGTTTGGTATGGTATTGTATAAGATAATATTTTAAAAATTAATATATTAAAAAAAATTATTTTAATATATAAATATTGAAATGATATATTAGTTCTTGGGAATTGTACTTGTAAGCAATATTAATACATCAATCCCTTATCAGGCCTAGTCCACCACTCCTAGGCCTGATTAAGTTATACATCATTTTGATGTATAAAGAGACCCTATTGTATAAGTTTATACTATACGATGGTGACACCAAACAATTTAAAATGTTATAACGTATAGTATAAGCTTATACTATCAGGCCTTATACATCACACCAAACAGACCTAAGACTCACTGAATGGACCTAGTGGAAGGATGAGGGATAAGGAAAGAGAAATTAAAACCACAAGCATTTTTCGATATCAAATTCCGTAAGATCAAATGCAGAGCACCACGCCATAAATTTGCCAAAAATAAATAAATAAAATTAGCAAAGTATCTACAATTCGAGGTCTATTCTTTTTGGTTGGTCCAATGTTAGGACTTTGAAACGAGCAAATATATATAATCATTTAAAGCTATAACGAAAGTTTTCTACTCTATATACAACCATATTGTTTAATATGTCTAATAGTTGTTAGCTATCATAAGTTGCATAAAACAAAATCTAAAGGGAAAATCAAAAGATATGTGATCGATAACACCGCAAGAGAAAAGAGAGAGAGAGAGAGAGGGAGAACATTTTTCCTTCTTTTGGGTTGAAAGTGGGAAGCACATGTGGCCATGGAACAAAATCAAACAAATGGATTTGAAACCAATTAAGAAGAGAAAGATACATGTTCTACATTTTTAAACATCAATCTAATAGATGTTTTGGTGGTAAGATCCTAGATGGATCAGCATACCGAGATGAGAATGAACGAGGCAAATTATCAGGTTCCATCCAACCTGTTCCTTGATCAAAGTTCATTGAGTATGATTCTTGATCATAAATACCCTCCACTGTAGGACTTGAACCAAAGACTTTCTTCTTATTTCTTTTGAGTTTTCTCCAAAGCATTTGCCACGCTGGTTTTGGGCCATCATAAATATTGCTCTGATAGTAGTAGTGGGGTTTTGTGTAGCTCCGACCTAACCTTATGTTTTGAATTGTTGAACTGCTTGAACTGAACCAGTATTTCTTGATATCCATTTGCAAAGACTACCTCAGTTTCTTCAAATCCTTAACCTTTTAAAGCAAGGTTAGTGTACTTTTCATATCATGAGCATGATGAGACATGTCACATGAAATTATGATGTGGGATATATATATATATATTTTAATGGGGTTTGGGCAAAAGGAACGAAGGAGGGAGGGGGTTCATTAGCCTCCTTTTTAGGCTTTTTCTTTATTGAGTGACTCTCCAACGCCCAACTACCCTATTGTTGAAGCTTACGTGCCACTTTATGAAATGGGTATTTATTTATGAAAAAAATATTTCAGTAGTTAACGCAGACAAATTATCTGCATTTATCTTTAAAACGACGTTGTTTTGAATTAAAAAATTATAATTATAAAGATTATAATAACTCTAAAATAAATTAAAATTATAAAAATATAATAATTTCTGCCCATATCGTATTGAACTTATTGCAGATAACTTGTCTCCACGTAACTGCAGGAAAAACCGAATCTTTTCTTTATTTTATTTGTTTCATTCTTATCATTTGGAGAATGGACCACACGCCATGGCAGCTAGCAAGTTTCTTAAATTGATTAGGCACTTTTGAATATTAAAAGAGAGACACCAACGTAACTAACAAACCTTTGCCTTAAAATGAATGTGTCAAAGTAAGACCGCCGAAAGAGTCATCCTTTGCTAGCCGCCTACCTATCTGTCCCTCTGTTCCATAGGGTCCTTTCTATGTAAGAATTAATTTTATTACATTCAAATGGATTATGCTGAATATTATAAGTTAATCTACCTACTGTGGATAATTCAAAACCAAGTAAGTTAGCCTTAGTAGTGATTCCTTTGTTATTCTTCATAAGTCAATGGTCATGTACAGAATTCCCTTACCATGCATATTTTGTGATTTAAATATGTTTCTTATTAGCTTATTTTATTTGTTCTAAATAATAAAATAAACTAATTCAAACATCTACATAGATAAAAGTCACAACACACTAGCATAAACGAGTCATAGTATTCAATTAAGGAGGTTTATTATAATCTCTTTGGACCGAAAAATAACATAAGGAAATCTTCAGCTGCAGACTAAATAGATTAGGTGAATCCCGTCTAGTTTATTGCACCTACTAAAAAGGTACCAGCGTTCACATTCCTTCTTATGTTGAACGGCATAACTAGGATGAACTAATGCTGCCAATAAATAACTACTTAAGCTGCTACGTTTGATTAATGAAAAAAGGATAGAATGGAGCAAAATGGAATAGAATAAAATTATTTCTCATTGTCTGAATTATTTAAAATAAGAAGAATGGAATGAAAACATGATAAAATCTATATCATTTTATTCCTTTCAATAAAAAATTTTAGATACAATACTTTATCACATAAATCTTTTGAGAATTTTCTATGCACAAAACGATTAACTAATTATCAAATACAAAATAATACATGCCCACACCATGACACCAATGTATTAAAAATTGTACAGCTTACATGTAAAAGTTTTGAAGGACCAGTTTTTGAGCTACTTTGATTACTTTTATTATTGACTCCACTTGACATCTTTCCAAGTCCCAATTAATAATTTGTCGCGCGTAAATCTATGAAAAATTACTATAAAGATTGTGTCTGTATGAAATATGAATAACACTAATCTTGTCAAATCAATAATTAATTATCAATTATGTACAAATCAAATCAATAATTAGCAATAGCGGAAGACAAAGGAGGCTTCTGCTCAAGAGGGAACCATTATAAGAGAGAGCCAAGGTAAATGACGACCTCAGAACCCAAAAAATTATAGTAGTTCTTCGTCTGTTTCTTCGGTTTTTCACAGGTTGTATACCAATAATGTTTACAATTCCATAATTTCCCAAATCTCCTGAAGTCCTCTACCTACACAGAAATTCCTAATCTCTCAATACCTTTTTATTTTAGCAGATTTTCCTAGTAACATAATTACATATTTTTTTCACAAATGACTTCGTCAATTTCATAGGGAAGAATAAGCAAGTTCTAGAATCTGTAATACGAGCTGACATTGTTACAAAATAGTTGGTTTGACTAAATTATTTTGTAACTAAATATATAGGGGGGGAATATTGCAAATTTGATCTTAACTCACTATATCTAAAATATGCTCAATAAGTACAATATTCCATATTGGGAAAGGATCCATTTACAAAAAAAATTTATAAATTTTTGCAAATTACACTATGTGCTTCCAAGAGAAGATAGTGTTCTCCGGAAAGAATATAGTGTAATTTGTAAGAGTTTGTAAACAAAAAATTTATAAATATAACTCTGTCCTTCCATATTAGCTCAAAAAGTACAAGTGCTCCTGAACTTTAAGACGAGCCAATCTTGAGCCCAAAAAATAGGCTCAATTACTTAACGAGTCAAGCCTAAGCCCCACCATCCAGTATCACATGTCACTACTGAAGGATCTATTACCATAGGAGAGTATTAAAGCATTTCCTGTTAAAGAGAAATTTATTACCAGACAAACTCCTACTATACCTTTCACATGTCTTCACCCAGCTCTACATATATGAAACTACTTCATCTCAACTCATCTTCAAATTCCAAGTCAGAAGCAAAAGAGGCCACTGCTAAGCTCATGAGAAAAATACTCACCTAGTGCAAGATCTTTAGAATGTATAATTATCAAGTTTTGCAAATGTGTCATGTACACAAATGAATATCATAATGGGATTCAAAATATTTGACACAGCAGTTAATATACAATATATCATGCATTTGGAGCTGTGTGCATACCATCCATTTGACATAAATAAACAACCCTTGTATATAATTTTTGAATAACCAGCTCCACTTCTTGCTTTTGTTTAAGGGAAAAATGTCTATCATTTAAAAGGATGGTCCTTTTAGATGAATGTAGTGTTTTTTTTTTAAATTTTAAATTACAAACTTTTCCCTCCACTTTTTCTCTCTCTCATAGTTTATTCCTTTACCTCTCTTAAAAGAATATAAGTGGGTGTCTTTTAAAAGGACACACACTTTTTCCTTTGTTTAAATATAACAAAAGCATGACCTACATCATGAATTAATTATCATGTCATTATGAGTTGCATACATGAGGCATGTTGAATAAAATTATTGACCTTGAAACAAATCCAAAGCTCGTGATCCCTGGAGGGAGGGGAACGTGTATACATTATTATCCATCTTATGGAAAACCATGATCAAAGGCTAGTTCTCACCAACCAAATTCTATTTCTATTAGGGGGGAACCCTAAAACAGAACAAATAGGAAGTTACAAGTTAGTCAGTTCCAGTGGTTATTTAAAGTGACAACTGCTCGATCTGTATTTAAATAATAATAAGTGAATCACAGTCATAAACTATATCCAAAGAAAGAAGTGATATAAAAAGGAAATGCATACCAAAAGGTCAAGAAACTACATTGATTCAAGGGCACCAAATTTCACAATCAAATGTCATTAAATGCAAATGAATCATCATTTGTTTATAATCTAGCATGAATTACAAGCAAGCACCAATCCGTGCAGTACAACATACAGAATCAGATCTTCAAGTGACTTCCATCACACAAAATTCTAATTTGTGTTCCATATTTGGTAACTCTGTACAAGATTCCTAATGCAGCTTTTCACTAGGAAGTCATTGTCTTTTTGTCAAGCTTCAACTACTAGAAAGGCACTTCCTCCCCAACACAATAATCATTTACCTGTTGCTTCCTACTAACTTCCATCTTGACTTTCTCTTTTGTTAAATATATTTTTAACTGCAACAAGTTGAGAAAAACAATCTATAAGATATTCAAGAATTTAAAACTAGATAGAATCACACTTATGCTATTTCCTATGGTTCAGGGGGGTTGTTTACATCTGCTGTGAAATATTTTGGTGTACTAACAACTGAAACATTATGATTAAACAAGGAAAAGCATTCAAAGTATTTTACAACTCAATTTTGAAAACATATAGGTCCACGTAAGAACTAAACATTCTCATTATTAAACAAAAGAAACATCAAATCAGGAGGAGTGACTCGATTGGCAATCAGAGCTTCATGTCGATGAACTCTATCTGCAATGCAGGGTATTTGAATCTCACTAGCTGCATTTTGTGGCCCAGGCCACACCTTCAAAAGGATGAGTAAGGATTAGTCCCACACCAAAAGGAAGTGGGGACGCCTCATGGGAGACCAAAAAAATAAGAAAAACATTCAACATGGATGTGAAAAAAGTGCACTTTCAAGTTTCTCCAAATCTCCCTCCAATTACACTAAACAACTGAAGATAATAACCTAAGTTTGATTGTAAAATACTATGACAGATATTGTCATGAACAATTTAGTGAATTTTTTCTTCTTTTAAAAAAGCTATAAAACCATATCCCTTGAAACCCCAACTTGCAAGGAAATCCTTATATACAGGCTTACCCTTGTATTTTTTTGCAAAGAGACTATTTTTTTAGATTCAAACAAGTGACCTATGGCCACCAAGGAGTAGCTATATCACCACTTCAAGTTCTCCCTCTTTTTCTTTTCATAAAAGGAAAGTTTTAGCTAAATTCTTAAAGCACAAGATAAGCGCAATAAAAAATCAAGTCATATGAGAGTGAGTGCCGCCGAGTGTGTGAGAAATCCCTTAACCTGACAGCTATATGTGTGATTCCATTTTAAAACAAAAACTATGAGGAATTTTACAGCACAATTCTTAAATGAAGAAGACCACATACCTTCAATTCCAGCAATCTTGTCATCTATCTCATCCAAAATTTTCTTCTCCCCAACATTAAAGAAACGACGGAATACAAAATGAGCCCTTTGAAGTTCTTCATCCGATGGTTGTGGATTCCTGTCATCCTTAGAAATACAAACAACATTGCATTTTCCAGCAACAGCTTCCTGATGTGGTACACAAAATGATCAAACACATAGCCAATTCAATTAAAGTTAAACATTGCTAGTCAGCACCAAACCAAGCTAAATTGAATAATCGATAATTAAAATCAAAAACCAATTAAACGAGATTAATGTAACTAAACAAGTCACATATAACTTTTACCCCCCAAAAACCATAAACAACATTATTAAAGGCCAAACAAGAGAGAATTCAAAAAAGTTAAAAAAATCCAATTACCAAAGGATTGACATTTGTGAGGCCTATGCCTTCACCACAAGCAAAGAACAATTCGTTGTCAAGAATCTCGATTCCTTCAGTGAACTTTTGAATCTCACGCGGACGGAAAAACCACTGAACCTTAACTTTCTTGGACTTGTCACGATTCTCCCATATCTTTATGATCTTCCCAATATAAGGCTCGGGTTCACTTTCAATGTGAAGATACACATTATCAAAGAGTGCGTACTCATCACCATCGTATGTGAAAGAACCGTAGAATTGAACATCCTTTTTCTTACCACCAATTCCTCTCTTTTTGCCCCACTTGAATTCAAGACTCTCTTCTTCTTCTTCTCCCATGTGTGGTTCTGCCATATCAATTCTGATACGAAGAGAAAAGGAAAATAAAAAAGAGGGAAATTTTGTAGAACAAGCTCTAACCTCTCTGTGGTGAGAGAATTGAACACGGCGCAAAGAACTGAAGTCAAATACAAAACCCTGACACGACCTTAGTATCTTATATGGTACAGCTGGCACTCCCAGCCGCTATTTTCGTAATTAGATTTTTTGTTTTGCAGCTAGATTCGTCCGGATTTTGAGACCGGCTTTGAACCATTTTATAGGGATTTTTTTTGTATGATATAGTTAAAAATAGAAGTTATATTTATAATTTCTTTTTTCTTATGTTCTTTTTATAATTATTTTTATAGTTATTAGATCATTATGTTATTTTACAACTAGGGGTGTTCGCGGTCTGGATTGGATCGGTTTTGAAATAAAATTCATCCGATCCAATCTCTTCGGTTTGATCATGAAATCATCGATTCAGTTTTGATTTTTTTTCAAATCTGATCCGATCCAAATCAATTTTTTTCGGTTTGGATTAGATCGGTTTTTGGTTTTTTGAAAATCCTAAAATTTATATCATGATTATTGTGCAAATAACATCTTTTGTATATATTGACTTGTAATTTTTATTTTTTTTGAAATACAAAAACATTAGTAAACTATAATATAGTTTTTGTTAAAAAAAAAAAATTATAATATAGTTTTTTTTTTTTGCAATGAGATATGAAGCTATACAAAGATAAAATTTTGTTGACGAGATGTGACTAGATTTTTTCTTGGATTTAGTTGATGAGTTAATGGATCTTGAGTTTAGAAATTTTTATGTTATAATTACGGAAAGACCCAAGTAGGTAGGAGAGAATTAATATATTGGATCGGTTTGGATTGGATCGATTTCATCAACCCATCTAAAAACCGATCCAATTATTTACAAAAAAAAAAAAAAAACCGATCCAATCCAATTAAAATTTACGGTTTTTAATCGGTTTTTGATTTTTTGATTTTCGGTTTATTCGATTATCGCTTTTTCGGTTCGGTCACCGCGATTTAGATCGGTTGATGAGCATCCCTATTTACAACTGCTCATTTGATGTTGAACTAACAACATAAAGATAATTGTAAAAGGGAAAAGAAATTATAAATATAATTTCTCCCAAATTTAATTTTTTCTTGTGTTATAGATAAATCCGTTCAAAAATTATTCAAATAAAATAATAAAATTGGAATTTAACATATATTAATTGATTGACATATTTAAATACAAAAGAAATAAATAAAAAGTTCATAATTATAAAATTATTATATTCTAAGGTTACAGTAATTATACTTTTAGGGGGTTTTGGTAGAGCCGTAGAGGGAAATTTTTGAGATTTTCGAGAATGCGATAGTGATAATCATATTTACCCACATTTGGTATAAAGTTTTTGAAAATAAAAATTGAAATTTTATTTTGTGTACAGATTTCTTCCAAAATGCCATGTGGTATTCTTAGAATGCCAAGTGTTGAAATTTTTTTATATTTTTTTAGAATAAAATCTCGGTAATAATTTAATCTACCAAATAGCTCTTTAGTAACATTTCCGAAAAAGTAATTTTCTCACCATATTCTAAGAAATTATATTTTTCGGGTATAAAAAAATTTATCTTCTATCAAACGCCCCTTGAGTATCGTACCATTTAGTTCCTTCTATTAACATCATTATCTACATCATCGGTTGTACATAAATTTTCCCATTTCCTTTGTCGTTGTCATTATTTAAAATAAGGAAAATTGTCCGTTTACAAAATTTTTTTTAAAAATTACACTAAGTATGACCGGTCATGCACTCTTATTGAAGTATGACCGGTCATACTTAGTGTAATTTGTAAGAGTTTGTAAACAAAAAATTTATAAATATAACATTCTCCTTAAAATAATAATGTCATTTGTCTTCAATTGATTTGCCGTATTTCTCATTGGTGTTGCAATCTCGTGTTTATCATGGAAAATCAAGTTAATACCATTTGATCTTGAATGATGATTATTTTATTATTTCACCTAGTTTCATCTGAAAAAGTGAAATAAGTGATTATGCATTTCTATCACAAAAATATGTGAAAGAAAATTATAATTTTTATTAAATGTGGTGGAACAAAAGGTGGTGGTTCACCTGTAGTCGCTAGAAACTTCAACATTTAACTTAGTATTTCCAATAGGTGAAGTTATGTAAGAGGGGAAAAACCATAACTGAAGAAATGAGCCTCGTTTATATAGGTGTGGATTCTAAAATGCATACAATAAAGCGAATGATTATTGCACATGACATGATATGCATCGTGAAAGATAAGTAAACCACTTAGGGACCATTAGATGGTCAAGATAGAGAGGACAATATATGATATACTGTTATATCATGTTCTTATCTATTATTTGGTGAATAACATGATATGATAAAATTATCCTATCGACTAATTTTATCTTGTATGCAGTAGGATAAGCTATCTTAAAGAAGTACTCGGGTTAGGAATAAACATGATAGGATGACAAATGTCATATCCCTCTTATCCCAAATGTACCCGTATGTTGTTATCTTACGAACTTTGTTGGGCACATGGGAGTTAATCCTTACCACCGACCAGCCACCACCGTCGCCATAGCCAGCCATCAGCTGCCTCTATAACTATTACTATCACCACTATCATCATTGGTTATCACCATTAGCTACCAGCCACCACCATTGTCAACTGCTATCACCGTCACTACCACCATTGATCAACCCCCATAAATGTCACCAATCACCCGTTGCACCGTCGCCACCACTTTCATTGGCCATCCCTATCTATCACCACCACACCAACCATCACTAACCACCACTGTAATTGCCATCGGTCATCGTTGACATTGTCGCCACCACCATCATCGTCGTCGTCATTGACCACCGGCACCACCAACCAGTCACTGCCACCTCCAACCACTAAGCACCAACCATCACCGCTATCGCTACCATCAATCAGCCACCACAATTGTCACCGACCATTGCCGGCATCGTCACCACCACCAATTGCTGCTAGCCCTATAACCGACACCACTTCAACCAGCCAATCTTTCCTATCACCTACCGCATCAGCCACTGTCACTAGCCATTGGCATTAATATTGACAATCAATTTAAAACTAATTTTCTTTTTTTAAAATTCAACGGTGATATAATTTTTTTTTAAAAATTTTTTATTAGTTATTTATGTATTTTAACATATATTTTTTAAAATATTGACTTTTATATATTTATAATAGTTTATTATAAAAATTAATGCGTAAATAATATAATTTTTTTAAAAAAAAATTATATTGAAAAATAAATTTTAATATGATATAATAAAATTCGTCTCAAACACTGAATAAGATAATATTATCATATTATATTATTTGTTTAATGCACATCAAACACATGATATACTAGACACTTGTCAATCCCATATTCTATCTACCAAATCCATTTCCGATCCAACCATCGAGCCCTTAAAAAGCCAAGTCACTAAGAACCGGTTTGGATGAGTTTTTTTCTTCAAAAGCCGTTTTTTTTAAGAAAAAAACATTTTTCGAAAAACGTCTGTTTATATACCTACTTTTAAAAATAGCATAAATCATAAAAAAAAGTAATAAACATGCTTTTTTTCCAAAGCTAAAAATTTTAGCTTCTAAAAAAAACAGAAGTCAAAAGTCAAATATTTTTATTAAAAATTAAATATTTTTTTAAAAATCTAAATAATTGTAGCTTTTATAAAAAATACTTTTAAAATAAAAAAATCATAAAAAAACTTTTTTGATAAGTCAATACAAACGAGCTCTGAATTGGGGTTCAATTGCCATTCCAATTTATGTAGTATTGTTTTCCAAAGTAGGTATATCATTATCCAACATCCAAACACAGCCCATTCCGCGAAAAATTTCAATTTCAATTTCAATTTCTAGCTATCAGTGACTGTGAGTGTTCTGTAGCGCCTAGTAATAAACCGCTTCGTCCTCTATCTGCGATCGACATGAGGATTCGAAGGACTCTGCGACGTCGTACGCGTGGTTCTCACGGCTAGTGCACGGCGAAGAAGGAGGACCTTATTGTTCTGGCTCTGCACCCCAATCCACCTCTTCGACCATGGCTTCTGGTTCGCCTCGGAACCGCATCAATCAGGTCCTTCTCTAATTTCATTCCCAGTTTCCGAAACCCTAGGCGACGTCGTTCACTACAACATTACCTGCGCACATTCCATTGAAATTTCTGCATCACATGATAAAATTGAAACTGAAACCTAAGTAATCTAAATGGACGCATGAAACCAAAAATAAAATAAAAATGACATTTTATGAATATCGCTGCTTAGTTGTGGTTTATGATTCTTGTAGTCAGTGGATTTTTTTTTTCTCAGTTTTTTTGTTGGCTTTATGCGTACAGTTTTATGTTTCAAAGAAAAGGAAAACTGTGTCACCTGTTATAAAAACTGGGAGATCTGAAAAAGGTGCAAGGCATGGGGTTGATGGGTCTCCGTCTCCAAGTGCTAAAGGTACTTTGGATAGTTACTTGGTTGCGTCGCAGGATGATTGCAACGCAAACACAGCAACTAGTTCTTTAGCCAGGCTGGATTCAGTTAGGAGAAATTTAGCATCAGAGATCAATAGTTCACTTGACAATGAACTTGATAAGCAGCCTGTTTTATTAGCTCAAGAGCATCAACACTCTCAAGATACTCGGCCAGGACCCGTAAATGAATTGCCCAATGTGAGTGGCGTGGTGGTTGAAGATCTTGTCCAGGAAAACAAATGCAGTGATTTCAAACAAGTTGTGGAAAGCTCCGAGCTCAAACAGTTTGCAGCAGACTTTTTATCTTTGTATTGCGGGTATTTTACTTGTCTGTTTCAGAAATTGTATCTTTTTGTTAGTATCATTATTTGCAGGGGCATCTGTTTCATGTGGAGATGTGCAATTAGGGTTGCTATTGGTAGTTTATTTCTCTTTTCTCTTCTTTTACTCATCTATATTTTTTATTTGACTTTTAAAAATATGCTACATGCAGCGAATTGCGCCCAAACATTGATACACCATCAGAGATGAAAATGGATGGACACAATAGACATGGCTCCCTCACATTGGTAGAGAAAAATGGTATTTTACCGCAGAAGCTTAATGACACCGCTAGTGAGCCAAATTTTGGCGGTGAAAACATTTCCAGTGACAATATCTCTGAAGACATCAAGTCTGGTGCTGTTGGTAAAACTACGGCAAATGTTCCTGGCAGTAATATGAAGGTTAAACTCAAATCATACTAGTTTGGATTTTCTAACCAGATTCTTACTTCAATTTATGATATATATTTTGATATTTTGCTGCTTTGCTTTCTGAGTGACAGGTTTCTGGAGGTGTTGAGACTTTTACCCTTGACACAAGCTTTAGAAAATGTAGTTATACTCCTAAATCACCTATCAATATGGCTGAATGCTATACACCGGGATCTTTGATTGTTAAAGCTTGTGTTAAGGAGACTCCAAGGTCAACGCGTGGAAGCTCGATGTTTTCACCTGGAGAAGCTTTTTGGAATGAAGCAATTCAACTTGCTGATGGTTTGTGTGTTCCCATGGCTAACGATTCTTCTAACGTTATAGAAGAAAGTAATATGGTGGAAGACCAACTTGAGATGAAGAACTCATGTAATCTACAAAATTATGATGGCAAGCCAAGGAAAATATTGGATCAAAGTAAAAGCAGAATCTGGAATAGGGAAACGAGTACTCCTTTAGGGTTGGTTGGGATGCACGCAAAAGATTCTATGAATGAAGTGTCTAGCCTTCCTGTTAAGCATTTTGATTTTTCGTTTGAGGACAATAATTTGGATGAAAGTACCCCGCAAAATTGTTGTGTTGATGATCCAATCAATGTTACTTGTGGGGCTGGCAAACCGTATGAATCTGGTTCTATAACAGGTCATACATATGAAAAGATGAATGAAGGGCAAGAGAAAATTTTAGTCGATGTATTAGGCAAAAGAGTGAGTCAAGATAATGTTAGTATGACATCTAATTCACCCCTCAATGAGTTTAGGACAGCAATTAGGACACATGGATCTGATGAAGCTAGTACTCCTTCAAGTAGTGTGTCACTTAATGATCATTTAGATCTAAACAGTTGGCTTCCACCTGAAATATGCAGCATTTATAGAAATAAAGGAATCTCAAAGCTTTACAATTGGCAGGTACAGATACATTTTATTCGAGATGCTTCTTATGTCATTATAATGATTTACGACACAAGATGTTAAATAGGGAAAATCCTGGTACAAAAGGCTCCTCAACTTATGACGATAGGGGTGAGAGTCGATTGTACGCATTCTTAACCTTGTATTTTTGCAAAGAGGTTGTTTCCTAGATTTGAACTGGTGACCTTTCGGTCACAAGAAACAACCTTACCACTGCTCCATGGCTCGCGCTCTGACTACACAATATGTTATGTCTAGATAATTGATTTAATTCCTGTTGTTAATTCTGGCTGCCACTTTTTTCTACTAATTTATTTTATTTTCTTTTTCCAAAAGTTCTGGCTTTGTGGTTGATTTGGGCGTCACTTTGATTATAGTTCCATTTTTTGCCACGAATTCTTCTCATTGCTCCTTAGCTATGGAGTAACATTATTGAGCACTGAGAAGGATATTTAAGCTGGTTTATTTTAAAATCCTTTAGTTTCTGGCATATGTAAGTTTAATCAGGGTTTTTTTTCTTTCATTTTTTAGGTTGACTGCCTTCGGGTAAATGGTGTCCTACAAAGAAGAAATCTTGTATATTGTGCTTCTACAAGGTATTCTCTCATGTAACTATCAATTAGTGTAAACTTTGTCTTATTTCTATCCTTTTCATTTATACAAGCGTTAGTGAACTAAGTTTTTTTTTTGGGGGGGGGGGATGGGGTTTCATTTAAAATTGTCTTCTCTCATATGGTGGCATAATAAATTTAATTTTCCACAATAAGGATTCATTTAAAGAGATTTTTTGAGTCCCAATTTTAGTAATTATTACTAATGTAGTGGTGTATGTTAGAATTGTAAATTTCGTGTATAGTTGTAGTTTCCATAGATAGTAGATTCTGTTAATATATTAAATTTGTATTTTATGAGGTTAGGATATTCTCCTCATGAATCGTGGGATTAGACCAAATCACTATTCTCTAGGAATTTCCTTTTTTAGTTTCTACTACACTCATAAATTGTAAATCTTCTCTTGATGCAATAGATGAGTAATTCTCAGAAACTTTAATCTGGCACCAGAGCCCAAAATCCTCAGCAATGCTATAAACCGTGGCCTGCATTGCCACCCTTAAATTAAAGAGGAAACTAGAGACATTTGGTGAAATTTGTGTGTCTCGATTACAGAACAGGGTCAGGATTTTATAGCCATAAATAATAAATTCAAATACAGATATCACTGCTCTCCTAATTACCTTAATTACATAATTCTGACTACCCTATTTACAATACATAATTAGCAAGATGCTAATTACATAGTTACCCACAATTACCGACACTCCCCCTCAAGGTAGAGCGTATAGGTTATATTCACTAAGTTTGTTACTGATACAGCCCAGCCCACTAAAGTATACCAAAGAGATAGAAATAGAAGAGTTTAGGCCCCTGCTGTGGCCTCTAATGCTGCTGCCTCTGCTGACTCAGCAGTAAATCTCCATCCTGCCCTCCAACAGAATGTAGAGCTGGCACCAATTGGTTAAGAAGGGAAGCATGGTGCTGTGCAAAGGGTACCGAGTAGCAATTGCAGGACTGGAACCAGGAGAGCGTGGAGTCTCTCGAATACTCCTCATTATCTTTTCTTTCTGTTATCTTTTATCTTTGATCTTTCATCCTTTATCTTAATTGTAATTTGCTGTTAGAGATATATAGAGTGGAATCCTGTAACTCGATTTAAAGAGTGACTCAATTACGAATTGTAATACATATACAGAATTATCAATATATCGGTTTGAACTTCTTTTCCAGAATTAATTGTGAGATTTGAGTTTATTATTGAGAGGTCTGTATCAAGTGGTATCAGAGCTCCGATCTAGGAGCTCTGTGGATGGTATTGACGCGTCACATGGATCAACGTTTAGCGTCCTTGGAGGAAGGACAACGCCGGAACGATGAAAGGCAAGAAACGGTAGCTCGTCGGTTGGAAGCTACCGAGCTGAGCTTGACTGAAGTGTTGCGTCGTTTGGATATAATAACCCAGACGATGCGCGCTAGAGAAGACCGTAGCAGGTCAGGGAGTAGAAGGTCAAGGCATAGCAATCATGAATACGAAGGCAACGAGGACGGTGATCGGTTCGAACGCAGGAGGACCCCTTTTAATCACAGCCATCGGCGTCTTGAAATTCCCACGTTCTCCGGTGAAGATGCTTACGGTTGGTTAAGCAAGGTCGAGAGGTATTTTTCCTTGAATGAGGTAGGAGAAGCAGAAAAGATCGCAGCCGTGATGGTGGTTCTTGACGGAGAGGCGTTACACTGGTACCAGTGGTGGGAATTAAATGCAATGGATGTGACCTGGGCACAATTTTGTCGGGAGCTCCTTGGCCGTTTTCAACCTGAGGTCATCGATAATTCTTACCGTGCTCTTTATACCCTTAGACAAAATGGAACCGTGGCGGAGTTCAGGACGGAGTTTGAGAAGGTAATAGGCGCGTTGAGGTTTAGGGATGACGAACTCCTCAAAGGCGCTTGGTTGAACGGAGTTAAATCCAGCATCCGTGAAGAGTTGCTGATGTACCCCAGGATTGGACTGACGGAGATGATGAAGCTCTCGGTGAAGATAGAAAAAAGGAACCAGGCTTGGTGTGAGGAAGGATTTGGGCCAGCTAGCCGAGCCCACTTGGCTGGAACCACCAAACACCATTCCTCTTCGCGAGTGGGCCTGGGCCCAACTGACTTAAGGGTTGGAACCCAACCCGTATCGGGCATGGGGACACCTGTTTCAAGGAATTTCAACGGCGAAAATTCTAGAACCACAAACGTGACAAAGGGAGCTGCAATCCCTAATTCTTATGAAGTTGGGGGTCGCATGCAAGAGGGACAAGGAAGTACAAGCAGGAGGTTGTCCCAGGCTGAGTGGCGAGAGAGGCAAAGGAAGGGTCTGTGCTTCAAGTGCGGCGAGAAGTGAAATATGGAGCATAAGTGTACAGTGGGGCAACTTCATTTGATGATACTCGATGATGAAGACGGGGAAGGAGTTGAAGCACAAGACGATCCTCCTGATTTGACGCACGAGGCTGTCGAGAAGAACGAAGAGGCCGCGTTGCAGCTGTCGGTGCAAAGCTTTATGGGTCTTTCGTCGAATCAGTCTTTGATGGTGTGGGGCGACGTTCTGGGAAGGAAGGTGGTCGTCCTAGTGGACAGTGGGGCTTCAAGAAATTTTATTCGTAGGGAGCTGGTGCAAACGCTTGGGTTGGAGGTGACGGAGACTCCCACTTATCAAGTGGAGGTCGGTGATGGACACAAAGTCAGTTGCAAGGGGGTGTGCTTAGGAATAACGGTCAACGTACAAGGGGCTTCGATTACACAAGATTTGTACCTGTTTGAGTTGGGGGGAGTTGACATAGTGCTTGGGTTGGATTGGTTGACTGGATTAGGAGAGATCAAGGCTAATTTTAAGGAGTTGAACCTGAAGTACAGAGAGGGAGATAAAGAAGTGTTAATAAGCGGTGACCCTTCACTATGCCGAACCATCTGTTCCTTGAAATCTATTGTTAAGGCTTTAAGGAACGAGGGTCAAGGGTTTTTGCTGGATTCTGGAGCATCACACCAGAGACAGGATGATGGGTCCGCTCCGTGGAGGGAACTTGAACTGCTGCTTCTGGAATATGAAGATTTGTTTCAAGAACCCAGAGGCCTTCCTCCTAGCCGTACACGGGACCATGCAATCTTGCTCAAGCCTGAGAGTCAGGTACCCAACATTCGGCCCTACAGGTATCCTCACTACCAAAAGTCTGAAATAGAAAGATTAGTTGCTGAATTACTTGATAATGGGATGATTAGACACAGTGTCAGCCCCTACTCGAGTCCTGTAATTCTAGTGAAGAAAAAAGATGGTAGTTGGCGAGTATGTGTCGATTATAGGGCCCTTAACAAGTTGATTGTCCCAGACAAGTTTCCTATCCCAGTGGTAGATGAGTTGCTAGACGAGTTAGGAGGGTCAATGGTGTATACCAAACTTGACCTGAAATCTGGGTTCAACCAGATCAGGATGAGGGAAGAGGACATTCCCAAAACTGCTTTTAGGACGCATGAGGGTCATTATGAATATTTGGTGATGCCCTTTGGCCTCACCAATGCACCCTCTACTTTCCAAGCTCTTATGAATGATGTGTTAAGGCCATTTCTCAGGAAGTTTGCTTTAGTATTTTTTGATGATATTCTTATATATAGCAAAAGCCGTGAGGAGCATTTAGTTCATCTGGAACAGATTTTTCAAGCACTTCGTAAACATGTGCTGCTGGCCAATAAGAAAAAGTGTAGTTTCGGTCAGGGTCATGTGGAATATTTGGGACATATTATATCAGCTGAAGGGGTTCGGGCAGATCCAAATAAAATTAGTGCCATGGTTGATTGGCCAACCCCAAAGACTGTTAAGGCATTGAGGGGTTTCTTGGGGCTCACTGGCTATTACAGGAAATTTGTCAAGGACTATGGAAAAATTGCCAAGCCTTTGACTGATTTACTCAAGAAGAATGGCTTTAAATGGGATCCTTTTGCTGAACAGTCTTTTACACAATTGAAAGAATTGATGAGTACAGTACCAGTTCTTGCACTACCAGATTTCTCTAAGGTTTTTACAATGGTTACTGATGCTTCTGGGAGGGGTATAGGAGCTGTCCTGACACAAGGAGATAGGCCTTTGGCTTACATCAGCCAAGGTTTCTCTCAAAGGGCTCAAAATAAATCAGTATACGAAAGAGAGTTGATGTCTATTGTGTTTGCAGTGCGAAAGTGCAGACACTATTTGATGGGTAGGCACTTCATAGTAAAAACTGACCAAAAGAGCTTGAGATTCCTTTCTGAGCAACGAATCTTGGGAGAGGACCAACAAAAGTGGACATCCAAGCTATTGGGATATGATTTTGAAATCCAGTATACCCCGGGGAGACAAAATCAGGTTGCCGATGCTCTTTCTAGGCAAATGCAAATGGCAGTGGTGTCTCAAGTTCAGTTACCGGATCTGACCCAGTGGGAAATCGAAGTTCAGCATGATCCAAGGCTCCGGAAAATCATGCAGGATCTCATTATTGATCCGAGACAGCATGAGGGATTTGAATTGAAGGAAGGAAGACTGTTTTTTAAAGATCGGCTAGTCTTATCAAGGGAATCCAGATTTATACCTCTATTACTAAAGAGTTTCATGACTCTTCCATTGGGGGTCATTCTGGTTATTTTCGTACCTATAAGAGGATGGCTGGATTAATCTATTGGGAGGGTATGAAGGGCACCATTCAGAAATATGTGGCTTCTTGTGAGGTCTGCCAACAAAATAAGATTCAAAATCTTTCCCCTGCTGGTTTGTTACAGCCCCTCCCAATACCCACCAAAGTTTGGGCTGATATCTCCATTGATTTTGTGGGAGGACTGCCACGGGCTTATGGGGTCGATACAATTTTTGTAGTGGTGGACCGTCTCACAAAATATGCTCATTTCCTTCCCTTAAGCCACCCTTATACGGCTAAGGATGTTGCTGATTTGTTTGTTAGGGAAATCGTCCGACTTCATGGTTTCCCTCTCACCATTGTCTTGGATAGAGATAGGGTGTTTTTGAGCTCGTTTTGGTCAGAATTATTCAAGAGTGCTGGAACTAAGTTACATTATACTACAGCCTATCACCCACAAACTAATGGTCAGACGGAAGTAGTTAATCGCTGTTTGGAGACATACTTGAGGTGTTTTTGTAGTCCTAAACCCAAAAATTGACCTAAATGGGTCCATTGGGCAGAATTTTGGTACAACACCACATACAAGGAATCAACTGACATGACCCCATTCAAGGCTTTATATGGCAGTGATCCTCCACATGTTTTAATGGATGTTCAGAATGGCTCCACTGTTGATGCTGTTTGTCAGCTCCTTCGTGAGCGCAATGTTATTTTACATGATTTACAACAACAGCTTTTTAAAGCTCAGAATCGCATGAAGGTGCAAGCTGATCAACATAGGAGGGACTTGCAACTGTCTGTTGGGGACCTCGTTTACTTGAAGTTACAACCTTACAGACTCAAGACTATTGCCAGAAAAATTAATGAAAAGTTAAGTCCAAGGTATTATGGACCTTATCCAATCTTGGCCCGTATTGGTGAATCAGCCTACAAGCTGCAACTACCAGATGGTTGCAAGGTCCACCCCGTGTTCCATGTGTCACTCCTTAAGCCAGCAAGTTGTCTTAGGCCTAATTCCCAGCCCCTGCCTTCTGTCCTAACAGAAGAATGGGAGCTCAAGGTGGAACCGGAAACCTTAGTGCAGTGGAGACGCTCCAACAGAGGAATTCTGGAGGTTTTGATCAAGTGGGTTCTCCTCCTTGAGTTTGAAAATACATGGGA
This sequence comes from Gastrolobium bilobum, assembly GCF_033153095.1. Classification (NCBI taxonomy): domain Eukaryota; kingdom Viridiplantae; phylum Streptophyta; class Magnoliopsida; order Fabales; family Fabaceae; genus Gastrolobium; species Gastrolobium bilobum. Next base: position 231,289 of record NW_026898737.1, read on the forward strand.
GGATTTTTCAATCATCAATAGTCAATTCCCCAATTTCAACCTTGGGGACAAGGTTCTTAAAATGGGAGAGAGTATTGATACAGCCCAGCCCACTAAAGTATACCAAAGAGATAGAAATAAAAGAGTTTGGGCCCCTGCTGTGGCCTCTAATGCTGCTGCCTCTGCTGACTCAGCAGTAAATCTCCATCCTGCCCTCCAACAGAATGTAGAGCTGGCACCAATTGGTTAAGAAGGGAAGCATGGTGCTGTGCAAAGGGTACCGAGTAGCAATTGCAGGACTGGAACCAGGAGAGCGTGGAGTCTCTCGAATACTCCTCATTATCTTTTCTTTCTGTTATCTTTTATCTTTGATCTTTCATCCTTTATCTTAATTGTAATTTGCTGTTAGAGATATATAGAGTGGAATCCTGTAACTCGATTCAAAGAGTGACTCAATTACGAATTGTAATACATATACAGAATTATCAATATATCAGTTTGAACTTCTTTTCCAGAATTAATTGTGAGATTTGAGTTTATTATTGAGAGGTCTGTATCAGTTACATATGTAACTTATTCGAGGATCTCTCAAAGACGCTGACTACACGAGATCAATTAACAAGATGCTAATTACATAGTTACCTACAATTACCGATACTCCCCTCAAGATGGTGCATATAGGTCCTATTCACTGAGTTTGTTACATATGTAACTTATTCGAGGACCTCTCAAAGACACTGGCTACACGGTATCAATCGACAATATGAGGTCACATTCAGGTATTGCACCTTCCTTGGAGGAAATTTAGTCACATGCAGGAACAAGAAACAAAATTTTTGTGCCATGATCTAGTGTAGAGGCAAACTTTAGAGCAATGGCCTTAAGAATTTGTGAGTTACTATGGATTAAGATAATCCTAGACGATTTGAGGGTTAAGTAGAGTGGACGTATGGAATTGTATTGTGACAAGAAGTCTGCTATAGACATTGCACAATATCAAATGAAACATGTCAAAACTAAGCATGTGGAGATAGACACTTCATAAAGGAGAAGTTGGAAAATGGAATAATTTGCAATCTATTTGTGCCTACAGAAGACCAGCTTGAAGATGTACTAACAAAGGGGGTAAAAGGTGTTTCGTTGAAAACTGTTGTGAGCAAGCTGTGAACATAGTAGTTAATTGCGCCGCGAGCCGCGCCGTATGAGCGTTGCGGTGCCTCGCCGCAAGAAACCGCGCCGCGCCACACCAGGACGCAATAGCGGCCATTAAGATTGCATTTGCGGCCATATTGCTATCATAAGGCAAAATGTCAATTTTGTCCTAAATTTAAATGTGTAACAGAAGAAATTTAAGAGTTTTTTAGTCTATCCGCATCTCTTGCTTTTAAAAAATATTTCTTTTTGTCATTATTTCTTTCATATATCTATTCCGCTATTTTCGCAACCGCAATCCGCTATGACGCTATAGCATTTTTCGGGGTTGGCCGCGACATGCCGTAATCCGCATTTGATAACTATGGCTGTGAATGGATGATATCCAATAACCAGTTTGGAGGGGAGTGTTAGAATTGTAAATATAGCGCACATTTGTAGTTTCTTTAGATATCAGATTCTGCTATTACTTTCTTACATGTCAGATCTGTTTTTTTGATAGTAGAATATTTGACCCATAAATAATGGGACTATTCTCCAGGAATTTCCTTTTTGAGTTTGTACTGTACTCTATAAATTATAAATCTGTTTTCAGTTCAATAAAAAGCAGTATAATATGCATTTAATCAATAAATGTATTGCTTCTTTTCATATTCCTTTTCTTGTATTGAACCTAATTGAATTTTTATATGATTTTATATTCTTGTCTCTTTTATTGCTTAAGTCCTTATTTTGTTTCTATGGTCTTATGCTGCATGTCTTCCATTGTGTTTTACACTACTTGACATGATTTTCCTGCCTTTTTTATGTTTTTCTTTGTCATTTTGTTTCACCTTCCTCTTCTTTTTTCTCTGTCCTTCTCTAGCTACCTCTCTTTGCCTTTCATTCAAGAAAGGCTGTTATGAATGTTTTTCTTGTTGCCACAGTGCTGGTAAGAGTTTGGTCGCTGAGATTTTAATGCTGCGGAGGGTGATAACAACCGGAAAGATGGCACTACTTGTTCTACCATATGTATCAATTTGTGCAGAAAAGGTGCTCTTTTTTGTTCTCTTGTCTGTTAAAATTTAAAAATTACATTTCAGGTTGTGGATGTTGTTTAAGGGATTCGGTGTTAAAATATTTCAAAATTTTCAATTTACTTCATTTTTATAATTTCATTTTAATTCTTGTAGGCGGAACATCTCGAACGTCTTCTTGAGCCACTCGGTAAACATGTTCGTAGTTATTATGGAAACCAAGGTGGTGGAACACTTCCTAAAGATACTTCTGTAGCTGTCTGCACAATAGAGAAGGCAAACTCGTTAATTAATAGATTATTGGAAGAGAGCCGTCTATCAGAAATGGGAATTATTGTGATAGATGAACTGCATATGGTATCACCAGTCATTACTTTTTGTAGTTATTTGTCATGCTTTTGTTGCATGCTGCTTTTCTCCACACTTTTGTATTGGATCATTACGAAAGATGAACAACAAATGGTATACGTAGATGGTTCTTATGATTTTTCCCTGTCTGCGTCTATTAACAGGTTGGTGATCCAAGTAGAGGTTATCTTCTAGAACTTATGTTGACAAAGCTTCGTTATGCAGCAGGAGAAGGCATTTCAAAATCAAGTGATGGAGAAAGTTCAGGTGGAAGCAGCGATAAGGCTGATCCTGCTCAAGGTCTGCAAATTGTTGGAATGAGTGCGACAATGCCTAATGTTGCAGCTGTTGCTGACTGGCTTCAAGTAAGCGTAGTTACATGCATCACTTATTCCTGTACACACAGCAGTCTTTGTGCTTCCTCTTTCTCTTGGCCTACTGTCCTGTTTTGTTATGATTTTTGGTAGTATAATTGCTACAATCTATTGAAACCTTTTCTGCATAACTTCTATGAAAACTGTAACGCCCAGTTCTAGAACCGGCTTGTTAATATTGCATATGATATTAAGAACAGTTACAATATCAGTATTGAATTAAAATTACAGATAAATTTTTCTTTTTACTTTCTTTTGCATAAACATTAGTTTTGTATAAACATAATTCCAATACGTAATTGCAACCCATACATAATGCGGAAACATATTACATTTGCTTAATATCAACCACCAAGTAGCCTCTATAAGCATACAAGGTGTTAAGAGTTCATTATTTCTGTCTGACGCTGCTCGCTAAGCTGCTCGCTTGAGCGAGCTATAGTCAGCGAGTAGCACCCTTCCTCGCAGAGCTGCTCGCTTAAGCAAGGAGGGCAGCGAGCAATTAAATTCTCAACTAGAAGCTACTGCCGACCTTAGGGTTAGCTTGCTGGACTGCTCGGTTGAGCGAGCAAACCCTAATTTGCAAAATAGTTCACTTTGTTTTATGTCTCTAACTTGGGACCTTAAATCCCCATTTTCTTCATCTTTTAGGGTACCAAATTGACCACAATAGCAACCATATCCCCAACAAACATACATGCATCTCATCTCTTTGAAATATTACATGGCATATACATTTCTTAGGCTCCAAGCGACTATTATTATTATGTTGCTTGCATCTCAAGCTATTTCTTTACATCTCAACATACATAATTCAAATTCTTATCAAAACTCCTAGCCATCTATTAGCATAGGCTTCCATCAACATTTCATGACATTCATATTTGTGAATATCACATTTCTATAACATAATAGTTCATTTAAATAAATATGTTCTTATGGCATAATCATCATGAAGTCTTAAATTACATACATACATCATTGGACATCAAATGTTCATTAGCCCTATACATCATTCTCTATCAAATGTACATCAAGGCTATCAAAATAAACATGATCATATTGGAATGTCCAAATTACATAACTCATGTTCATTGTTCTCTTCACAATTACACAACATCTGAATTATGTAAAATACACATAGCCATTATCTAGACATCAAAATGTACATAGTCTCATGTGAATACTCAAAATAATCCTGTCTACATGTCAACTACATATCAAAACATAGACAAATATCCACATGTCATGCTATCTGTGGCCTCTTGCCAAGTGATGTTCCCTCACCATTTGTAGAGGTACCTGAAATTTATTCCCCACAACACGAGGTGATATATAAATCACAGTAAACTAAGGGTCCGTGGAGGATTACTCCACCCTACATTTCACTGACAGTGCATACATAATAACTGAACATAGCATAAATACGCATCTATTTACTAACGGAACTTCCAAGAGAACTTTGCTATGTCTCTTAGGTATTTGTACCCTAAGGACTTCTGCTACGTCCAAGGGAAGTCCCTACACATAATAATATCAACAGACTTCTGCTACGTCTCTGGTATTGTCCTTTCATGAGACTTCTGCTACGTTTTATAGGAATTAAATCCCAAGGACTTCTGCTACGTCCAAGGAAAGTTCATACATGTATTACTTTCAAGAAACTTCTGTTACGTTTCTTGGGCATCAAGCCCCAAGGACTTCTATTACGTCCAAGGAAAGTAATCACATTCATACATACATCCACTGGCCAGGTTACATATCATACATAATCTCATATATTTTGTCATTCAACATATTCATACTTTCATACTAACAATGCATCACACCATATCATGCTACTACCATGCACAATGCAAAATTGCAACCATTACTCTAATGGAGCATGGTGGAATACACAAGGGGATTAATCTCAAGATTCAGGAGTTCACCTTTAGTGGACTTTCAAATCTTGCTCTTTTCTACTTCAAGAGCCACAATCACAATCAACAACACAAAAGCAACCTATGGTACAAAGTGAAATTGTGATCAACATATCATACAACACATAACATGCTAAGCTATTGGCTAGAAGTTTCTCATAAGCCAAAAGTTCATCATTTACCCTCTTTGGGGAAATTTTCAAGGAACCAAGTCTTGCACAAAAGTTGATTCCAATGGTTGTTCCTCAACATCTATAGCACTAGGATCAACTCTACAACAACAACACACAAACAACCATCATTACCCATCCAAAATCAACCAATTTCGTGGCACTATTCACCAAAAACCTAACATTGATGAAAATCCATTAAAACATGAGCTAAGTAGTGGTTTCTTACCATGAATCACCATAGAATGCTAGGAGAAGAAAATCCCAAGGTTCAATGAGCTCAAACACTCAAAATCTCAAAAACCACAAATCTTCAAGACTTTGAGAAGTGAAAATCTCTCTTTACCAACCACCAAGTCTGAAAATGAGGGTCGGGTTATGTTCTTGGGTGGATTCTAAACATCTTTGGTCTTTAAATCTTTGGATTTCATCAACTCAAGCAAAATGTAGGTTTTGGACCTTTTTCTCTCTTCTTCAATGGCTATTTTTCGGGTAAGAGGGAGATGGTTGAGTGTGTGTGAGGAGAGAGAGTCTCTTATGTTAAATTTTAACATTTCCCGAACCTGCTTGCTTGATTGCTCGCCTCAGCGAGCTATAGTCTGTGAGCAAGTGCTCTGCTTGCTAGACTGCTTGCTTCAGCGAGATGTAGGCTGTCTTGATTTTCAGTTTTCTTTCACACTTCCCTTTCTAGCCAACACTTAGCATTTCTAAATATGTGCTTTCTCTCATAATTCTTACAAATTAGCCATTTACTAATTTATTCACAAGTTTCGGTTAAATTCTTTATTTTACCCTAAAACTCTCTGTACTTGCACTTTTATCTGAAAGTGACTAAATTTGTGATAATTAGATTTCTGATCTAATTATTATCTGGTAATTCATGGAAAATTCCTAGTTTCTGATTTTTGCTGACTTGGGTTATTATAAAAACAGTGGTATTTAGCCTTCGAAAGACCTAAATCCGCCTAATGTTTGTTATGTTGTTAGCAACATAATACATGTTTGGTGCTCTAAATTTGAATTTTCATCCATAAGAAAAAACTTTGAATGTACTGTACTATTCTTGATAATAAACCTTAAATTGGTGCATGTGTGGGAAAACTTTTTTTTTTAAACCATTGTTAGATATGTAATAATTCATTCATGTGTCTTCATCTAACAATTTAAGCTTTTTGGGTAATTTGTTTACGACATGAAATCAGAGCCTTTATGACTAGAGGTGGCAAAATGGGTCTAACCCGTCAGGTTGACCTGTTTAACCTATCACAAATGGCGGGTTGGGATTTTCAACCCGTCAACCGGTTTGAATCCACCTTGCTTAAGGGCGGGTCAAAACGAGTTAAACTCGCCACGGGGCGTCAAGTTGGGTTTTTTATTTTTAAAAAAAACATAAAACATTCATTAATGACTTTTTTTACACCTCTTTTTATCTTCATTTGATACCTTTTACATTTATGGGTAGTATATAATTTTTTAGTATATTGATGGGTCGCGGAGCTGGGTAGGTTGGAAGCGGGTCGGGATGGGTTGAAATTTTCAATCCACTTTAAAAAACGGGGCGGGGTGGGTTGGGTTATTTTGAGGAGGTCGAAGGCGGGGCGGGTCGGGTTACCCGCTTTGCCATTATGAAGTGGTCTAAACTCTAGAGTCCAAAAATTGCTGTCTTATTCTCGTAAAAATGGTGAATACAAGGGATGTGGGCTTATGCATTGTCCACCCTTCAAGTCCTAAAAGTTCTTGTGTGATGGGGTGTGTTAGAGATGTAATATAAATTTATTCACGTGTCTTTACCTATCATTTTAATCTTTTGCGATATTTGATTTATGACAACCCGAAATAAGCTGATCTAAACACGCTTGAAATTGAGGAAAATCAACTTTTACTAATCTTGATTGAGCCATCCATTTTGTTGTTTATAATTTTTAGTATAAAACCAATTTAAGAAACTCTAGGGATTTATTTAAGATTGTTGAATAAAATGGAAAAGAGAGGCAAATGCTTAAATTCGTGTGTTTCAATAGGACAACATAGGTTCTATTATATACACGGGTTATAAGAATTACATAAGACTAATTGAATGATGTGAGACTTCTTATTAACCTATTTTGATTACTTCTAACACTTCCCCTCAAGTCAAAGTTTACGAAGTTTTAAGCTTGTTACAAATGAACCCTTACAAATATAAAATTAACCAAATAATTTATTTAGACTCTACAAAACATGGTTGCAAAGTCAACTCAGGGATGCATATATCTATATATGTATATATCCACAAAAATATCTCATGATATCTTGATTGTATCTTAGAATACTTTAGTGTATCTTTATTATCTTTTAGGATTGGTTTCCATATATCTATATATTTCAGGAGTTGTTTGCTATTTAATTAGGATTTGGAGTCTAATATTAGTATAAATAGGGATTATAACTTTGTAGTTTGTATTACATCATAATACATCCTTTGTATCAAATCAATATCAATTTCAAATTTTTTAGTATTTATTATGTCTTTCTTTCCTTTTCTACCTGAATTATAATTTCAACAAGACACATAAAGCAATTTATTGCTATCATATTTGACGTTGTTACATTTGTATAAATGTTTCTTTTTCTGATGATTATCTTATAAATCTATTTATCCCAAATTCGCATCTAGGCAGCACTATACCAAACAGAGTTTCGTCCAGTTCCTTTGGAAGAATATATAAAAGTTGGTAATTCCATTTATAACAAGAGTATGGAACTTTCTAGAACAATCTCAAGAGCAGCTGACCTTGGCGGTAAAGATCCCGATCATGTTGTTGAACTATGTAATGAGGTAGGTGCTTTAGAGTCTTAGCTGCAACTTCTACATGTTGTAATTGTGCAAGCTGAATAATTATGAACATCTGATATTCTTTTCAGGTTGTTCAAGAGGGACAATCAGTGTTAATATTTTGTTCTAGCCGAAAAGGTTGTGAATCTACTGCAAGGCATGTTGCAAAGTTCCTTAAAAGTTTTACTGTTGATGTTAATGAGAATGATTGCGAGTTTGCTGATATTACTTCCGCCATTGACTCCTTGAGGAAGTGCCCTGCTGGCTTGGACCCCATATTGGAGGAAACTCTTCCTTCTGGAGTTGCATTTCACCATGCTGGCCTTACGGTAATTCCATTCTTTCTTTCTGAGGTTATGGTTTCCTGTTCTGACCCTTTTTTTTTGGAGAAGTTCATATTTGATCTCCAGTTTATATAGAAAATGGAAATGCTGTGTTTATTTTACCTACCTTCAAGGTCTAAGCCATTTTTTGGCTTTCTCATAGGTTGAGGAACGGGAGATTGTTGAAACTTGTTATCGAAAAGGCCTTTTACGTGTCTTAACTGCCACATCGACATTAGCTGCTGGGGTTAATCTGCCAGCTAGGAGGGTGATTTTCCGGCAACCTAGAATTGGTCGTGATTTTATAGATGGGACAAGGTACAAGCAGATGGCTGGTCGTGCTGGTAGAACTGGAATTGATACAAAAGGAGAAAGTGTATGACTTTTTTGGTTATTCTCTCGACTATTATATGGAACTGCCTATGTGGTTTTTCCAGGCTGATATGCTGATTGATTGTGAGCTGTTTCTATGCATATGTACTACTCTTCAATTTTTTTTTTTTCAATTATCCTTTTTGGTTTCTAATTTCCCCCCAGTTGTGCTTCATATTGTAAAGAGGTATTGAACATTGCTCTCTATGTGGTTTCCATTCAGAATAAAAGATTACAATATATATAGTAGACTAGCTAGCTGTCAAGAGGAAAAAATACTTAACAACACCTAAACTTTAGCCTATAGACAAAAAATTACCAAAAATGGAAAATTGAATAAATTGACAGATTATATTCCCATGATTTAGGGATTAATTAAATCCCTTAATCATTGGATTTTAATTTTAGATTTCAACACTCCCCCTAAAGTTGGTGAATAGATGTCAATCATTCCCAGTTCATTAATATTCAAATCAAATTTTGACTTCAGTGAGGCTTTTTCGTTAACATATCAGCTTCTTGTGACTTGGTTGACACATTATGTAGGGTGAAGTTTTTATTTTCAGTTTCTAACTTGATGAAATCTGTGTCTATCCTCACATGCTTCATCGTATATCGTATTGAATAGTGTTAGAGTATAATATAAACCATTAAAGAGGCCCTCACCTAACAGCTTAAGCTTTTGGGTTGAATTGGTTCTTTACATGGTATCAGAGTGTCCCGGGTTCGATCATCGCCGTCTTCTATTTTTTATGTGGAATTTCTTAGCACAGGTAGGCTGAGCCTGATGCATCATCCACCTTTCAAGCCCAATGGGCTCTCTTGTGGGGGGGCATGTTAGAGTATGATATAAACCATTAAAGAGGCCCTCACCTAACAACTTAAGCTTTTGGGTTGAATTGATTTTTTACAAATAGGATTATGAACTATGCTTTGCTATCGGTGTTCATTTTCATAGGACTTGAATAAATAGGTCTTGTAGTAACCTACTCATCTGAATCACTTTCCTTCAACTACGGCTTAGTTCCAAGGATACGACCCCTCACTTCATCAAGTTCTTTGTTAAGTCCTTGAGGGAAATAAAAAACTCTCTCCTTTTCGTGGGGGAGGTTGTAGTATAGCTAATGTCTTCAATACACTTCCACTTTATGGTGTAGGATCCATTTCTTGCCACAACTCAACCAGTGCATTGTAGTATTTAGTAACATACATGTATCCTTGCTGAGTATGTCAGAAGAGCAGACTGGATCCCAATTCTTGGACTGTTTTCCAGATTTCATAAGGTGTGTTGTAGAATAGGTAGATTCAACCAATTTTAGGCTCCGTAGAGTTGATCAACCATGCTATCTGTTATAGATGTAATATAAAACCAGTCATGTGTTTTCACGTAACAACTTAAACGGTTGGGATAGTTGGTTTGTGACATGGTACTAGAGCCTCTAATGATCAAGTGGTCTAGAGTTTGATCCTTGTTTTCCTCATTCCTTTAATAAAAATGTAAATTTTAGCATAAGGTAGGTGGGTTTGTGCATTGCCCATACTTCAAGTCCAAAAGGCTCTTGCATGAGGGGGTGTGTTAGAGACCTAACAACTTTAAGTTTTTAAGATAGTTGGTTCATGACACTATCACAATAGAGTCTCTATTTCTCATGTCTTTTAAGTCAGATGACGTTGGTGCAGTGATGTCTCCAGTGAGATAACACATCTTCTCTGTCCCTTACATGACAAGGACTGGCTGGTACCGCTCTTGGAAATTTAAACAATCTGGGTTATTTGGAAGGAATGCTGATATCATTGTTAGAGAAACTAGGTGTTGGATTATGGTGCACTGAGGTGGTTTGTTGGGATTCTGTATGCTGAGGCATCATCAGACTTGGGTGTCTGGGGAATTTGGTTTGTTCCAGCCATGGGAGAGTTCTAGGCTTGACCCGTAGTTATAGGAATAACTGAAGCTCTAATATCATGTAAATAGAGGTATTGGACATTACTCTGTTTTTTCATTTAGAATAAAAGATTGCAACATATACAGTAGACTGGTTGGCTGTCGAGAGGAAAAAATGAATAACTACTCCTAAACTTTAGCCTATAGACAGAAAACTACCAAAAATAGAAAAGAGAAGAAGTTTACATATACTAATCCCATGATTTCAGGATTAATCAAATCCCTTAATCAAGAGGATTTTATTTTCTCTCTCTTTTTCTTTTTTACATTGATATCATAATTTATTTGGGCATATCTACGTGACATTGACTACAATGTTTTGTTTAAATTAAGTCTGATCAAGTGCTTTCTTTTGACTCACACAGGTACTTATCTGCAAACCAGAGGAAATGAAAAAAGTTATGGGACTTCTAAATGAAAGCTGTCCGCCACTACATTCCTGTTTATCTGAAGATATAAATGGAATGACTCATGCAATCTTAGAAGTGGTGGCTGGAGGAATAGTTCAGACTGCTAAAGATATTCATCGGTATGTTAGATGTACTCTTTTGAACTCCACAAAACCATTTCAAGAAGTGGTGAAATCTGCACAAGAATCCCTTCGATGGTTGTGCCAAAGAAAATTTCTTGAATGGAACGAAGACACTAAACTCTACAGTACCACACCTCTTGGACGTGCATCTTTTGGCAGTTCTCTCTGTCCAGAAGAATCACTTGTAAATGTTTCTCTCTATACTTTTAGTACTTCTATTGTTATTGTTATTGTTCTTTTTCTTTTTTCATCTTAACTGTTTATTGCAGTACTGCCTTTTCCTGCTGTTTGGTTTTGTTTGCCCTCCGAATGTTTTAAATTTAGGTAGATAATTTGAGGTAGTATAGTCAGGTTGTATTGACATTAACCAATACTGTGATTGATTTCTTAGATTGTGCTAGCTGATCTTTCGAGGGCAAGAGAAGGATTTGTCCTTGCATCTGACTTGCATTTAGTTTACTTGGTGACGCCAATCAATGTTGATGTTGAGCCAGATTGGGAATTGTACTACGAGCGTTTTGTGAAATTATCTCCTCTTGACCAGGTGCGTTTATGATAAAAAATTGCCCCTTTCTTTTTGGCGTGAGATGTAATGAAACCTGCGTGGAATTCATCTGATGTTTACTACCACAGTACCACCCATCTTATGTTGCATACATGATATGTCATTGACCTTTTTGGGAAGAAATAATTTATATTGGAAAAATAAACCAAAATATATGAAGACAAATGGAAAGTTTTCTACAGAAAGATCTGTATATGTGTCATTCTTGTAATATTCATCTGTATCCACAAAGTGTACAGTTTGAATTGTCTTTTCACCTCTAGGAATATTGATTTTTGAGTCAATTTTATGTTTGTCGATTTGAATTTTGAAATATTTATCAAAACTTAGCATAATTGTAAATATTGTTCATTTTGATATGTTTGCAGTCAGTTGGCAATCGAATAGGTGTGACAGAACCATTCTTGATGCATATGGCACATGGCGCACCAATACATGCTTCAAACAAGTCAAGAGCTAATACAAGATGGTTGCACAATAAACAAAGAAATCAACTTAGGATCTCCAATGGAACAGTTAACTCAGATGATCAAACACTTCGTGTTTGTAGAAGATTCTATGTTGCTCTCATTTTGTCACTTCTAGTTCAGGTGCTTTTTTTCTATTGCATGGACTCAAAATATCTTTGCTACTAGTTTTTTTTTTTAATTTATAATTTTTTAATAGAAGAATATTATTCGCAAGAAAAAAAGACGATAAAATGGAGGAGGATCAGGTATCCTTCTTGGATAACTCATCGGACATCAACCAAGAACAAGTCAAGGTGAAAAGTACTATCATAAAGCTTTTCAATCCCTTTGCTGTCTAACCATGGAAAATTCTAGAAAGAAATCATGTGAAAGGAACCAAAGAGAAACCCTAAAAACAATTCTTTTTCCCCTAAAAAACCAAGCATTCTTCTCCAATCAAAGTAACAAAGTGATAAGAACCTTGTGAGAGTCTCACCCCAAAAGCTAGCCAATGAGGTAAGAGAGCCCAAAGTCTATATAAACCTCACACTAAAACCTTATGTTTTCGATGTGGGACTCCAAGTCCTATACCTTGGAGTAGGATCGTAACATTCCATCACGCTTCGCAGCCCCGGCGCTTATGCGGGCTGACATTGCGCTAGTCTTTTACTAGCCCTCGGTGAACATTGCAATGCCAGCGTCACCACCCGCGCTGCTCGATTGCAACTGAGAGACATAGTGGAAGGCTCTTATACCAATTGATACAAACTTTGGGAGAACTTCATCCAAAAAAGCTAGCCCATGAGGTAGGAGAACTCAAAGTCTATATAAACCCTACACCAGAACGTTATGTTTCTGATGTGAGACTCCAAGTCCCATACCTTAGAATAGGATCGTAACACAAAGGAACTACACATAAAACACACTGCCATAACATTTTGCTTCACATACTGTTGCCAGAGAGCCCTTTGAACTCGTTCAACAATTAAGAGAACTTGTTTGCAGTTTTTCATCTTTCACTGTGAGTGTTATTGAGCTGCATTTGTACTAAGTAGACTGCTCTTGCACTTGACCTAGCTTATCACCCTAAATAAATAATGGTACCAGGTCAGGTTTTGTATCACAATTATTTGGATTTTAGAGTCTCTTTATTATACTTTTCCCTTTAACTTCAATATGGAATCAGAGCCATTTCATCCTTTTTGACCTATCTATGGCTCTGTCGTGTAGAATTTTAAGCAAATGGAACTCATTTGTATTGTTTTGATTTTACTGTTTCTGGTGATTCTTGGTCAATCTTCTCAGTTATTTTACCGCCATTGCTGCTAGAACCAATTTCCCCTGCCAACTTCCAGTGATTATTCCTTGAAATTGGGATTGGGGTCTTGTCTATGACTTTCTAGAATACTCCTTTTCTACAATCTATTCATTCTTTAACCACACAACTGGCAAAGCTTTTGGTACCAGAAACATCAAATTTTACTGACGGTCATATTTTGGCCTCTTCACCATTGAAGGCCAGACTATTATTGTCATTTTGGTGGTGAAGAATTCCACCCGTCATGGCCAACAATATTCAACCAGTTGCTGATTACCTTATAAGTGGAATACTGTTGCTATAATTCCACCCTTGATGGCCAAATATATGTACCCCACTTCGGATGTCTTTCCCATTCTTTTTTGGGGTCTCATGAGCCCAACTTTGAAGTAATTTATTCTGTTTGAGGTTCCCAATTGATGTTTTGATCCTTTATTGTCTTTGGGTTTGTGTACAATTGTTGCCCGGGAACTGTCACTTTGCAATTATGCTTTTTTCCTGCCCTTTTATACTTGCTATGCGTCTTTCCAGCAAATTTTATCTTTCCTTGGCTGTGCGTTTTTTCAAAATGATCTTTTTTTGCATCAATCTAGCTAACTTCTCATTGTGTTAACTTTCTAGAGTGTTTGTTTTTTGTTAGATCATAGTTGCAAGTCATTTTTTGGAAGCCCATTAGACGCTGTGGTTTATGGAGCCTGAATGTTTCTAAGTTGTCTATTTTTCTTTTATCATGTTTTATTTGTGTTAAAATTATTTGGACTAGCTAGAAAAAGAAGAAAAGAGAAAATGACTCTCAATAATATTGGATCTTATTGGAAAATATTTTGCAGGCAAACCATAAAGGGCTAACAACATGAAAAAGGTACTACATTTCTTTAGTTCCCGATCTATGACTTTATATCTTCTCAGCTAGTGTTATCTTTTTTGAGTCTGTTCCATTTTTTGGGTTTTCTTCAGCTCTTGAGCCCATCTCTGAGGTCTTACAATACCTTTTATATCTTTTCCTCTTCCTTATCTCTCGGTCGAAATTCCTCCATCATTGACCAACTTTGTTAATGAACGCCTCACTAGTGTTCGCCCTCTCAAGGTCTTTCATCATCGGCCACCTTCACCTCTACCTCTACCTCTTAGTCTCCTCCCGTCATTGATGAGGCCCTTGTGGACCCTTCACTAGATCCAACTCCTTTAAGAACTCCGGCAGTGCCTCCTGATCCTAACCTTCCCATTGCTCTCAGAAAAGTATGCCCTCAACTCTAACCCTTATCTTCATTATGTTACCTCGAATTATCTTCTCCTTTCTTCTTCATATTATGCTGGCCATTCTTCCTTGTCTTCTCTGTCTATTCCTAAATCTGCAGGTGACTAATTATCTCATCCAGTGTAGAGACGAGCTACGATTGAAGAGATGAATGCCTTTCAGAGCAACGATATTTGTGTGCTTATTCCTTTCTCTCCTAGGAAGTTTGTTGTTTGTGGATTTTTATCATTAAGGTTGGCCTTGATGGCAAGATTGATTACCTTAAGACTTGTTTAGTGGCTAAAGTATATACCTCTATTTTTGGCCTTGATTATGGGTACATATTCTTGCCAATAGCAAAGATGGATTTTGTTTGCCTTGTTTGTATATGATTTCTATTTGCCACTGATTCCTTCATCAACTAGATGTTAAAGTATGTTTTTCTCAATGCTGATCTTGTCGAATAGTTTATGTGGTGCAACCCGTGATTTGTTGGTCAGAAGAAATCTATTGGTTTGTTCGATAATCTTCTCATGTCTTTCTTTGGCCTTAAACAGTCTTCTCATGCTTAGTGTGACTAGGAGTGTAAATGGGTCAGGCGGCCTATCAATGGCCTACGTCAAGCCAGACCTAGCATAATATATTTAGTAAAATAGAACAGACTCAAGCTTTAAAAAAGTTTGTTTAGAAAATAGGCCATAGGCTTACTTTTACAATGTTTGTCTTACATAGCCTCCAAGTCGACCTATATCGTATTATTTATTTTAATTAAAATAAAATAAAATAAATATTAAATAATTTTAATTGATAAAATAATATTATTTTATTAGTTTTTTTTTTTTTTAATTCTTGATAGGTATTAAAAGCTTGATAGGCTTAAATAGGTTAATAGATCTTGATAGGCTTAAATAGGCTAATAGATCTAGTCTAGGCCTTTCGATTTTTAGTATAGGCTAAGCCACACCTATAATTTAGCTTACACAAGGCGTTAGGTCAGGTCAGGCTCAAGATATTTTATATAGGCTTGACCTACTTAGATCAAAGTCTAGCCTGACTCAGCCTATTTGCACCCTTATGTGTGACCAATTTAGCATTGTAGCTCAACAGTTTGACATGATATAGAATGAAGCTTACCAATCTATATTCTCTTGCCATTCAGCTCAAGCTATGTAGCACCGACACTTCAAAAAACCTGAAGTGTAGTGTCTGACATTCCCCGACACTCTGACACGCTCCGACATCTATAATATTTGAAATTTCATTACATATCATGAAAAAAGTTATCGTTGTTTTACCAAACTGATATAATAAAAATTAAAAATGGATACCGAGTAAATCTCCCTGGAGTGTATAAGAGATTTTCAATTTGAAAATAGTAAATATTTACATCTTACGTTTCTTTGCAAAATTGATGGGTAATAATGTTTAGTTTTATTTTTTTGTTAAATTATTGAATAGTAAATATAATATACACTACATATTAAGTAGTAGTAGTATCTTGCCTTATGTGTATCTACTGTAGATGATTTCTTTTTTTTTTTTAGAGAGAATTAATACCAAAACATGTCCTAATGTGTCAAAATCTAACATTTTTTAGAATTAACGTGTCGGAGTGTCGTGTCGGTGCAACATAGAGTTCAAGGATGTTTTATTTGATTGTGTATGTTACGACATAATTATCATTGGTAGTGATCTTTATGACATAACTTATATAAAATAATATCTTGTTCATAAATTTCAAAATAAAGACTTTGGCAAACGTCGGTACTTCTTTTGACTAGAGGTGGCACAATTCCAGGATGGTATCTTGATTTCATAGAGGAAGTATGCCATGGACATTCTTGAGGAAACCAATTTGTTGAATGCAAAGTTTGTTGGAACTCGTATGAATCCAAATACTAAACTCCTAGTAAGATATAAAAGGTTAGTTGGGTCAGACACCTCGTTTCCAATCACTTTGGTAAGTCAATTCCTCAGTGTGGTGATTTTTATTTTAAAATATGTCAAAGAGCTCCTAAGGAAGGCCTTTTCTATGAAGGTCCATTTACTAATAGAAGATCAAATTGTTGGTTACTCGGATGCTATTTGGCAGGCTCCCGTACTGATAGAAGGTTCACCTTTAGGCTCTAGTTACTATATATTCTTTGAGGATAATTTGATATCTTGGAAAAGTAAGAAGCAAGTCCCCATGTCCAGTCTTGGTCGACTATAACCCCTAGCCTTCCAAGCTAACGATGCGGGTTCGATTCCCGCTACCCGCTTAGATCCTATCTCTCTATTTATTCTATTCGAATATATCTTTTTCTATTCTTGAATGAATCTTTTTTATTAGTAAATTGGTTCATTATTCCTTTGAATTTCGTAACGTCGTTTTAGTTATTTATATTCAATTGAATTTTATTTTGATTATTTATTCTATATAACTATCTAATATAGAATAGTTTTCTATATAATTTTTTTTTTCTTTGACTTTTCTTTTCACTAAATTAGTGAAAAGAAAAGTCAAAGAAAAAAAAAGCGAAGTAGAATATTGAGTCATGGCCTTAGCCACTTGTGAATTAGTTTGCTTAAAACAACTACTTAAAGAACTTCAATTTGTGGAGGTTAACGAGAGGATCAAACATCTTAAGATCAATTTTCACTTCGTTGAGTGAAAAGAAAAGTCAAAGAAAAAAAAAAGCGAAGTAGAATATTGAGTCATGGCCTTAGCCACTTGTGAATTAGTTTGCTTAAAACAACTACTTAAAGAACTTCAATTTGTGGAGGTTAACGAGAGGATCAAACATCTTAAGATCAATTTTCACTTCGTTGGAAGGTTTCTCTTTTGTGATCGAAAGGTCATGGGTTCGATTATCAAAAACAACCTCTTAGCAAAAATGCAAGGGTAAAACTGTGTATAATCAACCCTCATCATTACTCTCGCATAGTCGGAGAACCTTGTGCACTAGGGTTTGCTTTTTTTTCCCCCACTTCATTGTAGAGAAACTCTAATCTAGATGCATCAACACTTTGTCAACTCAATTGACTAATCGACAAATTTTTTCACTTAGTCTTTATAGGTCCTCAATTAAGTTAAATATGTAACAAGCTTGGTGTATTTGACCTATATTGCTACATTTTGAGGGGGAGAGTTGGAAAATATGTAAATAATGTAAATAGGCTAACCAAATCTTGTAATTGCATGAAGGAAACTCAATAATTTGTAACAAGCCATGAGCTTAATATTTCAATTTCCTATGTTCAAGTGTACTTTTATACTAACATGTGGGTGCTATTGAGTTGGGCTAGTGGTAATTGTACAACACTTGCACTGTACCTAGAATATTAGTATAAATAGGGGTTTTTGTTTCGTGTTTTGCAAGTATTTAGAGTCTCATTAGTGAATTATACTTTTGTGCTCCTTCTCTATCTTTCTTTACCCCTTTCCATGTAATCCCTAAAATTTCATTAGAGTTTATATCATTTACGAATAAATGTGATTTTATGAAGGAAACTCCTGTGGGTGAGGTTTGCGAAGCATTTAAAGTTGCCAGAGGAATGGTTCAATCCTTG
Source organism: Gastrolobium bilobum (assembly GCF_033153095.1). Taxonomy (NCBI): domain Eukaryota; kingdom Viridiplantae; phylum Streptophyta; class Magnoliopsida; order Fabales; family Fabaceae; genus Gastrolobium; species Gastrolobium bilobum. Next base: position 249,355 of record NW_026898737.1, read on the forward strand.
CAAGATAATGCTGGTAGGTTTGCATCTATGGTTGCTGTGTTTTGCGAAAGACTTAGCTGGCATGATCTGGAAGGGTTAGTTTCTAAGTTTCAAAATCGTGTATCATTTGGAGTTAGAGCAGAGGTTGTAGAGCTTACCACCATTCCCTATGTTAAAGTAAGTGTACTGAAGCTCTATGATAGTTTGAAATACTCCTTATGGTTAAATAACTTATAGTTTGCCATTGCTATTGGTTTTTATTTGCACTCACTCTTGTGCCTTGTTTCTATCATTCAATGCTCAGGGCTCTCGAGCCAGAGCACTCTATAAAGCAGGTTTACGTACACCTCTTGCAATTGCTGAAGCATCCATTCTGGAAATAGTAAAAGCGCTTTTTGAATCTTCATCATGGGCCGCAGAAGGTGATCTATGAAAAAAGTTGTCTGTGAATTACTTTTTATTGGGTTTGAAGTTTGAGATTTTTATCTAACAAAGAAAGGTTGGGATTGTATTGTTGATATTTTATTCCTAGAAATTATATTTGGTAAATATGGCTCTAAAATAACTGGATTAACATCTTTCATGCTAGATATTTTGTCAGTTTCCTTGAGGACATTTTCAAGTTAAAGACCATTGGCAATGCAATATATTTTTAATTTGTCAACTTTGTCTTTTTTGTGTCTTTCTTTTACAGCTTAAATTAATTACATTGATCTATTACTTTGAAGTCTGTGAAGCTGCTGTAGATTTTTCTTATCACTGAGAGTGGATTTTACTTCTTTGTAAGGTTCTGCACAAAGGAGCTTACAATTTGGTGTCGCCAAGAAGATAAAGAATGGTGCTCGCAAGATTGTTCTTGATAAAGCAGAAGAGGCAAGGGTTGCTGCTTTCTCAGCCTTTAAGTCACTTGGATACAATGTCCCACAGTTTGCTCCTTCCATATTATCTACTGCTGCACCTGATTCTATCAGGCAAGAAGCTGGAAGTACCTCTCGAAGTGACACAGCTGACACAAGTCATAGTTCTGTTGATGCAAACCACGTTGATAATTCTAACAAAATTGCTTTAGAAAAAGAAAGAGAAGACTTGATAAAATCATCTGACAATGGTGCTATGGCTTATGTAGAAGGAAAATCAAGCAGCATGATGCCATGTAGCTTGTCTACTGTTCCAATTGCAGAACCTATGAGGAATGAGCTCAATGCCACTTCTAACCCTACCAAGAACCCAGATATGACCACCCTCTCTGTTCAGTTACAGAAACCAAATGATAAGTCCAATATACATGACAGGTGCCATGCTCATGGTAGAGAGGAACAACATCAGGGTGGAAATTTGGCTAGTGGTAATGTGGGTAGTTCCAGCCGGAGAGGTCCCATTAATGCAGTTAGTATTCCTGGTGGACTTGATTCATTTTTGGATCTATGGGACGCTATGCCAGAGTTCTACTTTGATATCCATTACATCAAACGATTGGAGTTGCACTGTGCTGCCCCTTTTGAAGTACATGGCATTGCCATCTGTTGGGAAAACTCTCCTGTGTACTACGTTAATCTTCCCAGGGATATTCTGATGTATGACATTAGAAAAGAAGAGTGTATTTCCTTGAGTGCATGCAGTAATAAGCAGAAAGTTTCATCTTCTAAGTCTAAGCAAGATTTGGAGATTGCTAGGTATAGATGGAGCAGAATTAGTAAAATAATAGGGAAAAGAAATGTCAGAAAGTTTGCCTGGAATTTGAAGATTCAGATTCAAGTGCTGAAAAAACCTGCAGTTTCAGTTCAGAGATTTGGTTCCTTGGACACTCTAGGAAAAAATATGGACCTTGAAATCGTAGACAATTCTTACATATTATTGCCCCCCATCCATGTTAAAGATGCAATTGACATGTGTGTTGTAGCTTGGATTCTTTGGCCTGATGAAGAGAGGAGCTCCAATCCAAACCTGGATAAGGTAATGTGAATAGTTGTACTGCACACGTAAGTGTACAAACACCTGCACATTTGGTGTCAAAATAAATAATGATTTTTTGATAGTGTAGTGTACTAGTGTTAACAATTATGCTTGATTATTTAGGAGGTAAAGAAGAGGTTATCCTCTGAGGATGCTGCAGCGGCTAATCAGAGTGGCAGGTGGAGGAATCAGACACGAAGAGCTGCTCATAATGGTTGCTGTCGTCGGGTTGCTCAAACACGAGCATTATGTTCTGTTCTTTGGAAATTACTTGTTTCTGAGAAACTTGTTGATGTGCTTATGGGAATAGAAATTCCACTGGTAAGAATAAAGAATCTATGATGCTTTGGCATGCTTAAAGAAGTGTGTCATGTATGACGTGTATTTTAACCCACTTGTGCTTTTATAAATATCTGTACGTGTCAAAGAAAAATATAAATTTGAATAGTGAACATTTATCAAAAGAAAAAAAAAACTCAAATGTTGCTCAATTTTTTGGATTCACTTGGGGCCCCCTCATGGACATGTGCGGAGACATTCTAAACACTCACTTAACAGAGCTTGGTCTTTTCTCTTGAATTTTGTTTTAAAGATTTCTAACATCTGCAAGAAGAAAAAGAAAGATTATATTAGATAAAAAACCACTTATGAGCATTTGCCTAATGACTTAACTTTTTGGGAGAGTTGATTTTTGACATGGTATTAGAGTCTTAATAACCAAGTAATCTAGTTCAATCCTTGGTACCTTCATTCAACTAAATAAAAATTGAATTTCAGCAAAAGATAGGTAAGCCTATGCATTGTCCATGTTTCAAGCCATGGGCTTGTGCATGAGCGAGCGTTTCAGATATAAAACCATTCATAAGCCTTTAGCTAACAACTTAATTATACATTTATATTTCATAAGCCTTTAGCTAACAACTTAATTATATATTTATATTTCATATTGGTATGTTTATATAGATTCATCGTTCAATTGTGAATGTAGTTTACCCTTAATGAAGAATATAATTGTTGCTTTATGTTTTAAACTTTTTATATTTGGTGGTATATTATAAACGGATCAATTGACACTATGTAAGGTCCTCCGTGCACTTGGTAATTCATTATAGAAAGTGATTTTGATGACCGTAACTGCTAAATTATAAATAGTTATCATGTTGATATTGCATGAAAACTTAAATAAAAATCAAATTAAACAAAAATAAATGAGATAAAATGGTTGATATTTGCTTATATTTGGAAAGTGTATCGTGTCTTAATTTTAAGACATTTTGATACAGCACAAAACAATCTTGGATTAATTTGAAGTTTTGTGGGCATGATATGTAGGATACAAACATTCAATTCTATGTTAGAGAAATTCATTTTATCTCTCTAGATATTATGTCATACTTTTATTTTCCCCCCTCAACTTTGTGCTCAACATTGTCATCCTAGGAAATAAGAAGGAAGAGAAAGTGATCATTCTGGGAAAAGGAATAAAGAAAAAGGATAAAGACTATTATTAGCTATACCAAGTTACTTTCTTGTTTACTTCTATGTTTTTATGTGCTTAATTAATTCAAATGGTTATATTAGAATGGAGAACCTACTTGGCCAAACTCAACCCCTAAAGCTAGCTCAATGGGGGAGTATTGCCAAAGTCATTAAAAGAGATACTTTGCTCACATACCCAGCAGATGTAGGATCTTAACAGATTACATGCTTGAAATATTTGATGCTACTTTTAACACTTTTGTGTTAGGTGAATGTTCTAGCTGACATGGAACTTTGGGGAATTGGTGTTGATTTGGAGAAATGCATCCAGGCTCGTAAATTGTTGGTGAAAAGGCTAAAACATCTTGAGAAGGAAGCTTATAAACTGGCTGGGATGACGTTTTCATTGCATATGCCAGCAGATATTGCAAAGGTGCTGTATGAACATTTGAAGCTGCCTATACCTGATGGACGAAATAAGGGAAAACAACATCCAAGTACTGACAAGCACTGTTTGGATGCATTGAGGTATTAAGCAAGTTTCCTTTTCCCTTTTGTAGCTCATAATCCATAATAAAGAGAATCTTATAATTATTTTTTTATGCTTTGCTGTTGTGTTGTTTGTTGTTATTTGAAAAAATGTATAGAAGAGTGATTAACACTAAACACGCATAAGTTTGCAAAATCAACGTTCACACTTCTATTTTCATATTGTACACAGATGTCCCTTTTCTTTGATTTTTCATCTCTACAAAATGATGTGTGGAGGGGATTTATAAGTATAATGATATAATCGGTACAAAGATTGATTATAAATCCCCTAACTATATATATCTATCAGCATCAATTAACTCTATCTATTATATCTAAAAATATCAATTAATATCAGGTAACTCTGTCTAATGTATCTAACAATATCACTTTAACTACTATTAATATAGTGGACCCATCCTTATTTCTTCTCACATACACCTTCCTAATTGATTATACCTAAATTACCATCACCACTGACAGCGAAATTATTATATTCATATTTTCTACTAATATTACAATGAACCTTCCCTGTTATTTTCCTAATGATTCATTATTGATTATACCTACTAAAACATAATTTATTTCCTTTTTAGTACATATTTTTTAAAATAGCTGAAATGTTGAAATTGGGGATGTATATTTACCATGCTGGAGGTTGCACAAGTTTTTGTACGTGTGATATCTACAAGTTTCAAAATTTGTATGTCACTAATTTGTATTGTGTGCAACGTGTGGAAATTTCCCTTTGTATTCTTTATTTGCAAGCGGTGTCCTATAAAATTTGATAATTATTTCAGGAATGAACATCCCATTGTTCCGGTCATTAAAGAGTATCGAACAATGGCAAAGCTCTTGAACTCTACGCTAGGATCAATTTGTTCTCTGGCTAGGCTATCTATTAGTACACAGAAGTACACATTACATGGTCATTGGCTCCAGACATCCACAGCAACTGGTCGGCTTTCAATGGAGGAACCTAATCTTCAGGTTTGGGTTCTTTTATCAGCGTTTTTTCTTTTTAATTTTTCTTTCAGCTAACTACTAATGTTATGTTCTTTCTTGTTGAATAATGCAGTGCGTTGAGCATACAGTGGACTTCAAATTGAAAGAGGAGGAAAAAAATGGAGGTGATGCTGATGAGAGTTATTGTAGGATTAATGCTCGTGACTTCTTTGTTCCTACTCAGGTGATACACCTTTAACTTTACGCCTGGTTTCTTCTGAACTTGTGTTCTTTGTTTTTATACCATTGTAAAGTAGTTTTTCCAATGTCATGCCAACAAAAAAATTACTGAATGTCCTTAAAATGAATTTTAACGTTATACACATACTGCGAGATTGTTGAGATATATAAAACCCATTAATGTAGTCTCACCCAACAGCTTAAGCTTTTGGGTTGAATTGGTTCTTTACATAGTATCAGAGCCTCAGTATACCGGGTTCGATCCTCACCGTCCCCCACTTTCTTTCTAGTGGAATTTCTTTCTTCGCACAGGTAGGTGGGCCTGTGCATTGTTCACCCTTTAAGCCCAGTGGGCTCTCGTGTGAGGGGGCATGTTGAGATATATAAAAACCATTAATGTAGCCTCACCCAATAGCTTAAGCTTTTGGGTTGAATTGGTTCTTTACAGAGATCCCTACTGATATTCTAATCACATTTAAAGCAGAACAAAATCAACAATCGCTGTCTTTCTCTCTCTCTCTCCGGATCCTAGTCACTAGTTTTAGAAAGAGACTAGCCTTGCTCGCGGTTAGTTTACTTTTAGAAAGACAGAATTATTTTTAGAGACAATGGTTTATTTTTTGTTTTCTTCTTTTGTTGGAACTTTAAGAATATTGTTCTTCTGATAAAACTGATTTTCTTCTTTTGTTGCCTTTACCTGAAGTCAAGAATTACTTTTGGTTAGAGAAATATAATATGAAACTATTAACGTGATCTTCAGCTAACAACTTACAACTTAAGTTTTTGGTTGAATTGGTTGCATTACATGGTATTAGAGCATCTACAACCCTATTCTATTAATAAATAATTAAATATTAGAGTTTTTTAGTACAGGCAGGTAGGTTTGTGCATTTTTCACCCTTCCACTCCAATGGACTTCTGTGTGAGGGAGCGTGTTTGAGAAATATAATATAAAACCATTAATGTGGCCTTCACGTAACAGTTTAAGTTTTTGTGTTAAATTAGTTGCAGCACACTTTTTCATATACCATTCATTATATGTTTTTCTTTTATTAAATTACCCTTTTAATTTTGAATTCAGACATACCACATCACTTATATCTTCATTAGTTATTTGGCACCTTAAAACGTGTGGAGAATAGCCAAATATAGATAGAGGAAGACTAAAGAAAACTTTTAAGCGATACCATTACAAAAAACCTTGATCGATGGTCATTTTGCAATTGGTTTTTGACAGGAAATAATGGCGTTTTTTGATTCATGTAGCCAACCCCACCTAGTGGGAAAAGGGATTTGTTGTTGTCGTTCATTTGACTCACCTCATCCCTTGCCTCGCTATCCTCTACCTAGATCTGGTCTCACCTCATCCAACAAGCACTGTTTAGGTAGTGGGTCATTCGTACCCACCCACCTTAGATCTGCTTTTTCATATTTCTTTATATTATGATTTGTTTCTTTATTTAATTATGATTAGGAGTCTTCTATTAGTATAAATAAATTTTAGTACTTCGTCTTTTGTATTATCATTTCAACATGTTAAATATGAGGAGAAATATTCTTACTACCAAAATCTTCTACTACCAACTCACTACCTATCTAATCACTATTGGATTAATATTTTCTCTTTTTCCAAAAACTTTTTAGCATTCTCTCTCTTTAATTCAATGGTGATTAGATAGGTAGTAAGTTAGTAGTAGAAAATTTTGGTAGTAAGAATATCCTTCCTCGTTAAATATTTGGTATACTTATGGTCTATTACTATTTCTATTCTTATTTATTTGTTTCAATTGCAGGACAACTGGTTACTGTTAACAGCCGATTATTCTCAGATAGAATTAAGGTTGATGGCACACTTCTCTAAAGACTCTTCACTTGTTGAACTTCTCAGTAAGCCTGATGGTGATGTCTTTACAATGATAGCAGCAAGATGGATTGGGTGTCCTGAGGTTTCCGTGGGTTCTCAGGAGAGAGATCAGACCAAAAGGATGGTGTATGGTATTCTTTATGGTATGGGTGCCAATAGCCTTGCAGAACAACTGAATTGCTCTTCTGATGAAGCTGCTGAAAAGATTGGTAACTTCAGAAGCTCATTTCCAGGGGTTGCTTCCTGGCTTCACGAAGCTGTTGCATCTTGTCGTAGTAAAGGGTGAGGAGACCTTGTTCCGACTTTGCATCTTGTGTGTGTGTGTAAAATATGATAGTCTCTTTTGTTATTTGAACCTAATTTTTGTTTCTTGTTTTTGATCTCTATATCTAACCGTGCAGAAAACTATGCTTATCAATGCTATATGTGTTTTATTCTAGCACTTGGTGTATGCATTCTTGTTAAACTTGTTACTTTTGGGCCTTAATTGTGGATTACTTTTCTGTATGTACGATCCAGATATGTGGAAACTCTTAGGGGAAGAAAACGATTTTTGTCAAAAATAAAATTTGGCACTAGTACAGAAAAATCAAAAGCTCAGAGGCAAGCTGTGAATTCCATTTGTCAGGTATAGTATAATTTTTCTTTCTCTTATAGGTCGCGGGTTTTCTTCAGAGCTTATCAGTGTTCATCTTAGTGTTGTTTTATCTCCTTCTCCCCCTCCACCCTCCCTATTCAGGGTTCTGCTGCCGACATAATTAAGATTGCAATGATAAGAATTTACTCTCTAATTGTCACTGGAGTTGATAGCTTGGATTCCAGTTCTTCAATAGCAACCAAGTTCCACATGCTTAGAGATCGTTGCCGGATTCTGTTACAGGTTAATTTTAGAGGATTTTTATTTTCTTATTTTTGTTTGTTTGTGTGTTTCAATCATTTTAGTGATTTTTAATTAGGTACACGATGAATTAGTGCTGGAAGTTGATCCTTCCGTTATAAAGGAAGCTGCCCTGCTGTTACAGACAAGCATGGAGAATGCTGTCTCACTTCTTGGTTTGTATTCCATAAACAATTTATTCTTTAGGGAATTTTTTGGGGTGAAGATGGAGGTTGGTGATTGGAATTGAGGTTTTGCTTGTATGGTGAAATCACATATTCCCTGTTTCATGCTTCTGCAGTTCCTCTGCATGTCAAACTTAAGGTTGGAAGAACGTGGGGATCTTTGGAGCCATTTGCACCTGATAAATTCAAAGTTGACGCTCTCATCACTGAATCCTGAAGCAGAAAGGCTATTTTTGTTCATGACCAGATGAAGGTATTTGATGATGTTGGGTGGTGCATTCACCATTATTGATTGGGCGGTTTGGAAGGGAGGGAAATTATCTGAGAGTGCCCGCGTAAAGAATTATGGCGGCGAAGCTTTTACAGTGTAGAATATGTGGAGTCCTCGCCGAGTAAATAGCAAAATGAGTTTCACTGTTTCTGTGCCTATCAAGTGGCAATACTGCTATCATTCATCACATCAATTTTTGTAGATAGGAAAACAAAATTTTTGTAGAGATTTGTATATATTCATTTACATCGGGTTGTAAGGCTGAGTTAGGGGAAAAAAAATGACGACCGTGATCTTCTCTCCGCATAGAATGTATCATTCAAAGCTAATGTAAAGCGAAGTTATTTTACACTTTGTTAAGTAGTTTATTTAAATTATTATTTCACACAATTTTTAAGGGATCTGATAATGTATCAAAATGGAGAAAATGTTGATAAAAGTTTTTTGAGGACTTGGTAAGTTTTTTGGAACTTTTTATAGTTAATAATTGGTTGAAAGTTTTGACAATCTAAGTATGAGCAATGGAATTTTACATTAATATGGAATTGAGATTTATTTAAGTAATATGGAATTTATTAAGATGATTTATAAATCTAATATCTTTAAGGTTGCCTTTGATTCAATAATTTTTTTTTTCTGTCGTCAGTTATTTTGGAGCATAATTTCAAGTTTTCCACAAATACCTGCATGTTGTTGAAATAAATTATTTAACTGTTGTCTTCTCACTGAATTTATTTTATTTTATTTTTTCGTGTATTGAACTCGCGTGTACAATAGGTTCATTGCACAAAAAAGAAAGTATCTTTTTTAAGTTCCAAGTTTAGATATTTATAATTGGATAAATTATTTTCTCATGGAGATAAATTATTTTCGATGAGTATAAAATGATATCATTTTGTAACGAAAATCAAAATGATTTTGTAATTTTAATTTATTGCAAGGTTATATTAGTCTTTATCATTATAATTTTTAATTTTACGATCCCAAAACGATATTGTTTAGGTCACCGGAAATAAACTGAAAATAACTTTATCTCCCGCTTACTTTGCAAAATTACTTTTCCCTTTGTTACCTACATTATTTGGAGTGAACATGTTCTTTTCGTGTTTTCTCTTTACAGTAAACAATCACCAGAAGGTCATGGCATCCAGCCAGTCGATAATTCAAATCAATGATGTTATTTACACAACTTTTTTTTACACAATTTTCACTCCACTTTTTTAATGGATGATAAAAAAAAAAAAAAAAAAGACTACACACTTCTAGCATACTTTTTTTTTTTTTTTTTTTTTTAAATATAAAATGGTGCAGAAATATTTCGGTTCAAATAAATAACACCACCCGATTCGAAATCCAAAAACACTTTTTCACACGAACGAAAAAGTTTAACTATTCATATATTAGCACGTACGTAATACAACAGTAGCAAATATAACATGCATAAAACTGTAAAAGCAAACATGATGGTATAGTTGGATAATGTAATGCAAGTAAGTACTAGGATTCAGTTTTATAGCTCATCTTATGCTATTAAAACTTCACAAATGGGATTCTTGTGTTTCTATTTGGTAACCCAGACAACATGATCCTGAGGGAGGAAGTGGCAAACAGGAACAGTTCCTGGTTGAACTTTGAGAACTTGAAAGGCCAAATGCTTTGGGTTCCATTGTGATGTGTCAGTGTGGCACACTGCCACTGCTTTGATTCTGCTTCCATCAGCACCCTCCATTGGCACAGAGTAAGCTCTTGTTGTATCTGTTTTGTGACAGTAAAACACTGCATATGGGTAATTCTGCTTGTGGCACACTACACCCTTGTCCTCTCCCCCGATCTTCTTCACTCCTTTTGCTATGCTGTATTGTTGTAACTCAGTTTCTTTGTTCACTTCTGTTGAAACAGCCTCAACATTATTCCCAAGCTTGGAAGTGCTGAAATCAACCATGGACTCTAATGAAGTTACACAAAGCTTTTCCTCTCCTCTAATGGCAGGCTCTTCACACTCACTGATGGTGTTCTTCATAATTTCAGCCTCCTCTGACTCTGGATTGACAGAAAACTTGTTGAATATGTTATCCACCTTGTTTGATGAAAAGGGTATGGAATCAGAAACTGAGCGAGGCAAGAATGTGGCTGCATTAGAGATCTCAGTGAAGTGCAAGTTATATTTGGTACCATGATGCAAGTCTTTTTCCAAGAAGAAAAGGGCTACATTGGGGTTATCATGTAATTGGGTCTCAGTGGCAGCATAAATGTAATTAAATGGTGAATATCCAACTCCAACATGTACTGGCTTTCCTTTGTGTCCTGCTCTTACAGAAACTCCTCCGTTTCCTCCACCAACATTAACATCAGTGCCACCTCCTTCATATCCCTTTTCTACACCAACATTTACACCACCTTTTCCTACACCCACTGAGGTAGCTTTCTCTTCCTTCCAATCTGCAAATTTATCCAGCTTCAGTTAAAAAAACAGTAAATTTGAGTAGGTTAAAATATATTTTTGATTTCTATATATCACACTCATTTTTTATTTAGTCCTGACAAGTGCCCCACTGTTTTGAATATTGTTTGTGCAGTTTGTTGGCGTTATAACACCAAGAAAGCCTCATAGAATTACTACGAAGTATAAGAATAAAATTAAAAATAACTATTTAATAAAGTAGGAGAAGGTATATTGTTTCTAATTCCTAAATATTTTAGTCGCTATAGAGGTGCATAGTCTAGGAAAAAGAATTAACTAATACAATTGTGAAATGTTTTTAATTTTTTAATCTGTCATTCCAAATTGCTTCCACTTCTGTTGATAAAGCTTGAAATTAAGTAATTGAAAGCAATATTTCTTGTATATAAAATGAGTATGATATTTGAAGATAGGCACCCTTTTGGACTACGTTACTAACCAGGGAGTAGCAGATTAGTGATGGCTTTTGGCATTGGAGTGGTGGGAAGCATGGACTTCCAGTAAAGTTGAGGAGGTAACGCAGCATTAGTTGCCACTAGCACATGCTGCATTTCGAAATAGAAACCTCATTAATTAGTTTCTCATAACAGAAGCATTTCACAAGCAAATAGAGACTTTGAAGTTCACAAAGGAAAAAAAATAAGTAAATAAACCAAAACTACTTGAAGAAAAGTGGATTGGGTTGGGGGGTGTGAAGTTGAAGCTCACCATGAGAAAAGTAATGATGGGAAAGAGATAAAACTCCATATTGGAACTGTGAAGGTGAAACCAAATGTCTAGAGATTAAAATGAGAGAAATTATGAGAACTGATAAAGTGAGGTTGAGATGGAATGAAAAGCAAAGTGGCATGCAGGCTTTATATAGTAAATGGTTTCTAAATTAGATTGATTGAATAGTAAATGACCACCCAATTATCCACCATCTTATTAGTAACTTAAATTCAACTACCCCTTGCTCAACGACTTTAGTTGCTCTTATGTGACCCGGGACTGGAGGCCAGAGAAAGAGAGGGGGAAAAGAGAATTGCTTAAAAGTAGGTGTAATGTGTAGCTTGGTTGAACATATGGCTTAAAATATGGGACAGAAAGTAGTTACAAAGTGAAGGATTGACAATAGTTTTTGGCTCAGGTAATTTTAAATCCTTTTAGAGACTGATTGGACAATGTTGAAAACGCAACTAAGCATATGTTTGGAATTTTTTTTTTTTAAGTTAAAAAAAAATATAATTACAGCGTTGTTTGATGATTATATAAAACTTTTAGTTTAAAAACTGTTTATTTAAAAAAAAAACACACACAATTCAAAAAAATAAATAATATAACTTAAAAAAAAATTCTTTTAGGAGCTTTTGACTTTTGCTTTTTTTTTTTTTTTTTTTATTATTATAAAAACTTTTATAAAAAATTATTTGACCTAACTTTTGGTTATAAAAAAAAAATCCAAGTAGGAACTACGTAAACTAACTATCTTCATATATCTCAATTATTACTTTTTGTGTTATCCAATAACCAAATTCCATCAATGTCGGTCTGTTTGCTTTAGCCTACCTTTCCATTTCCTATACCTTGCAACTGAAGCCTTAAACCTCCATTGCAATATAAGGAGGAAAAAAAAGTGAGTGTGAACAGAGCAAGAGGACGGTGAGCACTTGTCGAGTTGTTGTTTTACATTAAATTACAGTTTACGTTTATAAATTATAAGCAAGAGAACGGACTAGGTAAAAACATTTTCACCTTTGGTCTTGTTGTTGTTGATAAACTAAGGTATCGGAGAAAATCCTATTCAAGCTGAGAACATCTACATTATGGTAGAACTAGTTTTCTCAAAGTAAATTTTTCGCATTCATAATGACTTGAACTCACGACTTTATTTAAGCGGTCAAGCATGTATCTTGTTTGCATTCACCTTTGGGTTTTAGTTTAGCGGAAAAATATTTGTTGGCCTTTTTTATTCTCTCTTCTCCACATAATTATGAAGAAAAAGTATTATGGATGAGAGAAAATATAAAAAATCAACAAAATATATCAAATCATTTCACTTAAAATAATATAAAATTATATACTTTAAAATGACAATGAATTTTTTCGATATTTGGTAGAGGAATAAATTTTAGATTCTCGAGAAACTGATATTGAGGATCCTATTTATCCACCTTTGATATAAGGATTGTGAAAATTTTTCTGAAAAAAATTAGATTCCCAGAATTTATTTTCGTGAAGCAAAATCCCATTAAAGAATACCTCCAGGTAGGTGGTATTCTTAGATTCCCACACGATGGAAGAATTTCTCAAATGTTTGGGACGAAAATACCCTGTGTTTCTCAGAGAAAAAGACAAATTTTGCAGCTAGCTGAGACACCAAACAACCCATTCACCCCATAACAAGAGATGAAGCAACTCAAATTCATTTGATGGTTAAGGAAACTCTGGGTGCATTTGGGGCTTGCTAATATCAAGCTGAGAGTGGTTTTTTGTTAAGGCTTTTTGGTTTGTGTATCATGAGCCATGTGTATGCTGTTCAAATTTCGAGCTTTTCTGGGATTTGGTGGATTTTTTTGGGTTAGTGACAACTGAGAAAGAAGAGTGGTGAAGGTATAGATTACAGTGAGGCTGAAAGGTTTTTTTCTTAGTGCAAAGATAATAAAAATGGATTTTTTGGCCCACTAGAATTTGTAGAGTTCTAGAAAATTTTCCCAATTTTATTTTTGGCTAAAATGTTGATTTTGTTTTCTGTATCGATTATGTAAAAATTCTGTTACGAAGTTAATATGGAAAAGTTTTGAATGAAAATGATGGTTAAGGTTAATTTTGTAAAATCCCTCCACATTTTTATTAATATTTGACAATTAACTAAATATAGAACTAGGAAACTTGAGCCAACATTCTTGGTAATATTTTAGTCTATCAAACACTTTTTTGGTAACATTTTTGAGAAATTCATTTTCCTAGCATATTCCTATAAATCATCATTCCTAGGAATAAAAGAGTTTCTTCTATGCCAAATACCCCTTAGTTTAATCATTACCTTTCATGTAGAAGTGTTAATAATTTTAAATGACACAACTCTATATATTTTTAAGTGAAACTATTGTATTTCAATTAAAGAATAAATGAAAACTTATTGATAAGTGTGAAAAACACTATGTTTTTAGGACTTTCATTTCGTCGTGTTACTTGAAGAAATTTTTCTTCCTGCCACGAAAACAGACAAGGAAAATAATATTAAAGAAAGAGGAAGATACACGTTGTTCAATGACTTTGCCTTGTCGGTAGTGTTGCATAACAAGCAATTTTGTTCCTGTAACATGATTCTCATTTATCCCATGTTTTTAATATCAAAATTAGTTTAAATAATGATTAATACGATTAAGAATATAGTGTCAATTAATAAATCCAAAAGATATTAAGATTCTAACAACTAGATAAGATTCTGATCTATTTTCATATTGTTTCAGGCATAAAGTAACAAATCACCAATTATAAAGGATAAAGGCAATTGCAAAGGATAAAGATCAAGAAAAATAAAGAAAAAGTCAAAATTCATCGTCAGCAAGCTGACCCAAAAATAAAGGCCCAATTTAATCCTTTAAATAGAACGAGACGAAAGTTGTTGAAACGCATTCAGAATACGGAAGAAGGCAGAGGAGAAATTCTGGGGAGGATTGCAGAAGAGAAAGAAAAATAGAAAATCAAGAATTCATCGTGGAGTTTATCTGCTAAGTTTCTATGAACCGTTATATTTTCTTTTCATCTTTTTATTCTGATTTTATGAATATGTTAGGCTAAATTTTTTTATATAGTTAGGGCAAGACGGAACCAATGGGTTCTTGAACGCTGTTTATCCTTTCTTGCAATTTATATTTATGATTTGAGTTATGCAATTAATCTATTTTAAATTCCTAGTCTCGTTTATGATTTGGCCAATCTTGAATGGGCATTAGAATCTTGCATGACAATAGGGATGTTGGTGTTTTGATTCTGATTGATTAATTGCTAGAGTTTGTGTGATCTAGGGCTAGGCTTACAAATTTTATAACTTTATGGTTCCTGCGTTAATGCTTGCTTTAGGAAAAGGTTCTAAGGGATTAGGCTTTTAAATAAAGTAAATGATAATATTACCAAGGGATTGAGATTTAATCAATTTTAGAAATAATTGTTAATAACTTAATCTTGAATCTTGATTGTAAGAAGGGGTAGAGTTGTTAGGAAAATATTAGGGAAGTCGAGTTTCTAGCTATGTCTTTTAGTAAAAGTTAAAAACCAATTTCTTCGCGTTATTAGTTCTTGAATTCAGTTCTTAATTTCTTAAATATTGAAAATTAAAAATAATTTCTTCAAAATTCTGTTAAATTAATTCTCTCAACAAAATCCATTTTAAGATCGCTTCAACTTTAATCACATAGATAAGTTAGTTACTGATTGGTAATCTATCCTCGTGGAATCGACAACCTTACTTTTACCATTCTATTACTTGTACGACCGGTGCACTTGTCGAAGTTGTAACACTTACTGTTTGGAGAAGTTCCTAACAACTATAACAATGATCTGGCTCATCTCACGGTAATAGGGAGAATATCACCAAGAGAAAGCACTAGCCTTGCCACCGAGTAGGGGTGGTAAACGAACCGATGCCTTTGACTCGGCTCGTGAAGGCCTGAGCTTACATGTCAAAAATTGGTTGTTGAAATCAGGTTTTAACTTGTATAAAAGCTAGTTTGATAAAAGGCCCTAGACTCCAATTCAAAAGCTCGGTCTTAGAGCCTCCCAGACTGACCTAGTATATTAATTTTTATTTTATATTTTTTATACTACTTGTAACAGTCCTCTCTTTCACCTCAATCTATTTCATCCCATTTTATTGGTTAAACAAACTTTTTGAATGATTTTGTTTTATATTTTGCTGTTTGGATATACATTGAATTTATGAATATTTATGGAATTACTAGTGTTGATGTTTATATATTTTTTTTGGATAAATTTTTGTTGTCTTAATTTTTTTAAACAAGCTAAACCAGGCTTTTATTTTTTGTAAATAAGTCAGACCACGTGCCGATAATTATATTCATAATAAGTAACATGCTTGGTCACATTTAAACACAAGCTTAATCTTACCAAAACTCGATTTGGCTCATCCCGTTAACACTCCTAGCATCGAGACATGGTTGAATTACTTAGTTTTTGATTTGCGAAACATGCTTATCCTCCGAGACATTTTTTTTTCCTGATTTTCTGGGAGATTTTGGAATCCAGAAGTTGAAATTTTGAGGTCTGAGATTTGTAATGTTGTGTAGGGCTAGGGCGTCATTTAAGGTTATGAGATTGATTTTGTGGAAAGTTGACATTTTAATGTTACCATAATCCTCTTAAAAGAAAATTCAAATTTTGCGAGTGACCCATTTTAATTGGACCCTTCACTTGATTAATTAAGATTCTGATTTCAATATTGACTTTGATCGTTTTCGTCGGGTTTGCACCTTCATGGATTGTTTGGGTAGTATGATCACGGAGAGTGGTTGGTGCTGCGAGATTTGCCTGAGAAGAATTTAGAGGTGACAGTAGAGGTGGGAGTAGCACACGGTATATTGAAGCTGTGGGAGAAGAAATGTTTTTTTAATGGGTACGAAAGAAATTTTATTAAGTAAAATATTGTTATTATGGACGGATTAAATGACTAAAACTTTTCTCTTTTGAGTGTTAATTTTCAGGCGGAGTTGAGAATACACACTTGTCAATGTATTTGATTATTATTTATTTTTTTGGTAAAATATTTTGATTTTTTTTAGTACAAGTCAATGTATTCATTTAAGCTAAATAAATTAACACTATCATATAAGTTATCTAAATATATCCCCATACATCATTTTGTGGTTGAAAGATTAAAAAATTATAATAATAAAGATTATCATAACCTTGAAATAAATTAAAATTAAAAAAATATCTTGATTTCTGTCCCAAAACGACATCATTTTAACTCAATGCAAATAACTTATATACATTTACCGAAGAAAAAATAAACCCTATATATCTATAGGGTTTATTATTTGTCATGTCACATGACATAAAATTATGTATGTCACCCCAAGACTACCTCATTTTGGTAGTTAGGGGAAATAATGAAGCTATTTTGAAACTTTTATTTGTTTATTTATTATAAATTTTTTACCAAAACACCCTTCATTAATTCTCTTTAACTCCCAAACAATATAGTTTTGGGGTGACATGACAAAATATAAACCTATATATATATATATATATATATATATATATACATAAATATATAATATATATAAATATATAATATATAAATATAAAAAATATATATATATAGGGGTATATATTTATACAACAGATGTACGTGCAGCAATCAAATACTTGCCATATACTATGAAGTACCGACACTTCAAAAATTCTGACGTCGTGTCTGACACTTCCCGACATTCTCGGACACTCCGACACTCCCCGACACTTCAACACGCGTTATAAAAATTCAAGAAAAGGATTAAAGGTTGCTTTGCGTTGAGTTTTTAGTTTCAACTATTAGATTCGTTGGATTACAATTACTATTTTATTGAGTTTAATATAAATATTTGGGATATCTTATGTTTCTTTGCAAAATTTATACTATTATAAGTTTAGATTCATTTTTTTGTTAAATTATTGAATATTAAATATAATATACACTACATAAATTAAAAAATATTATTTAATATCAAAACGTGTCCTAACGTGTCGAAATCAAACATTTTTAGTAATTAATGTGTCGGAGTGTCGTGTCGTATCGTGTCACGTATCACGTGTCGGTATCGGTGCTATATAGGCCATATATACGTAAAAGTATTAAATGTTGAGAATCATAACCATACAAAAGATGAAAGCATTAATTATGAGAAATCATAACCATACACTTGTCGTTGCTGTACGTAAAGCGGTTGCAAAAATGATTTTAATATATATATATATATATATATATATATATATATATGGGGTAGGATATTGTTACACTGGTGTAAGAGTTAGAAGTCTTACACTCAAACTTGAACATTGATCCACTTGTATCCAAAGGCTGACATTACTAAAAAATTTGAGCCCTTAGATATAAGTGGGATCAACGGACAAGATTGAAAGTGTGATTTACACTGGTGTAAAATATCCTGACCCTATATATATATATATATGTGTGTGTGTGTGTGTGTGTGTGTGTGTGTGTGTATGGGCAGGATCATCTTACACCGGTGTAAGAATAAGAATTCTTACACCAAATCTTAACCATTGGTTTTCTGCATCTAACGTTTAATATTTATTAGGTCTCACTCATTAATTAATTTTTAATTCCCAATAAATCTCAACTGTTAGATGCACGGAAATCAACGGTTAAGATTTGGTGTAAGAATTCTTATTCCTACACCGGTGTAAGTTGATCCTATCCCAAATATATATATACACACACATAAGATAAGATCTTTTGACATCGGTGTCAAACTTTGAAATTTGACATCAAATCTTAACCGTTGATTTTCGCCAATCAGCGGCTGTCATTTTCACTTATCAAACTTATTAATTAATTATGAATTCCTAATAAATGATAACCGTTGATTGACGGAAATCAACGATTAGGATTTGGTGTCAAATTTTAAAATTTGATACCGATGTCAAATGATCCTTCCATAATATATATAAGAGAGATGATCCTTTGACACCAATGTCAAATTTGAAATTTGACACCTCATATGAGAGCCATTAGATCAAAAAAGATCAACGACTCTGATTTGCAAGCATGTGACACCATTGATTTTTTTTTTATCCAACGATTCTCAGATGAGGTGTCAAACTTCAAATTTGACATTGGTGTCAAAGGATCATCTCTCATATATATATATATATATATATATATATATATATATATATATATTATGGAAGGATCATTTGACATCGGTATCAAATTTTAAAATTTGACACCAAATCCTAACCGTTGATTTCCGTCAATCAACGGTTATCATTTATTAGGAATTCATAATTAATTAATAAGTTTGATAAGTGAAAATGACAGCCGCTGATTGGCGAAAATCAACGGTTAGGATTTGATGTCAAATTTCAAAGTTTGACACCGATGTCAAAAGATCTTATCTCATGTGTGTATATATATATATATATATTTGGGATAGGATCAACTTACATCGGTGTAAGAATAAGAATTCTTACACCAAATCTTAACCGTTGATCTCACAGTGTCAAATTTGAAGTTTGACACCTCATCTGAGAATCGTTGGATAAAAAAAAATCAATGGTGTCACATGCTTGCAAATCAGAGTCGTTGATCTTTTTTGATCTATTGGCTCTCATATGAGGTGTCAAATTTCAAATTTGACACTTGTGTCAAAGGATACTACCTATATATATATATAAAAAAAATATTTTTGCAGTTACTGCATCTGCATTTCTTCCCAAAACAACGTCGTTTTAGGATTGAAATATTAAAAAATTTAATTATAAAGACTATAATAACCCTGAAATAAATTAAAATTACAAAAATACCATGATTTTTGCTCAAAACGACATCGTATTGGGCTTACTGCAGATAACTTATCTGCAGTAAGTGTATAAAAGCGAACCCTATATATATATATATATATATATATATATAAGTATTTCCACAACCACTTTAGTTGATATTTTTTACAACTATCCATTTTTAACTAAACCTGACCATTAAGACATAGTTATAACAATAAAGCTATTCTTCTTTTATCTCCTCAGACATTGTCAACTCACGTGGCGGAGAGAGAAAATATAATTTTTATGTCTTATTGGTTAAACATAGTTAAAAAGGGTAGTCGTACACAACTTTATCTAAAATGGCTGTAGGAATGTATAACATATATATATATATATATATATTAACATTTCCTCTTTAACTTAAGATAAAGTTATTTCCTGTAATACCAAAATAATATTGTTTTGAGATTTGAGGAGAAAAATACTATACAAATTGATAGGTACAAATTACTGATTTACTAATGGAAAACTACTAAAGTTTTACGGTTTTAGGAGTTTGGTCGACTTAATAAGTTCACAAATAATTTAAAAAGTAAAAAAATAACTAAATATTAGCCTCTTATTAATTGGAAGGTCAATAAAAAGGGAGAAATCGCCTTTTGGCGAGTTAATTTTTATTTTTTAAATAAATTAATAAAATGATACAAATAATAATATATGAGAAAAATGTTTGTACGAAATTAATATTTTTTATTTAAAATTTAAATTAAAAAAAACTCACTTTTTTTGTCCATTTGTCTCACTTAAAAAAAACATAATTTTATGTCCTTTGATGGACAAACACTAAATCCACAATTTATTCATCGGGTTGTTTGTTTCCGCCTCATTTGAAAACTGTCGGTATGTATAAGACACATTCTCGGGAGATCTAGGAACATGTCACGCGAATTTAGGTATTTTGCAATGTTTTGCCACATGGAGTTACGCCCTCTACTTACAAATGTTGCAATTTTATTTTATATTTTTTCCAACATGTCCTCCATGACCTGTCCCCTCTCCTCATGCATGCATCTGTATTTTACATTCCATGCATGATTTCCCCATGCATGATTTGTCCCTTCTGCCTGTTACTATCCAATTGTAAAGTATGAGATTTGAGTCATTATATAAATGATTAATGTAAGACTTTTATAGACTTTGGATTAGTTTTTGGGGTGAGATTCTCTTAAGATTTGTATCAATTGATATTAGTGCGGTATAGGTGGTAACACTGGCATTGTAGTAGCCGTCCAAAGCTAGTAAAAGACTAGCGCAAAGCTAGCCTGCGTGGACGCCGGGACTGCGGAGCTAATATTATGATCTAAATTGTAAGGTATGAGACTTGAGTCTCACATTGATTACATGTGTGACTAATGTGAGGTTTATATGGACTTTGAGCTCTTCTGTCTCTTGAACTAGTTTTTGGGGTGAGATTTTCCCAGGATTAAAGCAAATCAATTTTATATTTTATTGGTTGATATGAGACACGATACAAATTTTTTCATGTTAATTTTTGGTAAGACACAAAATTTTCATGTTGTATTAGTATTGAAAATTGTCACCCTAATTAACAGGCTACTAACCATTACAGATAACAAACTTGCAATTGCCCAATTAGAGATTCAGTTATGAGCCAAACCATTTTCTATTATACAGTAAGAGATTTTTTTTTGTGTGTGGATAGATTATATACTAAGAGTTTAATCTTGTATGTATAGCTCTTCGTTCTTTTCTTTTCTCGGGTTATTCTGACACCTATATATTCAGGTGTTTAAGTTATAATTTGTAACTATTTATTGATAATGTGATATTCAGTGTCAATGGATCTTGAATCTTTTGCAAAAAACCAACCGAACACTTTCTAGAATAATTTCAAACCAAAAGTTTAAGTTATTAGGTGAGGTTACGAGAGCTTAATGGACTTAAAGGATGGACAGTATATCAAAATCCAATCTATTTGTGTTAAGAAACTTCATAATATTTAATTTTTTTTATTAATAGTATGAGGCAGTGAATATTGAACTTGTGATTACCTAAGTCCTAATCACGTTAATTCTGATATGTAAAAAATCATTTTAAACCAAAAAATTAAATTATTGGATGAAGTCTATATTATTGAACGAAGCTATATTAATAATTTTATATTTCTCTAATATTCATGGTGGGGTGTCTCGGTATCCAATGGCTGCTTGATATAGGTGTTGTGTACCATATTTCCCTCTCAATTTTCTTCTCTCCATAAAATCGACTCCATTTCACAAATGGATCACCTACCACTGTTTTGTACTCAGGAACAGTTCACATTTTACCGACACTCAATTTGTTTAATGTGCTTTACATACCAGAATTTTGTGTGAATCTGGTCTCAGTTACAAAATCGCTTGATTCCACCTCTTCCTTTCTGACATTCTATAAATCGTTCTATTCCATGCAAAGGAGATGATTGGTATAATTGAGCAAATGAATGGATTATATACGATTGTCAACAAAGGAACCAAGGCCTGAACAATTATGGTGCTTTGTTGTTACACACATTGTACACCTTATTAATCAACCTTGTACACCACTTCTTGCCAACAACGAGGTGCTGAATGGAACACCTCCACTATTAATACATCTGAGAGTATTTGGATGCTTAAGTTACGCATCAACTCTCAAATCACAATGTACAAAGTTCTCAGCAAGAGCACGAAAAGCCATGTTCCTAGGATATCGTGAAGGCACCAAAGGATATTTGCTCCATGATCTAGCATCCACAGAGCTATTTGTATCTATGAGGAGCAATGTTATATTTCATGAAGAGCATTTTCCTTTCAACAATAATGCCACATTATGTATCTATGAACAAATAATATCATTTTAGGGTGTATTAATAGAGTGCAAATGTGCAATCAACGATTTGGTTAATTGTTGATTTACCTATAAATTTAAGCATCTTCTATGAAATATTAGTACCTTTATGGAGTGTGTGATTTAGGCATATAAGGTTCAACTCTTTGCTTATGCATATTGGGGGTCTTATAAAATTATTGTCAATACAGCAAATCACTGATTTTCTTAACAAGCAGCAATCAGCAAATTTAAGAGAACGAGAGAAAGCGTCACTGTAACATACTGTATTATTAAGTTTGGAGTATACATAATGATAACGCATCATGGTCATAAGGCAACCTAGTGACCATGTAAATAAACATACAATGTAGTAGCTAGATCAAACTATGTTACATACATATATATATATATATATATATATATATATAATGCAAACATGACAAGATAAAGTTCTGAAGCAGGTGCTATATAGTAATTATTCAAAGATGGTATAGATGAGTGGAATTCAAGTGCTTCTATTTGGTAACCCAAACAACGTGATCCTGAGGGAGGAAGTGGCAAACAGGAACAGTTCCTGGTTGAACTTTGAGAACTTGAAAAGCCAAATGCTTTGGGTTCCATTGTGATGTGTCAGTGTGGCACACTGCCACTGCTTTGATTCTGCTTCCATCAGCACCCTCCAATGGCACAGAGTAAGCTCTTGTTGTATCTGTTTTGTGACAGTAAAACACTGCATATGGGTAGTTCTGCTTGTGGCACACTACACCCTTGTCCTCTCCCCCAATCTTCTTCACTCCTTTTGCTATGCTGTATTGTTGTAACTCAGTTTCTTTGTTCACTTCTGTTGAAACAGCCTCAACATTATTCCCAAGCTTGGAAGTGCTGAAATCAACCATGGACTCCAATGAAGTTACACAAAGCTTTTCCTCTCCTCTAATGGCAGGCTCTTCACACTCACTGATGGTATTCTTCATAATTTCAGCTTCCTCTGACTCTGGCTTGACAGAAAACTTGTTCAAGATGTCATCCACCTTGTTTGATGAAAAGGGTATGGAATCAGCAACTTGGCGAGGCAAGAATGTGGCTGCATTAGAAGTCTTAGTGAAGTGCAAGTTAAATTTGGAACCATGATGCAAGTCCTTTTCCAAGAAGAAAAGTGCTACATTGGGGTTATCGTGTAATTGGGTCTCAGTGGCAGCATAATTGTAATCAAATGGTGATTTTCCCACTGCAACATGTACTGGTTTTCCCTTTCCTTTACCAGCATGAACATTAACTCCACCTTTACCAACGTTGACTGATGTGCCTCCAGGTTTTCCTTTACCAGCATGAACATTAACTCCACCTTTCCCTACGTTCACTGATGTTCCTGCTGGTTTTCCTTTTCCTGCATTTACATTTACTCCTCCTTTTCCTACATCGACTGAGGTGCCACCAGGCTTTGTTTTCCCTGCATCAACATTTACGCCACCCTTCCCTACAGCCACAGATGTGCTTTTGTCTTCTACCCAATCTGCAAATTTAGCTACTTCATATCAGTTCATGACAATCACTTCTAAGTTATAAACTATTTATATGATAAAACATTTGCGTTCATCATTTAACATGACCACACAAAGTTTCTTACATACACAATATTTTGTGGGACCTGCATGTTTTGAAGAAAAAAAAAAACTACAACACGTAAAACGAAATTTTATAACATAACACAATCATTTTTCCTATAACATAACTCTTATAAAACCCTGAAAAAATTAGAGATGGCACTCATAACTAGATGTAAAGTGCACCCTACCCTTAGTAGGCTAGACTGCATTGTTGATAATCGTTGATTAAAACATCAGTTGTTTAGATTTTAATCAAATACAAGTACAAAAAATAACACGTTTCTAAAAGATTATTCTCAATGTCTAATGATTTTTCATTAATAGTTATTAATTGCCATTTTGCATTGGGGTTGGAGTATGGAATTGGAAGTGCATGATTTGGGTATACTAGAGGATTGTTTGAGCTTGGTTGATATGTTGATCCATCTTGGCCATGGCCCCATCCAAGCTTACTATATAAGGCATCACTTCTTTTCTAAAGTGCACTTTGCACTCAAAATTTTTTTTTTTTAATACCAACTAATTTCAAAGTTTTAACGGATTCGAATAATCCGATTTCAGGTCTGAGTCTCTTCACTCTTTTTAGGAGTTACAATTTTTAAGAATCGAACCTATTATACTTTGAACATCTAGCTGAGTGATCACTAAACTAATAATAACTATGAGACTTTGACATAGTGAAGATGCCATGTTTTTCTCATAATGACCTTCCAAATGACTATTTTCATGATGTTAGGACTCGGATGCAAACAAAGTGTAAAAATATTGCATGGGAATGAAATTCTAGAAGAGGTTTGAACTTGAACTACTATGTACTAACCAGGGTACAAGAGATCTGTAATAGCTTTTGGCATTGGAGTAGTGGGAAGCTTGGACTTCCAGTAAAATTCAGGAGGTAAGGCAGCATGGGTTGCCACAAGTGCAAGCTGCAATTCAAATACAGAACTTTCATTAGCATAAAGTCTCAAAACATTATTGAATATATATTTTCGAAATAAGTATTAGAATATATCGAGCTTTAGCGGGAAAAATCAAAAAAATAATAAGCTATATAGTTTAGAAATTGAAGCTCACACTGAGTAAAGTAAAGATGGGTAGGAGAGGAAACTCCATTAATTAGTTGTAAACAAAAAAAATGCTTGGTGAAGATAGAATGAGAGAATTAGAGAAACTGAAAGTGAGACTGAGAAGGAATGAAGATCCCAATAAAGTGACCTCACATAGCATTTATATGGCCCATATATCATTATAATATTATTAGGGAAAGGTTTCTAGATAATGTCGGTTGCATGCATAAATGGCAACTTACCAACAAATTTATCATACATTTTAATAAACTTCAACTGCCACTAGTTCCCTTACTTAATCGCCATTACTGTCTTTGGACAGTTTGGTAGAGAGTAAGAGAGATAAACTGTGGTGAGAGTGACTAATGTAAGCTATTTAATTTATTTTATGTTTTTCATTACTACTTAATATATTTTATTAATAATTATAAAAATAAGATATCATTTTGTAATTATTAATAAAAAATATAAAAAAGGGGGTTTATATTATTTATGCAATATAAAAAGAGAATTTTTGCAACATACACATACTCAAATAGGTCTAGTTGAAAAAAGGTAAGTAAAAAAAATTAAAAAAATTAGCACATAAAATAATATGAATGTAATATGAAGAGACTCTTCTTATATTTTATAAAAAGTATAAACCCAAAAAAAAAAAAAAAAAAAAATTCCTTTTTCTCAAGTCGAAATTGGGCATGTGTTGATTGGATGGAGCCTGGGAGATACACATTTCGATCCAATTTATCACTACATTTGAATTCGTACACACATAGACACTTACGTGTCTACATTTGTATATTTGATGTGATACTATCACGTCGAATTTATTAAAGCATGGCTTAAATTGTATTTGACTTTATAGGATTCTGTGCACCAAATAACAAACAACTACTCAAAATTTATTACGGGCATAGTAACAGTTGTGAGTCATTTTCACAGGTAATTGATAATGTGATTTAAATATTAAATAGTTATACAAGAGTTGTTAATCTAACGATGATCAGAATTTTTGATTTAATGGATTCAAATTCTGAGAGGCTCAATTCGTGGGATGGAGAGGCATAAATTCAAAATAAAATTAATCGGGTTCATTAGGATTTTGGACGCAGTTGATATAAAAAAAAATTAAGTGATTGAGTTTTTTTAAATCATTAAATATGCATACATTCCAAATCACACATTATTAATTTTTTTTTTTTGGTATCATAAATGCACTTAATAAAAGAGAGCTACTATAAATCTGAATTAAATTTAAAATTCCTTATTCACCATGCATTTAACATCATATAATAATGGTTGGTTGCTACCAAATTGATCTAATTATGATATCCATAATATTATATTGAGAAAAGTTCATCAATGCCCTGTAATTTGCTTCAAAATTATCTATGTCTCTGTGATTTTTTTTTATCACATATGCTCCTGTGCTTTGTAAAAAATAAGAAACCACAGGGACATATACGATAAAAAATATACCTTTTACAAACCACAAAGATATATGTGAATAAGAAAAAAATTACAGAGACATAAATGATTCTGAAATAAACTACAGGAGTATTAGAAAGAAAAACAATCAATAAAGGTAGAAAAATGCATATCATATAGTAAGATAGTCAACAGAGAAAGTATTAAAAAAACAGAATTGTGGAAGAAAACATAGAAACTAGAAAGGTGAATAAGAATATAAAATATATTTAGAATAAAAAAGCATTACTGCAAATCAATTGTAGAACTTGTTGATATATATATATATATATATATATATATATATATATATATGAACAAGAGTTGAATGAGAATCAAGGGTTAATTTAATTTTTTTTGATAAATCATATGTATTATCTACTAGAGACAAATATATTACTTTTGCATTTAATATCAAGGGAAGGGAATGTTCATATTATAGTGAGACTAGCTCTGTTAATTTTTTTTTTTTTTTTTTGCATTCGCAAGAATTTAAACATAAAATATTACTTAAGCGGAATAAATATGTACCACTTGAATCAACCCTATTTAATATCAAGCTAAGGGTTAACCTATCACATGCAATGAATTAGAATAAAAGTGGTACCCGTTGCCCCATTAAAATGATGAATACTTAATTATTATTTTTCTGGTATGATATGTCACCCTTTTTTTATCTCGTGATATATTTTCTGGTACGATATTTTACTTTTAAAATATTGGGTAGCTAAGTAAAACCATCATTAATTTGAATGACCCTTAATGGTGATCTACATAAAGACTATACAATATATAACGAGATCTCATTTGCTAATTTATGCAGGACAATTATAACTATATATGGATGAATTAATAGTAATAAAAGAGGAGAAAGAAAAAATATAAGGATAGAAAATTACACAATCATCATCATTGATTTAATTATTAATGATTAAGATCCTCTCACATGACATGATCATATTAAATTACATATGAGATGATCCATTTTCATAAATAATAGCCTAATTAAACATATTTTTCTCATAAAAACTAGGATATAGTATTACCATATATAGTTCAAAATAATTTGATTAGTTTTGCAGAATTAGTTATTGTTTATTTTAGACAATTTATCAATTAAAAATTGCAGGAAATATAGACGTAGGCCGAAAATTTCAGCACTCCATATACATTGCAATAGACTCTTGGGAACCACCTTCATGGAACCTAGCATAAATGCTAAATGCGTCATGGGTGACATAATTTGAAGCGATGAATTCAAAGGAATGAATCCATAATTTAAAGGGATGAATTCAAAGGAATGAACCTATAGTATTTAATGTGGGGATAGAATGAAATAAAATAAAATGAACTAAAAATGTTTTATTTTTTTTCCTCATGAATTTTATTATTTTTAATAAAACTAAAATATATCACTTTTTTAATCTTATATCTATCATGTTCTGTTCTATTTTGAAAATACACAAAATATTTACTAAAACCTCCTGTTGTAATACATCCACTAAACCCACTTTTACTGTTTGATGGTAGTTAGTGGAAAATAAGTCTGAAGTTGAATGGACGTGACAAGACAAGAAAGTGCATGGCCATAAGTATTGTAGTGGTCAATTGTAATGGGAACATGACGGAAGAGGTGGCACATGCTATCAATCTCAATGGCGGAGCCATATGTTATATCGACGCGATATGAGATATAATATGATTTGATATTTTGACACATTAATTTTAAAAATATAAAATTTAAAAATATTAGAACACGTTTTAATATTAAATAATATTTTTAATTTATGTAGCATATATTATAATTAAACTAAACTTATAATACCGATCAATTTTGCAAAGAAACATAAGTAAATATTTACTATTATATTTTCAAATTGAAAATATTTTATACATTTCAGTGAGATTTATTCGGTATTCATTTTTAATTTTTATTATATCAGTTTGGTAAAACATTGATCAATTTTTTCATGACATGTAATAAAATTTTAAATATTAATGATATCGGAGCATGTCAGAGTGTTGGGAAGTGTCGGACAGAAAATTTCAGGGATTTTGAAGTGTCGCTGCAACATAGGCGGAGTCGGACTCCGAACCCAGCTAGGGCCAAAGAAAATTTAATTGGTGCCAAACACTAAAACGTGGAAGGTTATTTAGCCACGTTTAAAACGTGCCTAATTTTTGAAAATAAGCTGGGCCAAGGCACCCTCTCCACCCAACGTGGCTCTGCCAACCCGTCGTGTTTTTGAAAGTGAATTAAAAAACTTGGTCGTCCCGTCCCACTTGGCGAGCGGGGCGGGTCAATTCTTCATGCCAGACTCATTTTGCATTAAAAATAAAATAAAAAAATGGGCTAGGTGCGTTGGCGGTCTAGGCAGGACACGTTAGCAGGTTGTAAAACTCAGCTCGTCTCGTCTCGTTTGACGGGTATGATGGGCCGAGTTTTGCCTGTTAGGACTCACGGTGCACACAAAGTGAAAAGAGAGGTCGAAGCCCAAATTTCGTTTTCCATTAGTATCAAGCCCACGAATAAAATACATATATGGGTAAAATAATGGAACGGTGTTGGGCCATGGGCTGACAGATAAAAAGTTCAACAAAACGATAAGTTAAAAAAAAAAAAAACTATAGCCGTGGGCAAGAGTCACAATTTAGATTAAATAACATTAAAATAAATAAATCCTCTTAAGCCATGGTTTTATCTACGATTTTTACTAAAATAATATTGCAATAAAATAAAATAAAAAAATAGCACTAAGTGATGATTTCTCAGTCACGACTTCCAACAAATATTTATACTTTTGGCACCATTTCGAGAAATCATGTTGTTCTTGTGTAAATTGGTAATATAAACATGAATTTGCACCTGATGACTAAAACAAGTAGCATTCTTTTGTTAATAATTTTGTACAATAAGAGTTTAAGTATTTTATGGTACCCTAGTGGTTATTGCTCAGTGAATAAGATTATTAAGTATTAAATTAAGAAATTTGGGTAATGAAGAAACCTCTAAGTAGTTTTGATTCAAGCAAGACATCAATATGTTGGGCTGGTCCTTAAATGAGACAGTCTACTGAGTATTGGGCCTGAGTCAATGAGAACCCCATTTAATATGGACCCACCACTAAGCAAAGTGTCACTCCCAAGCAAGACATAACATATCCACCCTTTTTCTTTCTCCTTTTTCGTTGGCAAATGACATGGAAAATCAAGAGTTGATTTTGATTAAAATTCCAAATGTGTGAGAAAGGTAATATTGAGTTTTATGAGACGAGACCGTCACAGAAAGACCAAACAAGTTCTAGATGGGTGTTGTGGTTTACCCATATAAAACCCACCCCACATGTTTTCAAGCCATGAGTGGCGCAATTTAGGAGGGAATGTATATAAATATAAATATATATATATATATATATATATATATATATATATATATATATATATATATAGGTAGGATCCTTTGACACCGGTGTCAAGTTTAAAGTTTGACATCTCATCTGAGAGTCGTTGGATAAAAAAAGATCAATGGTGTCACATGCTTACAAATCAGGATCGTTGATCTTTTTTGATCCAATGGCTCTCAGATGAGGTGTCAAATTTTAAACTTGACACCGGTGTCAAAGGATCCTACCTCATATATATATATATATATATATATATATATATATATATGAGGTAGGATCCTTTGACACGTCAAATTTGAATTTTGACACCTCATTAGGAGCCATTAGATCAAAAAAGAGCAATGGTGTCACATGCTTACAAATCAGAGCCATTGATCTTTTTTTTATCTAACGGCTCTCAACCAAGGTGTCAAACTTTAAATTTGACACCGGTGTCAAATGATCCTATAACATTACACAATCACTTTTCCTATAACATAACTCTTATAAAACCCTATATATATAGGGGAGAGATCATTTGACTCCAGAGTAAGATTTCTAAGTCTTACTCCTCATCCTAACCGTTGATTTCCGTCCATCCAACGGTTATAATTTAAAAAGTTATATTAATTAATTAATTATTAATTACACTATAAATGACAATCATTGATTTTCGTCCATCAACGGCTGAGATGATGAGTAAGACTTAAAAATCTTACTCTGGAGTCAAAAGAACCCTTCCCATATATATATATATATATATATATATATATATATATATATATATATTCTTAATGGACCTATTTCTTATCCTATCCCTTTCCATTGTGGGCTTGTGGGCTAGCAAGAGCATTAAGCATGATATTGATCACAATTCACAAGCAAGCAATAGAAGGTGTATCTCCCTAAAACCATCGCTTTTGTCCACTAATGTCTTTTATTATCTTTAGTTAAGACACTATATCTGCATTGGTAGTCTTTGGTGGAGGAGTGTCATCCACTAATAAAGCTAATTTTTGTTCCCTGCAATTGGTGTATAGGTCATTAAGGAAAGTTCGTTTATAGAGAGGTTTTGGTTGACATTTGGCAAACCAACAATGGTGGGGCGGTTTATACATTGAATAGTCTCTCATTGCTGGTGATGTGCTTAGTTTCAAATCCCTATCACTTGTGGAGAAGGATATAACTGAAGCATCATTAAACAATATCTTAAGAGCCCTTTCCATTTCCACTCGATCTCTTGATTTGGAAACATTACAAGTGCATAGTACGTGTTGTGACCATAAAAAGGAAAATATTTTCCAAGTACTCCTAGTATTAAAGATTGGAAAAAAGTAACTCACCTAATATTATTTATTCCACCCTTCTTCTAATGTTAATATTACTTGTATTCCACTTTTTTTTTACTTGAAAAAAAAGAAAACTCTTACGTGAGCACTGAAAATATATGCTCCACAAAAATGCATTTGTGTGCGGAAATAAAAGAAGAAAAACAACTCGTGGCATTTTTATTATTGGTACGTAGCACCGATATCGACACGGGACACGTGGCACGACATGACATGACACTCCGACACGTTAATTCTGAAAAATGTTAGATTTCAACACGTTAGAGCACGTTTTGATATTAAATAATATTTTTTAATTTATGTAGTGTATAATATATTTAATATTCAATAGTTTAATAAAAAAGTGAAATTAAACTTATAATACTCATCAATTTTGCAAAGAAACATAAGATATCCCAAATATTTACATTAAACTCAATAAAATGGTAATCGTAATCTAACGAATCTAATAGTTGAAATTAAAAACGCAACGCAATGCAATCTTTGAACCATTTTTTTGAGTTTCTACAACACGTGTGTTGGAGTGTCGGA
Organism: Gastrolobium bilobum; assembly: GCF_033153095.1. Taxonomy (NCBI): domain Eukaryota; kingdom Viridiplantae; phylum Streptophyta; class Magnoliopsida; order Fabales; family Fabaceae; genus Gastrolobium; species Gastrolobium bilobum. The sequence continues at coordinate 280,905 of NW_026898737.1, forward strand.
AAGTATCGGACACAACACGTCAGGATCTTTGAAGTGTGGGTGCTTCATAGTTGGTACTTGCTACGAGAATAAACCAATAAGTATCTTTTTCTAAATCCCTCTGGTTTTTTTCTCTCTCTTTCGTAACGATTGTATTATATCTGAGTTGGTCCTTATTACGTTTTCATAAATAAAATTATTAAATTTCACCAAAAAACTTCTTTAATAGAATTTTACAAATTAAAAAGAAAAAAAATAAGTAGCCACTTCTAATTGTCTTTTTCTGAACTTTGCTGAGAATTTTCAGCGTCCGGCATAAATTGTTCCATAAACTCATCTAATATATTATATAAAACAAAGTTTAGGTCTTCGAGTTTTATGTCACACCCATTGGCGGACCCACTTGCGGGCAAATGCCCGCAAGTGCGGTCATAAATTTTTTGATTTTAATTTTTTTATTTTTTTTTTAGATTGTTATTTGTCTCTTGATTCAATATATATATTAGGAGTAAATAATTTTTTAAGTCCCTAACAAAAAACATGATTCTCAATTTAGTCCTTTACAAAAAAAAATTAGTCTAGAGGTCCTTAAAAAATTTAAAGTAGATCAATTTAATTAAAATCGTGGTCCATCACAAATTTAAAAAAGACCTACACTAGTCCCACAGAAAGACCAAAGTGGGTCCATAGGGATCAGGTGACTAATTTTTTTTTTATAATGGACTAAAGTGAGGACCAAATTTTTTTTAGGGACCAAAAAGGATATTTATTCTTATATTAGTTAGCAACGTAACAACGTACGAAGATGATTAAAACAACGCAACAACGCACATTGATTAGAAAGAAAACTTATTCTTCCTCCCTTGTCACGTACTCATTTCCACGTTCTCTTCATCCTTTGTTTCCTTTTTTATTTTTATAAAAAGAGATGATTGATTGTAGGTCTGACATTCTCAAATAAGTTAATATCTAGAGACGAGACCTTCACTGTGATTTTGTTTTACTTCTGTATAGGTAGTGTTAACTTTTTTATTCACCACTATAAAATAGAAGGGATAGGTTATTCTACTTACCATTTTTTTGCCTACCTCTACCTACCACCCTCCAACACCGTTAGATCAGAATCTTAACTAACATTTATCTTTTTCTCTCTTCTTGAGATTTTGATCTAACGGTATTGGAGAGTGGTAGGCAAAGGTAGGCAGAAAAATGTTAGGTAAAATAACATATCCCAAAATAGAATGATGATGTATGGATGTACTGAAGTATATTCTCATATTTGTTTTGAAGGATTGATAAGATTTAGGGGGAAAATAATTGGTCAAACTATTGTCTGCAGCTTGTTATGGAAGCAACTAGATTATGAGCGGGTTCAAGAGTTGATTTAAACTTTTATATAAAAAAAAAATTCTGGGGCGCTGCCCCCGAACCCCGCCACTGATTGTGCGGACATAAATTTTTTTTCCTGAGTCCGCCACTGGTCACACCTTATCATTTTTCTCTCTCTATAAACAAACCTTTTTGTTAAGTTACATATCTTACTCAGCATTGAAAATATTGACTAAAGGTAATGATCAACAAACCAAATCTAGCACTATTAACTACTATTGATATGAATTTTATTAAAATTAAATTAAAAGATTAAATTCTAATAGTATTCCTATTGAGTTTCCATGTACTAAAGACAAACTAGTCCAGTCCAGCTATAATATTAAGAGCATCCAATTGGCCTAAAAGATCATTAGTAGGTCATGTGAAATTTTTATGTCTATTTCTCTCTTCACATGCATTAAATTAAGTGAGGTCCAATTATCTTAATGAAGAAAGAAATGGACACAAAAATTTTATATGACCAGACCATGCAAAATTTTAATATGAGAGGATCCGTTTTCATTCGAATATATGAATAAAAATAGTATATGTATATACAAAAAAAAAATAAAAAAAAAATAGTACATGAGACTATGGGAGTCCATAGTTTCAAACCATAGCTTTTTGTCTTGTGTTTTCGACAACTATCTTATTGGCAGCCGTAATTGGTTACTTCTATGTGTATACTTTCCTACAACCCAATCTTTTTCTTGTTTGCGTTTTCTTTTCATTTGTTGCTTTTGTTTCTCTCTTAAGTTTTCCATGTGCTTGACTTAATTAGAATTTAGAAGATCTTCTAGCATATGATTAATTACACTAGCTACTATTGTTCCCTATGTTGTATGACTCATACTTCACATACTAATGAGCGAGCGAGGGTTCGTGGGAGCCGCCCCAGCATGGGTGTGAGGACAGCGCCCCCAACCCCATAGATGTATGGTACTATTGTAGGCCTTTGACTTATTGTAATTCTATTTTTCGTAATAATTTGGATTTTGGCCCATGAATAATTGCTGTTAAGATTTTCTAAATCCTATTTATATTCTCTTATAAATCGAATGACTTATAACGAGTGACTGTGAGGTAAATATAATACAGACAAACCGGACGTAGCCTGCATTAGATGAATCGGAATAAATCAATATGTTGATTTCTCCCTTCCCTTTCTCTTTTCATTTTTTGATTTGTGTGTGTCGATTTTCAACAAAAAAAAAAAAAAAAAAATACCCCACCATGACTTTGTTCTTAACCCCGAAAAAAAAGAAAAAGGGAAAGGTGACAGAAAACCACTTAAGCCATACAATCAAATTGTGGAATAAGATGGAAGACAGCTTGGTACACCCACAAAAATAGGGATGCAAATTTTTTAGATAAGTTTTATGTGTAAATGTACTCGTGTCTGTTTTTTATTTATTTAATGTGTTCGTATTTTTCATCACACTTTTATGGGTCTACCATACTCAAGGGCTATAGAAGTATTTGGCATATGTATTCTTAATTTGCGAAGGGAAAATAAATGTTTCATGAAAAAGCTAGGTATATGCTTACATTGTGTGCTTCCGTTATATATATATATTTCTTATGGAGAAAGGAGGATGATGGGTTCAACTTTATTGGAAGTAATACATAATTTTTGCATAGTTGAGGTTAATGGGAACTAGATACTATGGATTTAAACAGATTGGTTTATAATTATTATCCAGACTACTTTTGGGGAAGAATTCTTTTAAATGATCTAAGGGTTGCCAAACTTAGAAATATTCATGTTCTTAGCAAGAATGGATGCCATCACGAAACCGACCTCTTAAACAAATTAATTTAGTACTACAACAATTTAATATCTAAAATCCTTTATTTTCATCTAATCGCATAAAGAGTTTAGTACAATTTATGCTTTATATCATGAATAAGTCACATCCCCACGCTTGTCTAATCAACTCTGAGAGCTTATATTATAGTAGTATCGATTGGAACTAATCAAAAGCTTTGGAAGAAGTGGAGAACGTGACCCACACTGATTCTGTCTAATATATGTAAGTTGCTCTATACAGAGAGTGGAAGCAATGATTTTGCTCAAAGTCACATCCATTGGCTTCATACAATTAATTAACCATTTCTTATTGAAGCTTTCAAGAGATTTTCTTTGTATTAATTAAAAAATAATTTGGTTTTTGAATATCAAAATGTCTTTATCATAAAGATACATCATATGTGCACAATGATACCTGGAATATAAATAGAGCTATGTTTTATGAAAAGTGTTAAAAAGTTCTAATTTAAACTTTATTAAATAATGGATAGTCTTCAATCATCGGATGAAGAAACCAAGAAGGTAAACATGTGCGAATGGGAGAGGAGAAATATGTATTGGTTTTGAAGGAAAATATATAAACCCTTCACTGGGGATATAATTGTTTAATGTTAAAGAATAGTAAATATTAAAATCATAATGACAAATATAAAGTTAAAATATTTATTAAAATAATAAATACTCTGACCCTCTCAGAATTAGTAGAAGTTTCTTATTGTTAAATTGAATTAGATAAATAAGTTAACATGTCTTCATTCCTGTTCAAAAGTTTTTATTCGGTTGAATCGAATGACAAATACGCTACAAGATGAAATATATGAAAACAATTATAAATCTGTAATTTTTTTTATAAAGAAAGTCACTTGCCAGTTCGATTGATTTTGATTAATTCTGTCTAGTTTTATTTGGTCTAAGCCATTAGAATTGATCTAGCAGCAAATTAAAAATTTGGATACCATAGTTTCAAACCTAAATATCATCCCTATATTAAAAAAAATATTCAATTGATCTAACTATGAATCATATTACGCGGCTTAATATTTTGGTTCAGTCCTGTCAGCACTACTTCTCATGTTTATTTAAACAAGTGATTTTATGAGAACCTTGGGAATTTTTAATTAGGTTTTGTATTTTAAAAGTTTGTAATTAAATTATGACAGTTTAATTTTTTTAAGTAGACGTCTACCGTTAAAGAATAATAAAAGTAAGTTCCAACGATTTAGTACTTTTTTTTGGACCTTTTTTTTTTTTTTACTTTTAAGAAAAGTGTTGGCCAATATATTTTTATAAAAATTATTATCATACAAATAAGTTTTTATAATGAATAGAAAAAAATTAAAAATTCCTAGAAGAAGTTTTTTTAAAAAAGATGCTCCAAACATACTGCTAATGAATTTTTTTAAAAATTAAGTAAGCCCGTATACTTTCAAAAAAATTCAATTAGATCATTGAAGATTGCCAACGAGTAGAGGGTATCTTTAGAGCACTTTAACGGTAGGCAATCTTTGGGAACCTAATTAAAATTAGTTTAATTTATAAAGACCTAAATAATTATATTTTAAATCTATAAACTTAATTAAAAATTTTCAAATAATATAGGGATTTTCAAATTAATTTAACGTTATATATATTTAAATATAAAAAAATTCCTTAATTCACCTTATCTTTTTGGGTGGTATAGTAAAATATTGCTTGACACAATTTCATATCTAGTTCGGTACGTAGTCATATTAAAACTTTTTTAAGGGAAAAAAAAGTTCAAATGCAATACAATAGCTTTGTTCCATCCCATTACATCATTTTTATTCTTTTCTTCAATCGCGAGAAACGTGTTATTATGTATAAAGGATTTTTAAATGTGTTAGTAATATAATCTTTAATAAATTATTAAAAAAGTACCTATATAAAATAACAAGTTTTTCTCAACCGGGTTGTAAAATAAGAAGACAAAACTTTTTGCATGAAAAATTGTTTGAGAATATCATTCTCTTGCAACTTAACTCCATTCTTTTGAGTTTATCGGTTGGGAAAGGAAAAAAGAAAAACAATAATATATATAATGAAGAGACTCATTCTACAATTAGATGTCAAGAAATTTATCTCATGATCAAAAGATTAAAAAGCAATGGGGAAGAAAAAATGAATAAGAAAAAAAGTCATAGAAAAGGAAAAAGTTATCAAATAAGAGAATATCTGATATCTCAAATAAGAACATTAGTAGAATGAGTTATAAAATAATGTTTGAGGCACAAATAAATGAGAAATCAGATATTCTCTTATCAAAAAAGGAATGGAGAACTATTACCCCTTACTTAACAACTTAATTTTTAGGAAAATTGATCTTTGACACAGGTAATTGACAATAACTACTAAATGCATTTTTTTCATGTGCTCTACCATGATTCCCAAACTTCAGAGTGAAGTTATTCCTTTGGTATTTTTGGAATTTCCATATTTGCTTGTCACACTAAACACCATCTTGTCTTTTAACATATTAAACAATTCAAGTGCTTAAACCTTTTTTAAGTACTTCCAAAAGCCACCTGCTCTGCTTTTTTTCCTTTGCACCCGCCCCCACTTAATTTTATGATGATTAGCTTGATTTTGTTATTATGCCCTCAGTACATAAAAATTATTAAGATATTAATGATGTAATTTTATAGGATGATTTTATTATGCTTTTGATTTATTAATGTGTAATCAAATTAAATGCTTAAGAATGTCAACCTCTCAACACTCATTTATAATCGCTTAAAACCATTTTTAAAGTACTGGCATGCGCACGCGAGCCACAGTTTTCTATACATATAATTATTGACATAATTACTTGTTTCACCACTTAAATTGGCACTTAATTATGTTTTTTTCTTGGGGAATGATCTGTTTATAATTTTTTTTTGAATTTTTTTACAAATTACACTATGTTCTCCCGGGAGAACATAGTGTAACCAGTGTTCTCCGGGGAGAAGATAGTGTAGTTTGTAAGAGTTTGTAAACAAAAAAGTTTGTAAATATAACCTGTCCCTTTTTTCTTTTCTTTATTTGGATTCAACTTTCACCACTAATGACACACATGCATGCCCATATTAGGTTTAGGGTGGGTATAATCAATCCAATACTGGTTTGCTCATTTCCCTTTTGATTTCAACTCTTACCTTAACGATATGATTGTGAAAGTGCAAGGCATAAGAAGTTAGGTTGGCAAATGGATTAGATGATTAGGCTAAACAAATTACTCATTGTCCCTACTTTTGTTTTGCTCCATTTTGTAATTTTACAACATTATCAAGACATTGGCATACTCTTAACTCTTAAGTATGGCTAGCATTTTGTTGGGATGCGTATAAGGGAGCCCAATTAGGGGATATTATCATCACATATAAAATGAGTCTAAGTGACAGACCCATAATAAGGAGTCCGACACCATATCTTAATCTAAAATTTTAAGGCATTGAGTTTATGAATCTTTTCACTTATTATCACCCACACATAAAATGGGTCTAAGTGACAAACCCACAACAAGGGGTCCGATACCACATCTTAATCTAAAACCTTAAGACATTGGATTTATGGATCCTTTCCTGTGTGGAAGTTTTATCACACACAATTGAATTCTTAACGGGTTGGATAGGGAAAATGAGGCATATGGGGGTATCTATTGATTAAGCGTTTATATTTGTGGGGTTTAAGAGTATCTTTGGAAAATCCTTATAATTAGTGATCTTGCCATGAGGATTATTATATATATGGCTAGTTACAACAGACTGTAATTAGTATTATTCCTTCCTATAATGAAGCTTAAGTGTGTATAGATCACTATCTTTAAGGGCCCTGTTAGTCAGATTAGCATCATTCAACTAAGGAATTATCTTCAACAAAAGTAATAATATTTTGACTTAACCATATGAGAAAAAGTAATTAATAACAAAAGTAAACAGCAAAAGTTAGTGTTAACTAAAGACATATATATGAATACGACAATTACCAATTAGATTGACTGGTTAATTTGTTTATGAAGCTTCCAAGCCATTATAGCGTATGAACATCATTAGATTTCATGTGCGCTCTGTAGTCTAGATATGCATTTTGTGATGACCTAAGATATAAGAATTAATATGACTAACATACTTTAAAGATATCACTGCACACCATTTTATGAAGTGATACACTTAGCCTACTAGTGGTCATATTGATAAAATTATCCAACAAAAATGTTAGTTGTTCTTAGTAAGAAGGCATATTAATCATGGAATGAATAAAGATAAATGCTTGATTAGACATCCACAATAATTCACTCTATTCCAACCTTCTGTCGTAGAATATAAATATAATAACAAAATAAATACCATAAATTTGATTAAATAATTAATTAGGAGAGTCAGATTCCATCCTGTGCCAATTTGCATTGCCCTTGTCATAAAATTCATGTTCATGGTGGGAGAGAGAAACAAGGGTAAGATTAGGTATATAGAACTGAAAAGAAAATTTCTTCTGGAACATGCGCATAATGCATGTAAGTGCGTGATTGATACCATTAAAATCGCAAAATTATGGAAGACATAAGTGATGCTATATGCATATAACTGGTAATTCGTACCCCCTTTAATCACTATGCATGAGTGATAGTATTTTAGGAGGGAGATTATATTTTATAATTTTTTTTCGCTTACAATCAAATTTTAATCGTTGATATCCGTCAATCTGACTGTTATAATTTATTGAGTTACACTTATTAATTAATTATTAATTCCTAATAAATTATAATCATCAGATTGACAAAAAACAATGGTTAAAATTTGATTGTAAGAAATTGTAAGCAAAAAGAGATTGTGAATATTAGGGATGTTCATCAACCGATCCAAACCGATTCAAACCGCGGTAACCGATAACCGAATAAACCGAAAAATCGAGAACCGAATAAAAACCGCAAATTTTAATTGGATTGGATCGATTTTCGGATGGGTTGATGAAAACCGATCCAATCCAAACCGATCCAATATATTAATTCTCCTCTACCTACTTGGGTCTTTCCTCCCATCATAGCCCAAAATTTTTTAAACCCAAGACTTATTAACCCATCAACTAAACCCAAGAAAAAACCTAGTCACATCTCATCAACATAAATTTATTTGTGTAAAGCTTCATATCTCATTGCGAAAAAAAAACTATATTATCATTTACTTTTTTGTTTAATTTTTTTTACAAAGCCTATTATACAAATAATGTTATTTGCACAATAACCATAAAACAAATTTTAAGATTTTCAAAAAACCGAAAACCGATCCAATCCAAACCGAAAAAAATTGGATTGGATCGGATCGGATTTGAAAAAAAATCCAAACCGAATGGATGATGACATGATCAAACCGAAGAGATTGGATCAGATGATTTTTGCTTCCAAAACCGATCCAATCCAGACCGCGAACACCCCTAGTGAATATAACCTTATTCATATTTTAGATATAATACAAAACTTATATATATATATATATAGGGTTCGCTTTTTCTACAGTCAATGTAGATAACTTATCTACAGTGAACCCAAAACGACGTCGTTTTGAGGCAAAAATCAAGGTATTTTTGTAATTATAATTTATATTAGGGATATAATAGTCTTTTTCATTATAATTTCAAAAATTTTCAACCCAAAACGACGTCATTTTGGGAGCGAATGTAGATAACTTATCTACATTCACTTTAGAAACATTAAAGCCATATATATATATATATATATATATATATATATATATATATATATATATATAGGGAGGGTTATATTTATAAATTTTTTATTTACATACTACATTATGTACTCCCATAAGTATACTAGGTTACACTATGTACTTCCAGGAGTACATAGTGTAATTTGCAAAAATTTATAAAAAAAAAGTTTATAAAAGGATCCTTCGCATATATATATATATATATATATATATATATATATATATATATATATAGGTAGGATCCTTTGACATCTTTTCTGAGAGCCATTAGATCAAAAAAGATCAATGGTGTCACATGCTTACAAATCAGAGTCGCTGATCTTTTTTTATATAATGGCTCTCAGATAAGGTGTCAAATTTCAAATTTGACAATGATGTCAAAGGATCCTACCTCATATATATATATATGGAAAAAACATTTCTCAAGTTGCTTGAGATAAGTTTATCTCCAGCCATCCCAAAACTACGTCGTTTTGTTTATTTATTTCCTTATATTAATTATTTCACATTTGAATGGTTATGATTCTCTTTTTCTCTCTCTTCCTTTATCATCGTTGATCCATCTTTGTACGGTTATTATTTCTCAAGTTGCTTGAGACAATGTTATCTCCGGCTACTAAATCATAACCGTACAAAAATGGATCAACGGTGATAAAAGAAGAGAGAGAAAAAGGGAATCATAACCATTCAAAGGTGAATCCATTAATATAAGGAAATAAATAAACAAAACGACGTAGTTTTGGAGTGGCCAGAGATAAACTTATCTCAAGCTGCTTGAGAAATATTTTTCCCTATATATATATATATATATGGGGTAAACATTTCTACAGCCACTTTAGATAAGGTTATCTACAGCTACTCCAAAAACTACGTCGTTTTGATTAATGAAGGGTGTTTCTGTAATTTTAAGTGAATTAATGAAGGGTGTTTTTGTAATTTCTTTATTTTTTTGTCATATGCAGTTTACTAAAATACCCTTCATTAATTCACCTAAAATTACATAAACACCCTTCATTAATCAAAACGACGTAGTTTTGGAGATAACTGTAGATAATCTTATCTAAAGTGACTGTAGAAATATTTTTCCTATATATATATATATATATATATATATATATATATATATATATATATATAGATGGGGAAGGTTATACTTACAACCTATTTTCGTTTACAACCTCTTACAACCAATATCTTAACCGTTGATTAGTCAACGGTTAAGATTTTTGTGAGGTTTTTTTATTAATTAATTATTAATTCGGCGGAAATCAACAGTTAAGATATGGTTGTAAGAGATTGTAAACCAAAATAGGTTGTAAGTATAACCTATATATATATATATATATATATATATATATATATATATATATATATATATATATATACGGGTTTAGTGAGTGTACAATGACTGGATGTAAAATTTGGTCCAGTGCACTAAGTTCTCCTGCGAGAACACAGTTATAGTAAATATTATAACTACGTTCTCCCGGGAGAATACATGGAGAACCCCATTATAATATTTAGTGCACTAAGTTCTTGCGGGAAAACTTAGTGCACTGGACGGTCCAATGACTGAATTTTCATTTTTCCTATATATATATATATTTCAATGAGCTCTTTTATTAAGTCCAAAAACAAACGGAAAACTGAAATGCGGATAATTTTTTGTTAGCTTAGGGTGTGCATGACAACCTTCTCGGAATCAATTCTTTTTTAATTTCTATTCCCGAGAACAGAAATGGATAGAAAACTCGATTGGTATGAACCGGTTTAAGTTTTGTGCTAGGGAACAGAAAAAAGAATAAAAAATTTTCTGCTTTTTTGTTTCCGGGCACAAAATGAGAAACACTTATCTCTCTCAATCACTTTCCACCACCACCATTATCACGACATAACTGTCGCCACCATCATCGTCGCTGCCATCGTACCACTAGTGTCGTCGTCACCACCCCTCACCACCATGATGCCACCGTCATCATTACCACCTCCTCCACTACCATCACCACCACCTATCACTACCACCATGCCACCGTCACCACCACCACAACTATCACCACCACCGCCACCACCACCGCCACCACCACCACCACCACTATCACCGTCACCGTCACCACCACCATCACCACTACCGCCATCAACCACCACCACCACCACTATCATCGCAACCACTGTCGTCACCGCCACCACTACCACCACCACGACGCCACCACTACCATTACCACCACTGTCACCAACCACCACTACCATTGCCGCAACCACTACCTCACCACCACCACCACCGTTGTCGCCACCAACTACCACCACCATCGTCACAGCCATTACCGCCACTATTACACCACCCCCGCCACTACCATCATCACGCCATCGCCACCACTGCCACCATCACCACCACCGCCACCATCACCACCACCACTGTCACTTACCACCACCGCCACCGCCGCAACCACTGCCACCACCACCACCACCATGATGCCTTTACAACCACCACCACTATGCCACTGCTACCATTGTTGCCGCCACCAACCACCATACCCACCACCATTGTTGCAGCCACTGTCGTCACCTCCACCACCACCATCCTCACCACTACCACCGTTGCTGCCACCATTACCACCACCATCATCGCAGCCACTGCCATCACAATCACCGCCACTATCTTCATCATGTCACTGCCACCACCACTACCGTACCGCCGCTGCCGCCACTGCCATGCCACACGCCGCCATCACCACCACAACCACACCATATGAAAAGGAAAATGATGATTCAAATTTATTTTTATATTTAACATGAATTTATTTTTATTATATTATTTGTTGTGTTATCAAACACAATTCTCATTCTCGGAATAAAAATAGAACATGTTATCAAACACATTTTTTTTCTCAGAAACTCTTCCAAGGCACAAAAATAGAAAAGAATTGTTTCTTTTTAGAAACAGTGTGGGAATAAAATGGTTGTCATGTACACCCTTAATTTCCAGAGAATAATCTCTTTCTTTCTTAAATGTTCTCCCACAAAGTTTTTTTAATATAAAATAAGATAATCAAAAGACGTAGAATATAAATATAATAATAACATAAATACCATAAGTTTAAATAAATAATTAATTAGGAGAGGCAGATTCCATTCTGTGCCAATTTGCCTTACCCTTGTCATAAAATTATTTTCATGGTGGGAAAGAGAAACAAGGGTAAGATTAGGTATATAGAACTAAAAATAATAATTAAAAATGGGGTGTGTGTAGTGTTTGATTCTCATTATAATCTCAAAAAACAATAATTAAAGTCTCATTTGGATCTTGAAAAGAAAAATATAAAGAGTTTAATGTTGATCATGTTATAGGAGAGAAAATTTATCTTTTACACACAGATAAAAGTGTGTGAGATGCAAGTGAGTTTATATAAAGAGAAGATAAAGAGAAAATATGAGATCCACATATTTTTATATGTGTGTAGAAGATAAATTTATTTTCTATAACATGAGAAACAATAAACCTAAATATAAAGGGAGAGGATCTCTTGACACACTGGTGTCAAATTTTGAAATTTGACATTAAATCTCAACATTAAATCTCAACCTTTGATTTCCGTCAATCAACTGTTATCATTTATTGGGAATCAAACTTATTAATTACTATTAATTTTCAATAAATGATAATCGTTGATTAGCGAAAATTCAATAGATAGGATTTAGTGTCAAATTTTAAAATTTAACACTGATGTCAAATGATCATGCCCTAAATATAAAACTGTGTTTTTGGGGTTATTGGACTTTCACGCGCTGAAATTGGCGTTGGAAGTTCTTTTGTATTATCTAATTGATTTGAACTTTGTTGGAGCCCACATAATTAGGTCTATGTCTGTTGCAGGCTTCGTGCTTAAGGAAGCCCAGTTTATTGGTCAGTTTGGGCTTTCATAACTAACATTTCAATGGCCCCATCTCAGTACACTCACGGATTTCTATTTAAGGTTCATAAAAACTAAATAAAAGAGTAAAATAAGTATGTAAATAGGGGCATAGACTTATAGAGTAGGTTAGCTTCTAAGTCCAGTTCCCATGAGAGAGGGACTAAACTAAGGTTACTAAATATGGTATATATCAACTTTTTCATTTCAATCACAGTCCCATACACCCACCCATTTGTTTATGTAAGGAATAGAATAAACCTCATAGGCCACCCTGGCCTATTCCCACTAAATTGGAGATAGATTCCATGCCACCACATAAATTAACTGTGCTATCACATTCTTTGCAATTATAGCTTTCGGCTACTTTCTTTTTGAGTTCACGGCTACTTAAATTTCTGTATAATATTTCGATTCTTTTGTGCTTTTCATACGCACCATCCATGCTTTTCAAATTATATTTTTCTGCCTGTCTTTTTGTTTTTTCTCCAAATCTCCTACTTGGGTTATTATTCAATTAATTAATCTCATACGTAATTTTTTTTTTTCAAAATATGTTCATCCCTAAAATCAAGTGCCATCGAGAGAAGGCTAAGAACTATAAAACTTAAAAATAATCATATAATTTTAATTTTATGAATTGACCTATTTAAACTTTTGATAAATGGTAAATAGTCCATCTCATTGAAACTAAAAAAATTTAGAGACTTTAACTGAAAAATACAGTTACAGAAAATGGTATGAGTAGCCTTAAATAACACTTGTTGAGTCAAATTCAATTAAAATTTGTACTCAAATTTGTTGGTCTATTAGTGATCCAGCTAGACTCAGGATTTAACCTGTCCAAAGGATAATATGTTTGATTATTAAGAGTCACAATTCACATCAAGAGTGAGGAGTATGGGTGTTAATGGGTCGAGCCGGGCTTTGATCTTAAAAGACTAAGTCTGTGTTTAAATGTGTCAGTCTAGCCTAGCATGTTTCTTGTTATGAATATAATTATTAGCATGTGCCCTGACTTATTTACAAAAAATAAAAGTCTGGTTTAACCTGTTACAAAAAACAAGACAACAAAAATTTATCCAAACAGAATATACAATCAACAACGCTAATAATTCCACAAAAATTCATAAATTCAATGTATATCCAAACAGTATAATATAAAACAAAATCATTCAAGAAGTTTGTTTAACTAATAAAATGAGGTAAAATGGGATGAGGACAGAGACATGACTATTATGAGCAGTATAAAAAATATAAAATAAAAATAAAAGTTAATATATTAGGCCAGCCTAAGAGGCTCTGCGACCGAGGTTTTGAATTAGAGCCTGAGACATTTTATTAAACGAGCTTTTATATAAGTTCGTCTGATTCTAACAACGAATTTTAGACATATAAACTCAGTTCTTCACAAATCGGACTAAAGGCGCATAGTTTATTTAACACCTCTAATGAGAAGGCTCAAACCTAAAACCAAATTAGAATAAGCCATACGTAGACCCAAGGGAGTGTGGGTTGAAAGTTGCCCAAAAACTTTAATTTTTATTATTATAGGTGTGAAATATTATTTTTATAATAATAACTCTCTCTGAAAAACATTTGTAATAGTTAACCCTTTTATTAGTCTTAATGATATTTATAAATTTGATATTTTATTTTCATCACCTATTATAAAAAATTCTGAGTCCATCGTTGGACGGACCAGTTTTCGTTCACTTCTAATGGATGAAAGATATTTTGTGTATAAATGGATTTAAGAGAATTAGTTATTATACATTGAAAGTTTAATCGAGCTAAAGATTTTTCAAAATAGAAATAATATTAGAGAAATATAAAATAATTAATTTAGTCTCACTCAATACCTTCGAATTTTGGGTTGAAGTGACGTTTATCAGGATATCAAAGTTTTAATGACCACGAGGTCATGAGTTCGATCCTCGCCGTCCCGTTTTCAGGTGGAATTAAGAAAAACACGAGGCAGACAAAAAAGTGGATTTGTGCAGCACAAGGCAGACCAATAATAGGCAATAATAGGCTTATGTCATTCCACGCTTCAAATCCAATGGACTCTTATATGAGGGCAGACCAATAATAATAAACTTGTATCATATCCACGCTTCAAGTCCAAAAAGCTCTTATATAAAGAGATGTGTTATAAAAATATACCCCAAATACATTAAAATTTTAGGTCGAAGTGGCGCTTATCAAATAAATTGTTTATACACTAAAATAAAAACAAAACGTGTTGGTTTTGTCATATTAGCTTAGTACAAGGTTCAGACAGGAATAACATTCTAGGCAGCACCCAATGAAAAGAAAAATTCCAGAATTCATATACAAAACAAAAGAAAGGGAACACATGTCAACAAAGGCAGCACGAATTTATTAAATGACACTTTCATTTTCTTCGCCAAATGGTTTGGCATATACAAGAATTCTTTGCTGTACATGTTAGAATATCAAATTCTTATAGCCAATAGTGGCTTAGAAAATTTGACAAGCATCTTTCAGGACTCGGACATAAATGTGCATGCGTGTGTCTCATTCAGTCACTTAATTATGCCCTAGTTATTAAGCCTAGCTTACTCTAGAAACTGAAGTAGCTGGTTGATCATAATTCATGCAAAGAAAGCAAATGCAGTTAATGAGGGTGAAGAGGAAATTGGTCAATTAGTTTGAATGACTTTTTGTGTGAGGGGTATTGAAGTCTCATATCAAATAACCAAAAATAGCGCCAATTAATCAACCTGTTAATTTTTGTAACATCTTATATATTTGTTCACTATTATATGTACCCAAGTTACCCAAATATTAATAGTTGGTACATATCCATCCATTATATATCACACGGAATGCCTCAATCAATATTCGTATATATCCTACCGAAGTAAAAATAAAAATTACTCTTAATTTTTTTTTATCTTTGATGTCATTTACAATTAAATGTAAAATACTTAAGAAACAAAATATAGTTAATTTATTCATATTCTTGTCTATTTAATTAGGTGTACTTTTCGCTTACATCCTTACACAAAAATCAAGTAACTGTGATAAAAAAACAATATCTTTATAAGGACACGCTTTGGGTGATTTTTGGATACAATTTCAAGAAAAGATCCTTAAACTTGTTGAACGGGGTATTCCAGCTGCAACAATTGCTATCATAATTAATAAAAGCTTTGAGAAGTAATATGGAAGAGCCGTGGCTTCCTCTAAAACACACTCTGAATAATATTTGAGTGAAATGATGTTAACAAGTCACAAAACATTCCAATAATAGGAATACGCAATTGGATAAAAAGGCTGTGCTAATATTTTTAGCTGAGAATTGTCGACATCAAAGCACTACGGACCAAATCCAACCACAACTCTTTATCAACTCCAGATCACTAATCTCAACAAAACTGCGGAATTAATTTATGTACAATAGAGCACTATATGACTTTTATAATCAATATTACTCAATAGACCAATTTTTTTATAATTAAACTTGTTACTTTATCATATATTTATAGGGATATGTTATATTTACAAATTTTTTGTTTACAAATTTTTACAAACTATACTATATATTTTCAGGAATGCATTACTAACCGAGTCTATTCCCGGGAACACATAGTTGTTTGTAAACAAAAAATTTATATGATATATTTGTAAATATAACATTTTTCATATTTATATGATATATTTATAGGGTTTAAAGTTGATCATGTCATAAGAGATAAAATTATTTTCTAGAAATACATAAAAATATGTGGATACTAGTTTTCTTTTCCCCTCTCTTATACGCATATGGCCTCACATGGGTCCTGTAAAGAACCAATTCAATCCAAAAACTTAAGTTGTTGGGTGAGACTACATAAATAGTTTTTATACTTTTCTAACACACTCCTCACATAAGAGCTCACTGGGCTTGAAGGGTGTACAATGTACAAGCCCACCTACATGTGTTAAGAAACTTCACAACACTTAATTATTTATTAATTAAATAGGGACGACGAGGATCGAACCCATGATACCGAGGCTTTGATACAATGTAAAGAACCAATTCAACCCAAAAGCTTAAGCTGTTGGGTGAGGCTATATTTGTTGGGTTTTGCTCTTTCACTAAAGCCCAATTGGTCCTAGTGTGTAAGAAGAGCCCAAGAAACTTAAAGCTCATTTAGCTTAGAGCTAGGGTTTCTTAGAACTCATATACATTCTACACTTATAGTCGCGGTCTCTAAGGTCTTCACTTGGGGGTTGCAGGGGCTGAGGTAAGATCATCTCATGATAGTTAGATAGTACCCACACACCAGCCTTATTTCCCCTTGAGAGATAGTCTGGAAAATCTACCACTAGCCAGACTTCAAAAGTTTGTTCGTGCAGAGGAAAGCATTTCATGAAGAGGAATCAAACACGAGGAGATATTGCTTAGATCTGCACAATAAGAGGTAAACATAAAACGATGATGATCTGTCGCATCCTAAACCGCAATGGCCTAAATGCTTCCGAAGATCCAATAATTCCTTCAATTGGTATTAGACTCGGATTACGTGTTTGGATGTGGATCTAGTTTTTGATTTATAATTTTTTCATGTAATTAGTTTTTCTTCATGAAATATGGCACCTAGGGTTCTATATTTATTGGTATGTATTTCACATGTGTATCTTTATAATTCTGTTATTTAAAAATTGATGCTTTTATATTGTTTTGGCTTTAATCCATGGTAGAGATTTCATTGTATTTTCTTGGGTTGTAACAAGGAGGCTAATCCCATATGATTAGATTTCTTCCTTGAATTTTTATTTCATTTTTTTTTGTATATTTTTCGATGTATTAGAAAATTATAAAGAAGCAAGATTAAGAAAATGCAAAAAGAAGGCCTTAAGGGTGTTTAATACTTGTTTGTGATGAAACCGACCTCCGATCAAAAATATGAGACCGTAGAAAGATTTAGAACAAAAAATTTGAGTCAAATGATAGTTGAATCGCGCAAAATGGAGGTCGGATGCTCGCTCACTCTCCACCGGAAGTCTTTGCAAATGGGCTTCATGCTCTTGGGAAATTGAAGGAATTATAGGATATGCAGAAGTGTTTAGACCATTGCGGTTTGAGATGCGACGAATCATCATCGTTTTATGTTTACCTCTTGTTGCGCAGGTCTATGTAGTATCTCCTCGTGTTTGAATCCTCTTCATGAACTGCTCTCCTCTGCACGAACAAACTCATTGAGTCTGACTAGTGGTAGATCTTCCAGATTATCTGTCAAGAGAGAATGAGACTAGTGTGTGGGCACTCTCTTACTATCCTTTTATTTCCAGCTCCATTTGGGGGGATTTTGGTGGTCGTGACTTTGTTTCATCAAGGTGGTCATGCCTGTAAAATTGTGTCTATTGGACGTAATACGGAGGCGCAACAGTCGTGACAGCTAAGGTTTCCAAGAAAGATGTTAGGTTTTCTTGCCAACTTTTGGGATTTTGGGCCTATAAGCCCAGGGTTACCAAAAAGGCTTAAACCAGAACCTTAAGGACCCAAAAATAAGGAGGACAATAATAGTGCAAGTTAGAGAATATTTTGGCCATCAAATATTGGCTTGTTATTTTATTTTATTTTTTTCTAGGAAACCATGGATTAAAGTTCTTTTTATAATTTCTTTATTTTTTTGAATAAATGAATTATATGATTGATAACATTTTTGATGTGATAACATGTCATATAGAATAAGTAGTGTCATATTATTGCATAACTTGTTATTTACATGAGCATATAGTAGCTATTATGTCTTCAGCGACTAGTATAATAGTTATTATGAGATTATTTTTATTTTTAGATTATCCTCGAAAATTAATTAATAATTATTATATTTTTTCTAAAATATCTATATTAATATTGAATTAATTAATTTTGGATAATAAAATTCAAGATAAATAATCCAAAAAATTTCCTAAGTGAATTGTCTATTTTGTAAGTAAATTTGTGGGTCTTCTAAAATGGTCATGAGTTAAACACACGCCGCATATCACAATTATGTATCATGATTGTGTGAAACACACGTTGCCTATCATGTCTGAATTTTAGGACCTTAATAATTTTAAAAATTTAGTAAATTATTGTATGACCCATCGTCAAAAATAATTAGATGCTAAGGATAATTTTTGAAATTAAACAATGATTACTCTCAATTGAACAATTCTAGGAAATTAAAAAATTGCTTATGTCAAATGGGAGGAGATTTAAATTAAGAAATTAATTTAACTTCCAAGTACACTATAGGACCGTTAATGAAATAATCACGTGAAACCCCATCGACTAAGCATGGTTGGATTTTATTACATGGGACCTAAATAATTTGGGAGGAGATTTAAATTAAGAAATTAATTTAACATTCATGTGCATTGTGAGCCTGTTAATAAAATAATGAGTAAATACCATTTTTGATCTTCAGCAAATTTCACGATGTCAGCTTTAATCCCTAGCAAATAAAAAGGCTATTCATGGTCCCTAAGAAATTCAAAATGGACCCATTTAGTTGAAATCGTCATCCCTCACAAATTCAAAAAAGACATATATTAGTCCCTCAAAAAGATTAAAATGAGTCCATTTTGAATTTCTTAGGGACTACGAATAGCTTTTTTATTTGCTAGGGACTAAAGCAGGAATCGTAAAATTTGCTGAGGACCGAAAATGATATTTACTCTAAAATAATCATGTAAAGCCTCGTCGGATAAGCATGATTGGATTTTATTAGAGCCTTAATAATTTCAAAATTTTAATAAAGTATTGTACAACTCATCGCTCGACAATACTAAGTTATTAAAGACAATTTTAAAATTAAGCAATGAATTATACATTCGTCAAAGCTTATGAAAATTCTATATTTTAAAATACTGAATGAGTGGAGATTTTAAATTAAGTATTAAATTTTAAAATCTACGAGTTCCATTAATAAAATGGTCATGTGAAGCTCCAACGAATAAGCATGACCGAATTTTATTTAATTGGACCTTAATAATTTTAAAATTTTAGTAAGTATTGTACGGTCCAACATCGACAATACTTGGATATTAAGGATAATTTTGAAATTAAACAATGGTTAATTAGATTCAACTTTGGTAAATTTAGTAACCCTTCACGAGGCTTTGGTAATGACACCGAAGGCCCAAATAACAATTTAGTTTTTACAAGTGACTTGCCAAACGTAAGCCTTGTAAAGAAAACTGAAGGATTGTTAACAATAAACGATGAGTAGTTATTAGAATCTACTTGAGATTCATTTGTTTATTGCATTATTTGTTTGTAATTTGTGCCTTGTATGTTTTTTTTTCATTAAATAACTTCCTTCAATTATTTAGCTATGATTTTGAGTCAAAAATCTCTAGATGGTACCAACTACGAAGAGTGGAAAACGAATTTCAATGTTGTTCTTAAACATGAAAAGATGAATTTTGTCCTTATCGTACCAAAGTCATGGACACCTGTAGGGGGTGCGTCTGAGGAAACTAAGATGCATTAGTCAGAATGGGAGAGGGCAGATATTGTAGTTCGTTGCTATATTATTGTCAGTCTTTCCAAATACTTGCAGAAGCAAGTGTACTTGATTACGAGTGAAGTAGAGATGCTTCAGACTCTTAATGACATGTTTGTTGCATCTAGCAGCTCTGCTAGACATAATGCAGTCAGTGCAGGTTTTGCTAAGAGTCTTGTTACATCCAAAGGGAAACCGAAGGGTGGTAACAAGAACAAAATAGTTTGGTTATCAGTTGTCAAACCAGTTGCTATGCAGTCAGTGCGGACTTAAAGGACACTAGATGAAAGATTACCCATAGGTGATGAAATGAACCAGGTATAGGTAATTTAAAGGCTTATTTAATGGATGAATCTATGATTCGGGAACCACTAACTATGTGTGTGGCTCTTTGTAGTGTTGTCAAGCATAGAGGGCCTGTTACTGTTGGACAAAGAAATTTTAAGCTTAAAGTTGGGGAGCTTGTGTCTGCATTAGTAGTAGAACAAATTATTTTATCTTTTGATAATTTAAGATTTTAGTTTTAGATAACTGTTTATTTATTCCAGATTTGAAGAAGAATTTTATTTCTGTTAGTTATTTGTGTAAACATGGTTTGACAATACAATATAATTCCTCCGTTTCAATAAATAGTTCATCTTCTTTAATTCAGTATATTAAATAGTCTTTATTACTTGAGTCATATATCTCATTGAATTTATTATCTTGAATTGAAAGGATGATAAACAAGAACATTCACCAAAGAAATAAACTTTCAAATTGAAACATATTTTTGGCCTTTGTGATTGAGTTAGATTATTTCAAATAGGAAACATGATTTAATTAAAAGAGGGACTGAAAGTTCCATAATATTTGAACTAAAAGCTACATTTAACTCTTATTTGGAAGGTAAAATGGCCAATCAATTTCACAAGGTCAAAGGAATTTGCGCAACTATTCAACTAGAATTGGTATATAGTGATGTATGTGGACTAATTAGCGTTCAAGCCAGAAGAGGTTACGAGTACTTCAACATGTGAATGGTTACTTGGATTTGGACAGATGAACCTAGTGCCCCATAAGTCTATAGCTGTTGGAAAATTCCAAGAGTTTTAAGTCCGAGGAAAAAAAGTATTTAGGTGTTCAAATCAAAACACTTTGGTTTGACTAACGTGTTGGATACCTGTCTGATAAGTTCAAGTCTTTCCTGATTTAAGAGGGGATAGTTTTCATAACTTTCAACTCTAGGAACGCGTTAGTTGAACGAAGTTGCAGTATGCAGAAATCAAACATTTCTAGACTTAGTGAAGTCCATGTTCAATTATTCATCCTTACCAATAGCGTTCTGGGGAGATGCCTAGGAGAAGACAATGTACATTCTTAACTTGATTCCATTTATGTCTGCTATAAAGTCGCCTAAAGAATTATGAAAAGGGTGCAAGCCTAGTTCAAACTATATTCGAATTTAGGGTGCTTTGGCACATATCCTACAACCTTAGGAGAAGACATTGTACATTCTTAACTTGATTCCATCTATGTCTGCTATAGAGTCACCTAAAGAATTATGAAAAAGGTGCAAGCCTAGTTCAAACCATATTCGGATTTAAGGTGTTTTGGCACACGTCCTACAACAACAATCAATTAAGATGAAATCTTGTACGAAAATGTGCATATCTTTTGGCTACCATAAGAAAATCAGGGATGAGATCTTATTTAGTCCAAAAGATTAGATGATCTAAGTGAGCACTCACTTGATTTTTCTAGAGGAGGACTAGATGAGAAATTACAAGCCTTTGAGTAAGGCTATTCTTGATGGGACTTATCTCAAATCAAGAATTTTCAGGATCTCTAGAAGCTCCATCCTCTATTCCTTTGATTGTTCAAAGAGGGGAAAGATATACCTCTAGGTGAACAAATGCGGGAACCATAATTAGAAATTCAACATGATAATATATAAGTGGAACTAGTAAAAATATTAGTATAATGTGCGAAAGAACAATATCAAGGAGTTGTTAAACTTAATATGTGGATCCTCAACAAATTGAAGATCCATCATATGACTCAATCTTGGATCTACCCATAAATACACAAGGTCTAATGAAGTACATTAGTAATAGGAAAGAACCTTGTTAACTTACCTCTTGTTGAGTGACATTGATCCTACAAGTTACAATAATGCACTAGAAGATGTTGTTGATCAAGTGTTGCTCAAAGCTGTGAACCATGAGATGGAATGATTGTATTTCAACTTTGTTCGATCTTTAGTAAAGGCACTAAGAGGATTAAGACCTACTAGGTGCATGTGGACATAAAAGGCAAAGAGAGGATGGACAAGAAGCTGAAACCTTCAAAGTTAGCTTGGAGGCAATTTTTTGCCAGATGTCATGCTTGAGTCTATCCAGATTCTCTTAGTTTCTGCTATAAATCTCAATTATGAGATTTTATTTTGGGAGTTGGATGTTAGGATATCTACATGCAATAACCAAAAAGGGTTTATAGCAAATGGACAGGAACACATGATAAGCAAGTTGTAAAACTCTATTTCATGGACTTAAGCAAGCATTCAGGTCTTGGAACATCAATTTTGATCAGGCTATCAAAATTTTAATTTTGAGTAAACCTTGATGAATAGTGTATATTTGTTTGTAAAGGATCCAAGAGGAGGTAGTAGCTTTTCTGGTACTTTATGTAGATGATATGCTCCTTATTAGAAACAATATGGAGGTAATATCAAGCATAAAGAGTTCGCTAAATAGGAGTTTTGATATGAAAGTACTGGGGAAGCCAATTATATTCTTAGTATAAAACTCTTATAAGACCAAAAGAATAAGTTGTTGGCATCACCTTAATCTACTTACATTGACATAACTCTTGCCAAAATTCCACATGGAAATTCTAAGAGGGGAATTATAGTTCTCAGAAGTGGAATTTATCTTCCTAAGGAATAATCTCTAAAGACTCCTAAGAAGGAAGAATGCATAAATAGGACACCTTATGCTTTGGCAACAGGTAGTTTCATGCATATCATGTTGGGCGTTAAACTAGATATCTGTCATGCAGTGGGAGTAGTGAGATGATACCATTCTGGACTAGAGGAACATTAGATTATTGTTAAGCATGTACTCAAGTATCTTCGGAGAACGAGAGAATATATGTTGGTATATTCTAGTGAGAGTCTTGAAAAGCTGAACTTTCACAAATTTAGTTTTTCAAGTGGATATTGACTCAAGAAAATCGACCTCGAGCTATGAGTTTTTCTCTCTCACTAAACTAGGATAGTATTAGAGGTGGATCTTGCAGATCCAGTTACTAAGAGTTTGCTTGAACTTGTGTTCAAGAGCTTTGGGTCTCAGGAGGATCCCATACTTGCATTAAACGAGTTGGAGATATTGTATTCATTATGCTCTTAGATTAGGACAATGAAACAATGTAATTATTTTCTGAATTTTGCAAATGAGGTATTATTCATTGTTTTGTGCACACAATTTACAAAAATTAAGGTCTAGATGAATTGTGGAGTATATGATCATTTGACTATGTTCATGGAGGATATGATCATAGGTTCTCACAATTGATGAATTGATTCACAACTATTAAATAAAGTTGGGCGCTTTATTTAGGCTGTAATATTTTATAAAATGATTTTGACCGAATCATTGTAAAATGTTGGTGTGAATTAACATTCACATTGAAAGGATCAAGAAGAGATTTGATTAAGATTGTTTTTCTGTCATAAGGTATCAAGTCTCCAGATAACTATAGTTATGTAATTACTCTTAATCCTGAGTTTATTATAAATAGGTAATTAAATAATTCTCATTCTTTAATTTATCAACGGGTGAGGTTCGATCTATAGACGACCAATAACTCGGTATTTTGAGAGTGAGATTATTGGTATTTATGAGATAAACAACATGAAATTTATAAGATATGTCCCTTTGATAAGTTTTAGTACTTGGATATTGAAAACACTGGCCAGTGCATGTAATCCATTATAAAACTATCATAGTCAATGGAATAAATAATTAATTGAGTTACAAAAAACTTATCAATCAATTATTGACATTCTACAAAGGGGTGATGCATATTCATGTTATATGTGTTATTAATCTTGGAGTTCAAGTTCGAACTTTTAGTGGAGTAGCACTGAATTAGATAATCATTTGTTGATTAGTAGGAGCCTTGATTAATAACAGCTGGTAGATCCCCAAGCTAGCTCAAGATAAGGGATGGGGCATTTTCAGTTGGGCTTTGGGCTCAAGTTTGTACTCAAGAGCAAGCGAAAGATTGTTGGATTTTGCTCTTTCGCTAAAGCACAATCGAGCCTAGTGTGTAAAAAGAGCCCAAGAAACTTAGAGCATATTCAGCTTAGGGCTAGGGTTTCTTGGAACCCATATATATTCTACACTTATAGTCATCAGCCTCTAAAGTCTTCACTTGATGGTTGCAGAGGCTGAGGTAAGGTCATATTCATGATAGTAAGATAGTGCCCACACATCAGCCCTATTCTCCCTTGAGAGATAGTCTGGAAGATCTACCACTACCCAAACTCAAGGAGTCTGTTCGTGCAGAGGAGAGCAGTTCGTAAAGAGGAATTAAACACGAGGAGATACTGCATAGATCTGCGCAACAAGAGGTAAACATAAAACGATGATGATTCGTCGCTTCCCAAACAACAATGGTCTAAACACTTCCGTAGATCCAATAACTTCTTCAATATTAATGATTTTTATATTTCTCTAACAAGTCTCATATACTTTTATACGTACGTGGAAAATCATTTTATCTCCTATAATTTGAAAAACTCTAAACGCATAATTATATATCTATTCACTATGATCGATGATGATGTAGTGAGTTAGAACATATATAGTGCAGAAACCATACGATATTGATTTTTCTGCAAGGCACAATAAATAGGTTGTAAGTCCAAACCAGCTTTTAACATTTGGCCAAATCCTTCTTTTCCCTTCTCTGATTTGTGGTTCATACAGAGATGCACATGGCTGTCTGTGATAAAGAATGTGCTTCCTGTTCTTCTCAAATCAGGAAGATTTTAGATGAACCTCGGGATTAATAACTAGACATGGACCACTCCTATTAATATGTATAAACTCAACTTCATAGAGATTGGATGCGAGGGCAGGAATAGGATACAAGGCCTTTCATTTAGACATTCTGACTTGCAAATTGTAGTTTTCTAGTAATCGCCAACTGATACATTAATTCAGACTATTGTTTTAGACCAATCATATATACACCCATAAGAGAAAAAATAAAAACATTTGATTTGATTCACTAGTCTCATTTATTGAGAAGGTTATATTTATAAATTTTTTGTTTACAAACTACACTATATTTGACCGGTAAGATACTCTTGAGTAGAATGTTACCGGTCAAACATAATGTGGTTTGTAAATTTATAAAAAAAAAAAAGTTTGCGAATATAACCAAGGAAGCACGGACACTTGTAAAAACAGGAAGAGTCGGGTCCGACACGCTCCGACACGGTGTCGGACACGCGGTTGACTTTTTCCGACACGTTGACCATTCCGACACGCGAATTTGACCGTGTCCGACACGGTCAAATGGCATTTTCATAATTTTCTAATTTTTTTTATAAAAAAATTATTTTTTTAAAAGTTAAAATATATTAATAAAGCTTTCACCTGATCATATCAATTTTATCTTTTTGTCTTTTTTCCCTTAAGTAGATAAGAGATCATTTTAACATCATTGTTGTCAATTCCTATCACGCTCTTGTTGTATCTTCTTCTCTCTGATCTCTCTCTAATATGATTTGATCTCTCTATCTGATATTATATCTCTCTCTCATCCCAGTTCTTATTTTTTTTATTAAAGCTTCCATCTTTATAACGTGTTGATGGGTATTATTAATTTAGTTTTATTTTTTTGTTAAATTATTAAATATTAAATGAAATATACTCTATATAAATTAAAAATATTATTTAATATTAAAACGTGTCCCAACGTGTCGAAATCCATAATTTTTTAGAATTAACGTGTCAGAGTGTCGTGTCGTGTCATGTCACGTGTCGCGAGTCGTATCAGTGCTACATAGAATATAACTATGCTCCTCAATTATACCGAATGTTTTAAAATGTTAAGAAACGATTGAGATAACATTGTTTATGTGGGATTACTAGTAGTATAGGTAGGCACGTACTTCCTTATCGAGAAAAGTTGGAATTTAAATTAAATGATGAACCTCTATTAATATTATTTGTGAATGTAGCGCCTATATTATACTTGTCTCCAAAAGTCTGATTAATTTATTCTTTTCTTTAAAAAAAAAAAAAACTAAATGCATGAATCCGTACAAACGTTGTACTGGAAAAGATAGAAATGGTGATATTTAACATCAACGTATCATATTATGAGAGAATTGTAACCATATAAGAATGAATTAATAAAGATAAAAGAAGAGGGAGAAAATATTGGAATGGATAATTACAAAATCATCACTATTGATTTATCCTTATATAATTAGTATTCTCTCACATGACATGGTTAAGTTATGTAACACATGAAAAGATCCACATCCTATAAGATTCCTTTTGTAACTTTAAATAGGTTCCCACAACATAAATCATTTTGCTGTAAGAAAAATAATTAGATATTCTAAAAATCTAATATTTATAAATTATTTATATTAATTTTTTAATTTAATTTAACATAGTCAGGATTTGCAAATTTACTCTCGATTCGGGTTAATTATAACCTGATTGGTGTTTGGATCTCAATAGGTTGATTTCATAATTAACTCCCTGAGTTATGACTTATGAGGTTGCAAATTTGTAACGGTTGTCTAGACAGTGGTTGACAAAAAAAGGGTTCCAAATTGAATGTAACCCGGGCCAAGGTGTTGGGTCATATTATGAGGTCTTGAACAGTTGTCCTTAATTAGCTCGGTGACCTACAAGAAAGGTTACTGAGATAGATACTGGGATTTGACGATACCAAAGAGAAGGATTAATGTATGAGATTGTTGGTGATTTGATTACGTCATGTGGAAGTGGTTTCCAAAATCATATTATGAGATGGTCAGAATTATATTCCAAAATAATATATATATAACGTACGGGTTATATAGGTCGTAACCCGAACAAAGGTTTTAAGTCATATTATCAGGTACAAAACAATATTTTTAATAAATTATATATATATTACTATATATCAGAGTATGTAAAAAGTATTGCTAATGAAAATAATGAGCAAAAAAATATTCAATATTGATTATATCATTAAGTCGAATACCAATATTTTTTAAAATATCTTTTATATATCTTATAAAATACAATTACCAATATATACACTAATACACGCATCATCTCATCATATCTACACAATTTCTATGATTTAATTTCAGGTTGTTCTACATCGTTTTCTGTACATTTAAATCTTAATTTTGCTGCATACATTTATATATTAAAAAATGCGTCTCTTGGAGATGTACAAGAAACAATATTCTATATATATATATATATATATGTGTGGTTAAAGAACAATATTGGATCCTCACCAAAAAAAAGAACAATATTGGATAAGAGTGGACATGTACACTCGCGGCAGTTAGGTTCTAACTAGGTATGTCCATCCGTCTGGATCAGAACATATGTGTATCTCAAAAAGGAAAAGAACAATATATGTATAGGAGTTTTATCGATAGTAAGCTGGACAAACTCAAAATAAATAATAATAATAATAATAATAATAATAATAATAATAATAATAATAATAATAATAATAAAAGGCTAGTGTGACTCAATTCAAAATTCAATAATACCAAATTTAAATATCAGGTCTTATACACAGCTCAGTCAAGCTTTTTTCTTTTAGAAAAATTAAGATTAAAGGAGGAGGTTGTTTATAGAGAGCTATTTGCAATTTAAATTGCTTTAGTTTTGAGATGATTAGTGATCGGATCGAAATTCTATCTATCTATAGGTACGTAAACTTAACTATATATTAAAAAAAAAGGGGAAGGCGGGCATACATGTACGATGTTTGAATTTTGTTCAGTTTGGTTTCATTCGATGTTAAAATAAAAAACAAAATCTACTAACGCTAAAAATTGTTCTTCTCTGAGAGTTTCTGAATTGTAGTTTTCTTTGTCTTTTGCGGCGCGTTCTTCCTTATTTACAAATAATAATAATAATAATCTAAACCGAACCAATTGGTTTTCATAAAAAGACTAACAAAACAAAATCAAAATTAGTGTATTTTTTTTAATTGCTTTTTGATTTAGTTATTGTAAAGACTTAATTCAACACAAAAATTTTAAATTGTTGGGTGAGGATCGAACCTAGACATGGGGCTTTGATACCGTATACAGAACTAATTTAACTCAAAAATTTAAGTTGTTAAGTAAAGACACGTCAATGGTTTATATATTTTTTCTAAAACGCCCTCTCACACGAGAGCCCACTGGACATAAAGGATGGATAATTCACATGTTCACCTACCTGTGCTAAGAAATTTCACAAAGAGAATAGGAGGCGGTGACTGGTGAGAATCGAATCCATGACACCAAAGCTCTGATATCATGTAAAGTACCAATTCAAATCAAAAGCTTAAACTGTTAAGTGTGGTTACCTTAATGATTTTATACTTCTGTAACAGTAATTATGAATATCTCTAGTTCTATCAAATGATCTAGTACTAATAAAAGACAACTAGCAACAATCAAACTCGTAATTTTTTAGGCAATTTAGTCATACCAATAAAGTCAACTTAATTGTTACTTAATATACCTTGTATTTTAACTCCATAAATTCGATTCAAAATGAACTAATGATGCATGATATTTTTATTTTTTGTATAAAATTATTTAGCAGATTACATATGCAATCTTGGGCTGACTTCATTGGGGATGCCCTTTTCATGTCACAATTTTTATTTTAATTTTAATTTTTGGTAAATACCAACCAATGTCTAAAATCTTAATGGCCCGACTAATCTAACTTTTGGTATGAGCTTTTCCATCTTCTTCAAAAGTTGAGAATCTCACAATTGAACCCATTAATCTTTGGACGGATCAAAATCTAAAATTTAATTAGATCATCACTAGATCAAAAACTCTTGAATATAAATTTATTTAAATTTAATAACCACCTGTCTAAGGGTGGCCCTCTTTCTTCCAAGTCACCAATTTATATGGCCTTCATTTGTGTAGTTATTCTGTTCATATCCATTATTAGGTCATTAGCGATTTGGGTACTCCAATGTGATGCGGCATCAACAATTTAATGAGTTGCTCAACTTGAGACAAACTCAACTTATTGCCTTGCAATGACCCCACATTAATTTGAGCCTGGATTTTTTCCTCATTTCAAGCGTTACAATGTACAAGAATTTTAGTGTAGTTAAATTATTATAAAAATCCAATCAATGTAATTGTTGCATATTTTTTGTATAAAAATTAAAGCAGGTAACGAACAATGTCATACAACAATAAGTCAATGATAACCAGGCTCTGTAAAAATAAAATGTACAATTTCCCAATGGAAAAAGCTTTGCAAGCGGAAGTCATGCTAATATGAATAACTCAGATAATTCTAATAGGCGTACAAGTCATCCGGCCTATCAGAGCAAGAGGGTGGGCCTATTTTAAGGAGAAATTTTTGGTGCTCCATATCCCATCTGGTTCTTTCTTTTAGGGAATAATATTTGGACAATTTTTTTTTTTCATTTTTAGTCTCTCCTTCAGTGTTATTGGCCGGTCCGGTTGTGTCATTGGAATATTTTTTGCAATAGGTGGAATTCGAACCCAGCACATTCAAGTGAGGTACGCCACTTCACACCACCAGACCATCATCACCAATTGAATAGAATACACCATTTAATATATTTATTATATAACTATTCAGTTAAGAGAATTAATTCAAAAATTGCATCCAATGGAATTTGAACCCCTTCCATTGAGAAAATACAACATAGCAAATACCACTAAACTACATCAGGTTATTGTCTAGATGACACCATTTAAAATATTTATTATATAATTAAGTATAAAATATAAATTTATATATATATTCGGTTCATGCGATTCAACCAGTGACCCATTGGTTGAACCATTGACCCAGTGACCCGATACCTCGGCCGGTTCAATGACCGGTCCGGTTCTAATAACATTACTCTCCTTAATAATTGTCTAATTTCGATTGGTCCAGACCACTGAGTTAATGGTGATCCAGGATCACCAAAATTCTTCTCCTATCTCAGATTAAAGGGTGTATTGAATTGGGATTTTAAAAGATTTTAATGAATTATTTTTGGATAAAAAAATTCATTGGTATTCAATTAGTATTTTAAATAATTGAAAAAAAGTCACGTAGTATTCGATTAGGATTTTAAAAGATTATTCTAGAGACCGTCCAAATCCGTTTGTATTCAATCAGGATTTTAAATAAAGAAAAATTAATCATGTGGTATTCAAAAATTTGACGATTTTAATGGATTTTCTATTGGTGTGGATTTCATGGGACTTTTAGTGAAAAATATAAATAAGATGCCTTTCTCACAATCTCATCCTAACCCTTAGAATTTCTTGAGATTTCTCTATTGCAGTGTCTTCTTCTTCCTTTGGCGGGTCGACCCGATCAAACTAGGTTCATCCATGGGAGCTTTGTCAAAGCTCAAAAACAGTAGATTTTTTAGCGATTTTTGAGAGTTTTTGGAAATTTAAAAAATGATTTAGACAGTAGATTGGTCGCAATTTTTCTTGGCACAAAAATGTGTGATTTTGGTATTAAAAACAACATAAAACAGTGAGAAAACAACAAAGGAACAAAAACCCCCCAAACCAATTTTTGTTTTACATCAATGAAACAAGATTGATTTAAAGAAAGATTGAAATTTTCATAATATGAACCCTGTTTTTCATAACAATATATTTATGAACGAAATTCCTTCGCTATAGAAAATAATTTCAAACAATTTTTGTATCAATAGATCACTACAAATTTGTTTTTCAAAAGTCCCAAAGAAATTTAAGGTTTCAATGTATCGATTGAAAATAATTTGAGAAATTTTCTAAACTTTCATGTAATAAAACTCAAAAATTCAGATTCAATTTTTTTTTGAAATTCTCAATGAAAACATGCACATGATATATAGTTAGAAAACTCTTATGACGTAGAATAAAATTCCCAAGGTTTACAAGATCAATTAAAAGAAATTCCAAACTTTATCCTGAATTTTACTGATTGAGAAAAATATTAGGTTTTACTTTTTTTTATTGATATCATTGCATTTCTTTGTTATTTTTTTATTGACCCTTGTAATTTTGAATGTTTATTAAAAATTCATATGATTTTTAAAATCTTATAAATTCATATTGTCCTTTAAAATCTTATAAATTCTATTAAATTTTTTTAAAATCCAATATTATGAAATCTTGATTGTAAAAAAAGTATTTAAAATTCTTCCAATTTTAAATAGCCTTTTAAAATCTATAAGATTTTTTATCTCAATTTTTTTTTTATAATCCTAATCCAATATACTCCGTAAGTTTGACCTAAACCTTTGTATCGCCACCAAGGATTCAGACAACAAAGCTTTATACCAAAGCCACAATCTCACAAAACAAACACGTACATCAAGGTGCAATGCAATCAATCACATGCATCAACGATTACCTCAATATTCATCCATAATCTAGGCAATTCAACACCATTCACAAGGTGAAGAACTTACCTACACTTGGTTCAACTCAAGCAACCAAGTCAAGTTCCATAGGTTTCACCAGTTCTTGATCAACCAAAGACGGTCCACTTGCTTTAATTTTATTCACAACATCGACACAATCAATACCAACATCAAAACTGCAATATTATTACTTGGAATGCAAGAAATCTCTACACCTAGGCACCAATTTTTTGAAAATATTATGGCATGCCAAAATAGTGATCTAATGACATTTCTACCATTTAAATTACGTCCTAAACATTTCTTCCAACTACCACCAAGCTTAATTCATGCTCTAACATAGCCATTCAACTAGCATTTCTATTCAAAATCCTAAATATGGATTTCTTCATAAAACAAGATAAGGTTTCAAATGCTTATTACAAATCCAACCATAATAGTCCTAGGGATGATTTTCACCCAACAATTGGTCAATACACCACCTCAAGCTCCTTGGAAGACCACCAAACCGCCACTTTCTCTTTAGAAAATGCCACCACACAAGGCTCCAATGTGGATTCTAGGTCTAGGGTGATGCTCACTCAAGGTTGGGACAACGACCAAAATGTCATTCTAGTCACAAAAAATTACCTGAATGCAATGGATCAGGTATTTTTTTCCGAAATACCACGTCACTTAACTCTCTACAACAACTGGCGAGTTAAGTGTTGACACGTGGCAGCAGGTTCATGGCCACATAAGTCGTTGCACAATGTAGCGAGATTACGTGGCAGACAACTGTCAAACTCGCTATGTTGCATAGCATGTTACGTGCCAGTTTGGCGTGTTACGTGTCTGACATGTGTCAAACTCATTATACTGCATAGCATGTTACGTGTCAGCCTTTTTGACACGAGGTCATATATGTTGTGC
Organism: Gastrolobium bilobum; assembly: GCF_033153095.1. NCBI lineage: Eukaryota > Viridiplantae > Streptophyta > Magnoliopsida > Fabales > Fabaceae > Gastrolobium > Gastrolobium bilobum. The sequence goes on from NW_026898737.1 coordinate 313,765, forward strand.
TTCATAGCATATTATGGTAAGTAGCCCAGCAGTCCAGCGTTTTTGGTCTAATAAATTCACCATTTCCCTTCCCATTTCTTACATCATTGCGGTCTAATGAATTATAGGATAATTTTCATTATTGAATTTTTTATTTTGTACTAAAATAATATAAGGAAAATTAATATTGGTTTGAATATTTTAGTTTTAAACAACTTATGTTAAAATAATTTAATTTAGGACTATTAATTTAATTTAATTTATGTTGGTTAATTAATTTAATTTAATGTAGGAGTGTTAATTAATTTAATTTAATTTATGTTAAGTTAAATTATCTTTAATTGTTAAGTAAATTAATTTAATTTAGGAGTGTTAATGAATTAAATTAAATTTATGTTTGTTAATTAATTTATTTTAATTTTCTCTATATTAATTTAAATTATTTTAGAACTGTTAATTAATTATTTTTAGGAGTGTTGGACTAAAAACGGGAAATGGGAAAGGAAATGGTGAATTTATTAGACTAAAAACGCTGGACTGCTGGACTACTTACACATAATAAGCTATGCAGCACCGCATGTATGACCACGTATCAGAAAAGCTGATACGTAACATGTTATGCAGCATATCGAGTTTGACACGTGTCAGACACGTAACACGCCAAGCTGGCACGTAACATGCTATGCAGCATAGCGAGTTTGCCACGTTGTCTGCCACGTAATCTCGCTGCATTGTGCAGTGGCTTACGTGGCCGTGAACCTACTGCCATGTGTCCCCACCTATTGTAGCGAGTTAGGTGACGTGGCATTTTGGGAAAAAAATTCTTGTTCGTGGCATTCAGGTAATTTTTTATGAATAGTGTGGCATTTTTGTTGTTGTCCTCTTAAGGTTCCTAGTCATTTTTGCTTCCAACACAAGGTGATTTCATGGAGAATCAAGGAATATGTGTTTTAATATCACTAATTGCTCATAAATGGCGGCGGCTCTCGATTTGGTGAGGGAAGAGATGAGGTGGAGTGAAATTAAGTCATTTAAATGTGTTCTCATATTTTTGCGCTGCTCGATGGGCTCCTCGCTCCAGCGAGCAACGTTAACGAGCATTTTCCACGCTCACTGGACAACTTGCTCCAGCGAGCTCCCTAGCGATAAGTGGCTGACAAGGCCTTTTAACTTAAAAGCTCATTTTCTCACTTAAACCTACTTACTCACTTAAGGGTGTCTTTCGATATAAACACTTTTCACATTGATTGAACTAAGTTTTTCCCACTTATTTTATCTACAATGTGATTAGTTAACATTTAATCTAATTTAATTAAGTCTCTCACTTAATTAATCTACATTATGCATGATTAAATCATTAATCCAACGCAATTTTGACATTTACAAATCAAGGTTATTATATATATATTTTTTCACTTTCCACGTCAGCAGACAAGTTTATGAAGAGAGAAAAAAAAGTACAAGCTTAATATTATAATTATGTATTTTCGAAAGGGAAATAATAGTCTCATGCTACATAAGATACATATCTCATGTCATATACCCATAGAATTTTGTGCCAATTTTTTCTTTTCTTTTTTCTTTTCTTTTTAATTTGTGGACCCCACATATTTGTATCACCCACATGAGAGTACTATCTCATATAACATGAGATTAGTAAATCCCTTTTCGAAAATACATAATTATAATGCGGTGATTGGACAAAACCTTATATCCAGTAACTGGACACCTAACTTTCCATATATATATATATATATATATATATATATATATATATATATATAATTTTGTATTTTAACATTAAGTAATAGAAATTTTATGTTACATGTCGTTTCTACACATTTCTATCATCCCCTCCCTTTTCTATGCAGAAACTTTATTTTGACAACATTGATCACCACCAGCTATCTTTTGCTAATTACCTCTTGTATTTCACATCATTCTTCGATTTTTCAACTAATTGAACTCTTTAAAGGAATTATTTGCAGTGACCAACCCCACAATCAAACTCCTAATCTTCCCAAATAGTGACGAAAATAGTGACGCTTCCCTATGGGAGGTTAAAAATATGATATGAATTCTGAACATTATTTAATTAGCTGGGAAATTTAATTGCTTATATGTGTGTTTAGCATATAGCTAATAATAATAATAACATGATGTCCCCACTAGTGTTGTTTCTCATTTTGCCACTTGCTTTCCCTCATATAAATGCTTCAAAGAAGCACAACAGGAATATATTTATATATGTATACATATACAAAGAGAGATATCACCATTCACCATCCTTCTCAATCCCTATCTGTGATGAATGCTGATTTAGCCCCGTAGTTGGTGCTCATCCTTCGACTTAATCCTTCTCCATTGAACAATACACACACAAAAATAAACCCACACCAGAAGTTTTCATTTTGCACAAGTATCCACACCAAAATTCAAGCAATTCCTTCCCAATCCTAATCCTCAAAACCCCATCCTAAATCCTCAAAACACACACACTCTGAGTCTCATAGAGAGAGATATATATATATACGACTTTTACTTCCCAACTGTTTTTCTTTGCCTTCTTGAAACTCAACCTTAGGTTCCAAGCACAAAGCACTAAGGCCAATTCATTCTAGTACTCCAAAAACAGTACTTTGTTCTCTAATATTTTTCTTATTCAATATTGCATTATTAACTTGATGGACTATTGCATGAGAGAACTAGAACTAGAAGGAAAGCAAGCTCATGATCCTTTATTCATAGAGAAAATGAATATCAATTCATCATCAACAACCACTGAGAGATGTGTGTGGGTTCCAGGGCCAGTGATTGTAGGAGCAGGGCCTTCAGGTTTAGCAGCAGCAGCATATCTCAAAGAGAAAGGTGTCCCAAGTTTAATACTAGAGAGATCAAATTGCATAGCTTCTTTGTGGCAACTCAAAACCTATGATCGTCTTCATCTTCACTTGCCAAAGCAATTCTGTGAGCTTCCCTTGATGGGGTTCCCTTGTGATTTCCCAACATACCCAACAAAGCAACAGTTCATAGAGTACTTGGAAAGCTATTCAGAGAGGTTTGATATTAGGCCTCGGTTCAATGAGACTGTGAAGCATGCTGAATTTGATGCCACTCTTGGCTTTTGGAGGGTGAAAAGTGTGAGCAAGTTGGATATCACGACGGAGTTTGTTTGCCGGTGGCTGATCGTGGCCACAGGAGAGAATGCAGAGGCGGTGGTTCCTCAGATTGAAGGAATGGTTGAGTTTGGTGGTCCTATAAGGCACACAAGCTTTTACAAGAGTGGTGAGGAGTTTAGAGGGAAGAGAGTTTTGGTTGTTGGGTGTGGGAATTCTGGCATGGAAGTGTGCTTGGATCTTTGCAACCATAATGCTACTCCTTCTCTTGTGGTTAGAGATACTGTAAGAACTCTTTCTCCTTACACCTTTTTCTCTTCTCTATCTCTGTCCCTGAGAAAAATTGGCATACCCCAAAAATAAAATACTGTAAAGTTATTTTGGTTTAAAGTTTACATGTCACTCCTGTTTTGGAATTACAGATTTAACATGAACATAGCTCATTTAAGCATTTAGCAACAAGACACCTACTTTTTTTTTTCATTTCTTGTTCTTTTTTAATGGGCTTTGTCGGATTTTTAAATAAAGATTACTTGTTTTGTAAAACCCAGATGGGGATTTTCTTTTTTGTCATATAAAAATTTCAACTTTCACATAAACATAAAATATGATATAATATGTGTTCGAATTTAGAAACATGGAAATTGACAGCCTTGTTTTGTTCTGTTCATTCTGAAAAAAGAAATTAAAAAATTAGTCTGATTTTATGATGCATAATATGAAAGTAAAATTCATCTTGAATTGTTTGGATTTTCTAATTAGGCAGAACTTGAGAGGCAAATTACAAAACCCTCTTCTCATACTTGCATCCTGTGGCATCAAGTACCAATGGATTGTTCAAAGACGATTCAGAAGATTTTAAAAGTTTCATTTTGAGAGCACCAATATTATAAAAACCTTGATATTTCACTTTGTTGGGATTCTCAAGCATGCGCAGTATGGGATAGAAGCATAAGATTGCCAGTTATTTTCCATACCCATTTGCTTTTTTCTCCCCCCTTTTCCTTCCCATGATTTTCTTAGCAAAAAGAGATACTCTTTCCCTTTTGCATATAGAGCATGCCCTGCAAACTATTAAGGCCTATCAAGGGCCAAAATCCTCACACATCAGCTACTACTTTTTTCTCCTTTCTTTTTTCTTCCACTTTTTTTTCCCTTTACAAATCACTAAAATTCTAATGGGATACTCTCTCTGCACGGTTTAAATTTTATCTAATAATAGTCTAAAAATTAAAATTCATAACATATATTTGTGTTTTTTTTTTACTATGTATTATATTTCTACTAGATTATTGTAATAAGCTCAAATTATATAAGAATTTATCCTTATCATGGGGCTTTTTTTTTTTTTTTGCTTGGTTAAAGGTACACGTCCTACCACGAGAGATGCTTGGAAAATCCACTTTCGGGTTATCCATGTGGTTGCTCAAGTGGCTACCCATTTGGCTTGTGGATCGTTTTCTTCTCATAGTGTCATGGCTCATGCTCGGTGACACTGCTCGATTCGGATTGGACCGTCCTCGTTCGGGTCCCCTTCAACTCAAAAACCTCTCTGGAAAGACACCAGTGCTAGATGTGGGTACCCTTGCTAAGATTAAAAGTGGACACGTTAAGGTACTTTTTCCCTTTTTTATCAAACCAAATTCAACTTTTTTTCCCCATCAAGTTTTTTGTGTCACAAATATCTTAATTGGAAATGCTTTTTCTTAGGCAATTATAGTTTAACTAATGACAAGAGATTTAGCTAGTTTGTGCCGTCAATCTAACCGTATGTTTTTAGAGTTTTATGTTTATCACGTAACATAACACAATTTCACTTTCCTACACTCACACTAAAGAGGTGGGATTCACATGTTTTTCTTTCTCTTTCATCATTCCACTTTCTCTCTCCCTTTTGTTGTGTGTTGGAAACAAAACTTAAATTATGTCTTCCACCTGTCTATTTTATTTGCAAGATTTTCCATCATTTTGTGCTTTCAATCTAATCGAGCATGAATCACAAGGTTTTGGAATTGGGGTTAGGTTATTTTATTTTTATTAATTATGTACTCTTGAGAGTACATAATTATAATATGAAAGTTGTTTTTTTTTCTCTTCATGTCAGCTAACAAATTTACGAAAAAATTTAGAAGAGAAAAAAAAAAGCAACTTTAATATTATAACTATGGGATCTCCGGAGTATATAATTATAAGAGAGTGAAAGGACATAAACTTATATCTTTTAAAAGGACAAATAGTTTTCCCTTTGGAATTTATGTGTTTTTACAAAAGCTAATTGACAAAAAAAAATACCATAATTCCAATCATGTTTGTGTTAAGAATGGTTCAAGAGATTCTCCAGAGTACATAATTATAAAAGATGAAAAGACATAAGCTTATATCCTTTAAATAGATAAATAATTTTCCCTTTGAAATTTATGTGTTTTTACAAAGCTAATCGACAAAAAAAATACCATAATTCCAATCATGTTTGTGTTAAGAATGGTTTGAGGAATGAGACAAATGATAAACCAAAATGAGAGAGTTAACATCACATCTCAACCCAAAATTAAAGTAATTTTACGAGTCTTTCGCACTTATATAATCCTTGTTTAGTTCATCTTTAATTGACGTGAAATTTCATCACTACTCACACTTCAATAATTCCATCACTTTGGAGTGTAATTATTTTCATTAGATTGTATGATTGAACTCTGAAATCCACTGAGTATGTTAAACACAATTGCTACAGGTACGTCCAAGCATCAAGCGTCTAAAACGTTATACAGTGGAGTTTGTTGATGGAAGGACAGAGAATTTTGATGCTATTATATTGGCAACTGGTTACAAAAGTAATGTACCCTATTGGCTAAAGGTATGAATATGATTATGATATATGATATATGCATGATATATGATATATATCCATCCTACTTTTTCTTTTTTCTTTTTTCTTTTTTTAAGCATTAAAAACAAGTTTTTGACAAGTGTATTCTTTAGAATAAGAAAAACATGAAATGGAATAAAGACTAAAGAGTACACCATCTATGTGAATACTGAAAATGATACAAAGGAACAAAGAGAAGCTAATATAATTGAAAATGGCATGCATGATTGCAGGAAGGTGATATGTTCTCTAAGGAAGATGGGTTCCCTAAGAAGCCATTTCCAAATGGATGGAAGGGTGAAAATGGGCTCTATGCAGTGGGTTTTACAAAACGTGGACTACTTGGTGCATCCATGGATGCAAAGAGAATAGCTGAAGATATTGAAGGGTGTTGGAAAGCTGAGGCAAAGCATAGTACTGCTTTTGCTCTCTCACTTTTGCCACAATCAAATTCATGATTAATGCATGATTGGTTGAGTTTCGGTTTTGGCCAAATTAGAGATTAAAGTTTAATTTATTATATATACATGAATGGAGAGTGAGGAATTTTGTGGTGCCATCACACATGAGCACAATGTTAGGACCCTCCAATCCATACATGGATAAGTGGATAAAAAAGAAAAGGTAAGTGGTGGGAAAATTCTTTTCCCATTGTGGTGCCCTTCATCTTAATTTTCATGGATTTACCTTTCAGCGTGGCTTTGAGAATGATATATTGAATTGAAGTTGAAGGAAAGAAGGTTGCTGGTTGTTTTTTTTTCTAGTGTTTGGGAGGAACCTTATTTTTCTGTACATGCATCTTGTATAGTGCAATTTTTTCTTATGTAGGCTTGACTTAATTTCTATAGAGCAAGTGAAACAAAGTGACAGAAAAAGAAGGTGAGGGTTGAGGAGGATATTTTCTAGAGCGAGTGTTTGGCATCTGATTTTGGTTTAACTATTATTCCCATGGATTTTATTTTATTTTATTTTACATAATAGAATATAACATTTTGATGCTTTTTTGTTGCCTCTTTGAGACTTTGAAAGATTAATTCAGCTCCTCAGTTCAGGTTTTTTCTTTTCTTGATTTTTGGTAAACTTTGGAGAAGAAAGCAAAAGATAACTAGAAAGCCAAAATTGTTGGCTTGGGATCGAGTACCTTCTTTCATTACTACTTTCCATGCAATTTCGTTATTGAAATGAATTCATTCCAAGTAGGAGTTAGGACCACCCTCTCGCTTTTCCACACAGGGAATTACATTTATTACAATTTTCTCTCTCACCAACTTCATTAAATTGTGGGTGGACCAAAAAAACCAAATGAAATGAACTCGGAATTAGGGGTGTGAAAAAAAATCATATAAACTCAACTGAAGTGTAAACTGCAGCAAACTGCATTATAATTGTTGCAATCTGATAGACCAAAATTGTTGCAATTGGTATGTTAATATTGCATCTATTTGCCCTCTCTCAGGTACTTACGAGGGAGGTACTCTAGAGATCAACGGATTATTGTGCACAATAATACAAATGACATAGTCAAGGCGTGAGGTGTGTGTACAGTGACAAGCTAAGGCGTGGGTTGTGTGTACAGTGACAAGCTATGAGAGAAGGTTTAGAGTATATATATCTTATTGGCTTAACTCCTTATTTATAGATGGGTTACCTGGCAGGAGTGGACTTCTAGACCTTTTAAGAGTATTAGGGGTCAATTATTGAGTCATTGCTGCCGTAGTAGGATTAGCAGTGTTTTAAAATCTGGCTCGGACCGGCCAGGTCGACCCGGGACTCGGTGGGTTCCCCGGTCCGAGCGAGTAGTTAGACCGGTTATGCAGTCAGCCCGGATTGGACCGGATGACCCGGCCGGAACTCAGTTGACTCGGGTTAAACCGGTTTTTCCTTCTTTCTTTCTTTTTTGGTAAATTTTTTTTTTATTGATAAGAACTATTGAATTAAAGGATATTTCCTTAATTTCCTCTTAGCTGTTAACCCTATTTGGACCTTCTAAAATATAGGTCTTTGTTATGTCCATAACAATAATTATATTTTTTTAACTGGTTCAAGAACTGAATTACTTTTTTGGAACCAATTGAAGAAAGAGTTTTATAAGAGTTATGTTGTAGGAAAAGTGATTGTGTAATGTTATAGAGATTCGTTTTGCGTGCCTTAATTTTTTATTTTTTATTTTGCTTTAAAAAGTGTGGGCCCCACAAAATGTTGTGTGTGTAAGAAATTTTTTGATGTCATGTGACATGATAGATGCAAATCCCTTGAAGAAATTAAATGTTTTTACAAAACCAATTCAATTTTAGAATTAAATCACTTTACCAATTCGGTTTTGTTCGAGCTAAAAATCATATCTATTTTTATGTATGTGAAAAAACTAAATGAATTGAACTGAACAACTAATTAAACTGAATCACAACATATTTTCCTGAACTAGTTGAAGACCCAAATCACTTTTTTGAAACTAATTCAAAAAACGAACAATTTTTTAAAAATGTTCAATTCGAGCGAATTGAAACACTTTTATAATTCAATTCGGCATAAAAAATGGAACCCAACCATGCAGAGTTCACCAAAGAAAATTACTAGCATGGTGGCATTCTAGAGTTACCACTTACCACAGCATTTTCAGAACCCCACCTGTTCTAAGCAAGTTGAGAAAAATATGTACTGATTGAACTCTAGCTAGTCACTAGTCAATTTTAATGGTTGAATGCATGGTTCTTAAAACTAGAGAGATCCGGCCGGGTTGACTCGGAAATCGGTAAATTGGTCATATAATCGGTCCGGTTAAAGCAACGGAACGGTCATGCATCAGAATAGGTGCGACCCGGTCCGACCCAGCCGGTTTTCATAAAAATCGGTGACCCGGTCGGTTAACCGGAGACCTGGCCTGGTTCCAAAAAAATTTCAAATTTTTGTTTTTTCAAAAAAAATCATAATAGCCATATTTGAATTTTTTTTGCTTATTGATTTACATAAGTTATATACTTACAACACCAATATTATCTCAATTGTGTACTATGCATAAAATTTTGAATTAATTTATAGTTAGAGATGTCTGTTTTCTGAAACTAAAGCCCCGTATCACGATCATTATATTTTTGTTTGATTTTTTATTTGAGTATGTTTATAATTTTTGAGTATTTTTTATTTGAGTATGTTTAATTTTTTATTTGAGTATGTTTAATTTTTTATTTGAAATTTTCATCATTTTTTTAGATATTTGAGTATGTTTATAATTTTTTAATATAAATTATAAAATTGCATATAATTATCGGGTCATGCGGTTGAACCAGTGACCCAGTGACCCGGTACCTCGACCGGGTCAATGACCAGACCAGTTTTAATAACTTTGGTTTAATGTGAATATTCGTAATCATACTAAGAAGAAAAAGCAAACTATACCAAATTGTGGTAGTGTAGTTGGCGTCAAAAAATTAAGCAAATAGGGATAAAAGTATGTGTTCAATCTTTTTCAGTATCGTCTTTAGAAGAATTTAAAATTTTAATCCCGAGACTCATTCTAAATGAGACTAATCGCAAAGTAATAGACCAATTGAAATATTAAAAAAAAAAAAAAAAAAGCTATTGATACAGACAAAGAAACAGCATATGGGGACAACGTTAATCAAATGTCAAACTGTCAATTCTGAGATTGCAAAAGATGATGTCTTCTCCTTTTCCATGATTGGTAGACAGTACCCAAAATTGTGTTTCTGAAATCAGCCACCGTTAAATTTCAAACATCAAATTCGATTTTACCACAATTTGTCATTTCAGGATGACCAACTCCTCCAAAAAAGGATTACTCTCTTTCTTACTTTCCCATTTCTGTTTGTCATTTCAGTCTGGCCCACTCCTCAAAAACTTTTTCTCACTTTCTTATTTTTTTAATAAATTTTTAATACTGTTATTACAATGACACTAATGTTACATTTATTAAAATTAATAAAATTTGATACTAGCTCTACCTACTTTTATATTTTTAATGTCATTGGGAAAGTACGTACTAGTAATACTCAAAATTTACTTCTTTTTCTTTTTATCGGGAGAAACTGAAAAATTACTTCTATTTCATTATCTTTGAACCAAAAATCAATAAGAAAAATTTTGACAAATCAAATCTTTGTCCAAACCATAACTTTAGAGATGTTCATCAACCAATTCAAACTGCGGTGACCGAATCAAAAAATCGATAACCGAATAAATCGAAAAATCGAAAAAAAAAACCGCAAATTTTTATTTGATTGGATCGGTTTTCGGATTGGTTAATGAAAACCGATCCAATATATTAATTCCTCTCTACCTGCTTGTGTCTTTCTTCAATCATAACCCAAAAAATTTTAAATGAAAGACCCATGAACCCATAAACTAAACCCAAGAAAAATTATAGTCACATCTCATCAACAAAATTTCATCTATGTAGAGCTTCATATCTCATTGCCTAAAAAATAAACTATATTATCGTTTACTAATACTTTTGTATTTCAAAATATATTTTTTTTACAAAGTCAATATATACAAAAGATGTTATTTGAACAATAATCATGAAACAAATTTTAAAATTTTCAAACAATTGAAAACCGATCCAATCCAAACCGAAAAAATTGAATTGGATCGGATCGGATTTGAAAAAAAATCCAAACCGAATGAAAGATTACATGATCAAACCGAAGGGATTGGATCTGATAATTTTTGCTTCCAAAACCGATCCAATCCAGACCGCGAACACCCCTACATAACTCCTTTTTATTCTTTCTATTTTTGCATTATGTTTTTGTCATTCTTCTTTAATCATTTCTCCTCAACATTTCCATTTTTACTTTTATAATATATATTTTTTTTCCTCTATATTTTATGGGGAAGGATATTGTAACAATCAATTAGTATTACTATCAATGTTACTACCAATCAATTTTACCGTTAGATCGAATATATAGATACAACGGTTATATTTATTTCCATCTTTGTATGGTTATGATTCTCCATATTTAATACTTCAAATTCATTTATGGGGAATCATAACCATACAAAGATGGAAATAAATATAACTGTTGGATCAGCATAATTGATCTAACGGTGAAGATCGATGAAATTGATTGGTAGTAACATTAGTAGTAACACTAATTGGTTGTTACAATATCCTACCACATATTTTATATGTCTTAACTTTTGATTAGAAGATAGGGGTGTTCGTGGTCTGGATTGGATTGGTTTTGAAGCAAAAATCATCGAATTCAATCCCTTTGGTTTGATCATTTAATCATTCATTCGATTTGAATTTTTTTTTAAATTCAATTCAATCCAATCCAATTTTATTTTATTTGGATTGGATCGGTTTTCAATTTTTCGAAAAGCCTAAAATTTTAGTCTTACAAATCGCTAGCTATATCAAAATAAAGTCATTTGAAGTTATAAACCACTAAAAAATTCAAGTCTTAAAACTCGTGAAGAGTTAAAATATATTAATAGATAATAAAAAATTAAAACTAGATAGTTTGCTATCAATAACATCCAAGATTTCAAATCTACAAAATAAAAAGATTCCAAGTCACCATCTCTGTAAGTTGTCCAAGTGAAATACCATAAGTGGGGATTTTGACCACAATGTCATGTTTCCCAAAAATCAAAATATCAAAATACCATGCCTGGAATTTTTTTTTCGAAATGCCACGATGTAAAGACTCGCTCGTGATGCATTTTTCTTGGGGTCAGAACCCGCTTTAACGCAAGGCATGTCTTTAGAAAGCTGGTCTGACATGGCAAAGGAACCTACCTTCCTTGGTGGTGGGTCCTTGCCAATTCATTCAAAGAATTTTTTTCCCTCTATGGGGGGGAATTTGTCTTTAAACTCGAAGAAAAGGAAAAAAATTCTTTAAATTAATTGGCAAGGACCCGCCACCATGGAAGATGGATTCCTTTGCCACCTCAAACCCGCTTTCTAGGATGGCGTCTATGTGACACGCCTTGTGTCAGAATGGGTAAACCCCAAGAAAAACATGCCACATGTCAGTACAGACGCGCCTTGCGACAGGGCGAGTCCTTACATCGTGGCATTTTGAAAAAAAATATTCTAGGCATCGCATTTTGGTATATATTTTTTTGAAAACGTGGCACAGTGGTGAAAGTTCCCCAGAACTGAAATAATTAAATAATATTTACGATTAGAGATATGTAAATAAGTTAGGCTAGATTTTAGCCTAAATAAGTAAGGGAAATATTTTTTTTATGTTGATGGAGATAGATTATCTCATGTTAGTGACACAAAATCATAAAAGGGACCTACAAATAATTGGAAAGAGAAAAAGTAGAGGTAGGACCCACCTTTGTTATGTGTGTGTAGGTATTTGATTTATCTTATGTTGAATGAGATAAATATAACCTAATAAGTAACGTCTATTTCTGAACTTACATAATTTATTAGTTTATTAAAATTTCTAAATCTATCAATAATTAAAAAAACAATTAAAAATATTATTTTATAAATTAAAATTATTTAAATAATTATTTTATTTTATTTTATTTTATTTTATTTCAAATAAACAATAAATATAAGCCAACTTATACATTTATGGGTGTTATGGACCCATAAAAGGCTTATACTTTAGAATGCCCAATAAAGGGCAACATAAAAGGAAAGTCGTGCAAATAAGAAAGAAAATCATTTATTAATGACAATCCTATCTTGACAATTGTTCAATGGACTCGGCCCCCCAAACAAGCCACTGAAGGTCAAGAACTCTGTTACCCAAAGGTAAATTCTATAAATAAGAGGTAAAATCTACATGTATACGACTAATCTCTCTCTTACTGTTAAGTTGCTACTGTGCACACAAACCACCCCTTTGGCAAATGTCGTTTTCATCAATGCACAGTGATCCACAACCTCAAGGATATTTCTTTCATAGATACCTTAGAGAGAGCACCAAATCTAAAAGTAACTTGCTAGTCTCTGACTAGACATTTTTGTCACTTAGACAGAACATGTAGGTCAGACTATTTACAAGTATGCATAAATATATTTTTCAAATGGACTTTTTGTAGGCCTGAAGTCTACTTTATCTTACTAAACACTAGGTTAGGCTTGACCTAATGTAGATAGGGGTGTAAATGAGCTGGTTGAGACTAGACTTTGAGATTGGTCTGACTTATTGGCCTGATATAAACTAAATTATAAATCTAATGTAGTCTATATTAAAAAATAAAAAAAAACCTAGCCTAGCGCCTGTTTGCCTATTTAACCCTATAAAGTCATCTACATTTATCAAGAAATAGAAAAAATAAATAAAATAATATTATTTTGTTAATTATAATTATTTAAATATTTATCTTAATTTTTTTAGTTAAAATAAATAACATGATATAAGCCGACTAGTATGCTTATAGATCGGGACTAATAAAAGTAGGCTTATGGCCTATTCTCTTGATGGACATTTTTTAAGGCTTCATCATGTCCTATTGTATTAAATATATTATTACAAACCTGCCTAGTCGTAAATTGGGTCATAGGTCTCTAATAGGGTGTCCGAAAGGCTTATGCTTTTATGGGAAAAGTGTTTCTGCTTTTGCCGTGGAAAAAAAAATTTTGTCACACTCATATAAAAGTGAGTGGGTCATGTTGTAAAGAGAAAGTAGAGAAAAATTAGTGAACTCACTCATTTTTATGTAAGTATGAGATAGTTTTTTTTTCCGATTAAAGCATAAACATTAAACCCTACTTGTATGTTGCATGATAGGTTACTTAGGGTTTTAATTTCGTCGAAGGTTGCATAGATTTTGTATGACATAAGTACACTGTACACATCAAAGAGTTTTATTCTTCTTTGACTTAATTAAGGCAAGCAAGAAGAGAAGTTTTAGCAACTGCTGTATATGTGGCCCATAAATCCCGATTCATCTTCATTGGGATGCATATCGATCTTTTAATTTCATAAAATGTCGTATCCATCACTGTCTCTCTCTCTCCAACTTCAATCCTTTCAACAAAAATAATAATAATTAAAAAAAAATTATGAAATAGGATTCGTTTTTCTGCAGTTATTGCAGATAAGTTATCTACAGTAAGCCCAATACGATGTTGTTTTGGGACGGAAATCATAGTGTTTTTGTAATTTTAATTTATTTTAGGGTTATTATAGTCTTTATAATTATAATTTCTTAATCTTTCAATCCCAAAACGACGTTATTTTAGAAGTAAATGCAGATAACTTATCTGCATTAACTGCAGAAATATTTTTCTGTATGAAATATCTATACTTTTCATATTATTTTTCTATAAATTTTATAATTGTGTTTTTTTCTTTATAAACTCTTAAACAATTTAGCAATTATTTTCATTATCATATTTTTCTACTTTAAAATTTGTATGTGTAACTTTTTCTTTTAACAAAGACAAATGGACAAAGTAAACCGCCCTAATCATTGGTATTGTTCTTAAATTAGTAGTTTGTCATCTTCTGTAATTCTGGTATGAAAACGATAATAGGTCTTGAAATTTGGAGTATTCGTGATCTGGATTGAATTGATTTTGGAAGTAAAAATTATCTGATTCAATTCTTTCGGTTTGGATTTTTTTTCAAATCCGATCCTATTCAATCCAAAAATTTTCGATTTAGATTTGATCAGTTTTCGATTTTTAAAAATCCTAAAATTTGTTTCATGATTATTGTGCAAATAACATCTTTTGTATATATTGACTTTTTATTTATTTTTTTGAAATACAACAGCATCAGTAAATGATAATATAGTTTTTTTTTTGGATAATAAGATATAAAGCTCTACAGAGATAAAATTTTGTTGATGAGATGTGACTAGGTTTTTTCTTAGGTTTAGTTGATGAGTTAATGGGTCTTGAGTTTAAAAATTTTTGAGTTATGATTGGAAAAAGACCCAAGTAGGTAGAGAAAAATTAATATATTGGATCGATTTTAATCAACCAATCAGAAAATTGATTCAATCCAATTAAAAATTGCTTTTTTTTCGGATTTTGATTTTTTGATTTTTGCTTTATTCAGTTATCGATTTTTTGTTTCGATCACCGCTATTCGAATCGGTTGATGAACACCTCTAGATCTTGTGTTATTTGTAGGCTTGAGCCTCACTCAGATCTTAATCAATTGTTATGCTTGGCCTTCGAACTTTATTTTCCACATCTTCATCATATTTTTTATTAGAATGTTTTGAAAATAATGAATCTAATTTAATATTATTATATAAAATAATAATACTTCATCAATTATTATCTTTTTTTTGGAAATAATCAATTATTATCTTTTTTTTAGTAATTGTGTAACTATGTAATCATAGTGATTGAAAAATGTGATAAATATTTTTTGTACTTCAATTTATTTAATTTGACTAACAATAATCAATTAATCAAAATTATAGAAATATCTATATGCAAAAGTACACATGTTACTTAATTATTAGTATAGTGATGTTAAATTCTTTTGAGGATTACTTTATTCCAAAATCAAATCACATTTAGATTACATTACTCTACCATGTTCCTTTTCACATTGTCATATGCCTCCTTTGTAATTTTCTTTTTCAAAAAAACACTAAATGATTCATTAGCATTAACTAAAAATCAACTCGGGATAGAGAAGTTGCATAATCTACACGTACCTCATCTATTATATATAAATGGGGTTTGCATTTATCATTTAACATGACACAAAAAAATTTCTTACACACACAACATTTTGTGGGACCCCCACTTTTTGAAGCAAAAAAAAAACTACGGAACGCAAAACGAATCTCTATAACATCACACAATTACTTTTCCTACAACATAACTCTTATAAAACCCTATATAAATAGTTTTAAAAGGCAACTGTTGTCATTTCATTGCATTTCTTTCCATTAAATCTCTTTCTATGAATCCAAACATACTCGTAGTTGTCATTTTATTGCATTTCTTTCCATTGAATCTCTTTCTATGAATCCAAACATACTCATACGAATAGCAACAACTTATTGGTCTTGCTAAGTTTCATAGTATGCATCCACAAGCTATAGGTAGGGCAATTCACATGTACACATGATGCACATGGTGACTAATCAGTTTATTCAGAATTGAGGACCATCGTGGTTTAATGGATTAAAAGGTCTTAATAGTTTGTGGTCCAAACTATTGATTTTTCTAACGGTTTCAATAAATACGTGTTACGATGGATTTTCCTCTATGGACCATCGTATTATTTTTTCTTACTTCTTTATTTTTATTAAATTATTTTCCAAATTTTTTTATGTTCAATTTCTTATTATTTATTTATTAAAGAATATTAGGCAACTAGATTTTTTTTTGTTATAATGAGTTAGGTGTTATTAACTTTTGAATAAATAATTTCTAATTCCTACCATTTTAACTAATTTAATAATCACATTTAAATTTTAATTTATTCTGACTGAATTTTATCAAATTTTGTTTACTATGTAACATTAATCTCATTTACTTTCTTATTAGAAATAACCGATATGTAAGATGGTATATGAATTGAGATGATAAACAAAAAGTTTGCATAAAGTGAACTTAATAGGATTCATCATAGTATTTTTTTATTTTTTACAAAAAAAAAAAAAAAAACTGAAAAGAACGTGTATTATGACTCTTAAATGAGGATCTCATATGTGGTACCAACAAAGTTCGGTATAGTTGATAGATAGTTGGGTCTCTTAAGTATGTTGATAGAGGTTCGATTTCTGGCCTTGTGTATGAAAAATGCTTTGTTGACAGTGACAAAATTCATTTCGGTGATCTCTATGCTTCAAGGGAATTAGTCTTCGATTGTCGGTCCTGAGGTACTCTAAGTTATACTCAAAATTAAATTTTTAATGATAATTTAATATTAATTAATGAATATTTCTAATTACGCAAATTTTAATTTGTGGCTGGTAGGGGTGTTCATCAACCGATCCAAATCGATTCAAACCGCGGTGACCGAACCGAAAAACCGATAACCGAATAAATCGAAAATCGAAAAACCGAAAATCGAATAAAAACCGCAAATTTTAATTGGATTGGATCGGTTTTTGGATTGGTAGATAAAAACCGATCCAATCCAAATCGATCCAATATATTAATTTTCTTCTATTACTTGAGTCTTTCCTCAATAATAGTCCAAAATTTTCTAAACTCAATATTCATTAACCCATCAACTAAATCCAAAAAAAAACCTAGTCACATTTCATCAACAAAATTTCATCTATGTAGAGTTTCATATCTCATAGTAAAAAAAAAACTATATTATCTGATACTTTTTTATTTAAAAAAAATTACAATACTAATATATACAAAAGATGTTATTTGCACAATAATAATGAAATAAATTTTAGGATTTTTATTTCAAATCTTAAAAAAAATTCAAATCGAATGGATGATTACATAATCAAACCGAAGGAATTGAATCTGATGATTTTTGTTTTCAAAATCGATTCAATTCAGACCGCGAACACTTTCTGGTGGCTGGCATGCATGAGCCAGTACCAAGTCAGATGGTAGCATTTATTCGTCAATTAAAAAGTCATCCATCAACGGTCCAAAATATCTGATTGCGATGTGATCAAATGATTGTTTATTCCCCACATGCAGTTGGAATGTTTGTGTGTCTGTCAAGTAACCCGTTCCTCATCTATGACTTGAACTCCCCGATGCAGTGGATTTGGATCGTCGAAGGTAGAAAAATGGCATGTAGTTATGTTATTTGTCATTTGATCACATACGATTGATAACAAAATAAAAAAAGATAAATATATAAT
The DNA here is from genome assembly GCF_033153095.1 of Gastrolobium bilobum. Lineage (NCBI taxonomy): Eukaryota > Viridiplantae > Streptophyta > Magnoliopsida > Fabales > Fabaceae > Gastrolobium > Gastrolobium bilobum. The sequence goes on from NW_026898737.1 coordinate 331,477, forward strand.
TTTTAAATAAGTAATTATTATCAAATAATATAATCACTTTTATACGTAGGATCGAAATCCCGAGATACCATCTCATATATACACTATTTGAAAAATAAATAAAAATTAAAACAGTAATAGTTGAACAAATCAACCGCTACAAAAGCATCACAAACCCATGATTTTATGGCTCTGTTTGACAACTTTTCTCATTCTTTTTCTTTCTTTCTAGGACGTGTTTGTTTGTAAATCAAGTAATATAATATAAGTGATAGAGTCATAAAATAACTTATAGAGTCATAAAATAGTTTTTTTTTATATTGTTAACTATTTATTTTTTAAATAGGATTAAAAAATTTGATATTCATTTCTTGTGTTGTGGACAAAATTTTATAGCATGATATAATGGATAATAAAAAATTAGAGACCTGTCGCGCCCCTTAAATTGCTTTTTATCTTGTAATTATATTATTTGAACAATCAAGCAAAATATATATTTTTTATATTATAACGTCCATATTTTATTTTAATAAATCAAACTTACCTTTAGTTATTTAATTTAACTTAAAAAGTAAAAGTCTATGTGGGTTTTGTTTTGTGCTTTTAAAAAGGGTATAATAATTACTAAATAAATTTAATTTTCAATTTCTCTTAAAAAGTATACAATTGTTTATTTTTCTAAGAATTTAGACAATTTCCATATCTATTAATAGCTATTTTCTCAATCATGTAAATGAGACCCTTTTTATATCTGAAGTACATATATATGTTATTAACTAAATGACATCATCAATTTAGTTTGGCGGTCACTCACTTGAGTTAGCATTATCTCTAATCGCCCTCCCCAATTAAAGTTTGAATCTAAATAAAAAAAGACTAAAATCTTGTAACAATATTAAGTTTTGGAACTTTTGAATTTTCAAAGGGAGCTTCTTCCTGATCATCTTATATGATTTGACTAAATGAAAAGTTGATATTTTAGGGTATCTTATTAAATCAATTATTACTGAAAAATTATAACCTTTTCGCATGTAAACATAGATAATATTGGTTTCCCAAATTTGAGGCCGGGTCGATCACCTACAGACAAGCACATTTTTTATGCTCAGGGAGCAGGTACTTTTTTCACAAAAAAGAAGAAGAAGGAAATAATTATAAAAATAGATATAATATAAATGTATTATTTTGTTTATTTAATAAAAAATATACGGAATTTTTGGTACATTCATAGTATAGAAAATACTTTCCCTACAGACAGCGGCCCCAAGAAATCCAGACTCAAGAGGAACACCCCAGTTTTGGGTTGGCCCAATTTGATATGCTTCAGGCCATAAAACAGAAAAGAGACTTGTTTTGACATGATCTTATCCTCAATCTGGATAATAATAATAATAATGATAATAATAATAATTGGAAAAATTGTTATCATTTTAAATGATGTAAAGTTGTGTTATTTTAAGTGAGAGAAAGAGATAGATAATGAGAGAGAGAAAGTGAACAAAAAAAATAAAGATGTAGGTTTCACCTCTTTGTGAGAATAAAATGACATATGTTATTTAAAATAATAAATACTTTTTCATAATAATAATAATAATAAGTGCATAAATAAAAAGGCATCAAATAGACGGAAGGAGGGTCCACACAATCAGACGATCAAATAATATATATTAGTTTTTTTAATGATGTTTTTTACAAATCACTTACCTTTTTATGTTTACTTTATGGGTTTATTGTTTATCATATCATGAGATAAATTTCTTTCCTATATATATATAAAAATATATAAGGGCCATATTTTTTCTTTCTATCTCTTCTTCTCACTCAAATCGGACCGACCCGAAAACCGGCCTATCAACCGATTCGGTCGGTCGGTACCGGTTTTTTATTTAAACCGTTTTTTAAATTAGTTACAAAATATTTTTTGCAGCAGGTGGGATTCAAACCCAGCACATTGGAGTGAGGAGCACCTTCTCATACCACTAAGCCAACATCACTGGTTGAAAAGATACACCATTTAATATATTTATTATATAACTATTAAGTTAAGAGAATTATTTTAAAAATTGCATCTAATGATGTTCGAACCCCTTCTATTGAGGTTGTGCAACATAGCAAATACCACTAAACTACATCAGGTTATTGTTTAGAGGGGCAGGTTATATTTACAAACTTTTTTAGTTTACAAAATTTAACAAACTACACTAAGTACGACCGGTCATACTTTAATCATGCAGTGTACGACCGGTCGTACTTAGTGTAATTTGCAAAAAAAGTTTGTAAACGAATCATATCCCTTGTTTAGATGACACCATTTAAAATATTTATTATATAATTAAGATAAAATATAAATTTATATATATATATATATATATATCCAGTTCATGCGGTTCAACCAGTGACCCACCAGTTGAACCATTGATCCAGTACCTCGACCGGGTCAATGATCGGTCCGATTCTAATAACATTGCTTTTATGTATATAAAAAAATAAATTTATCTCTTATGATGTAAGAACCCGCACCGTTAATTTAGGAATTTAATAAATTAATTATAAAATTAATGAGATAATTCCATAAATGACCCTAATAATTATAGTAAGTGATTAAGAATATTGAAAGTCGCTTTTCTGACGAAAAGTGCAAATACCGATTCTGCTCTATGGTATAAATGCGTACCGATGAAGTATCCCGGAAAATTATGAAAAGTATGTATATGTCACTAGAATAATATATAGGACTAGCAAAACAAGTTTCAGGTCAAAATAATGAGAACTGGTGTCAGAACTGGTACCGGCTTTGTAAAAGAGCGTATCGAAAAAGTACTGCGAAAAATAAAATAAAAATATGAAAAATCCTAGAAAAATGGCTAGGTTCAGAATCTTAAGTTTGGGATTAAAATGCTAATACAATGTGATTAAGCTTAATTCGCCTATAAATAGAATAGCACAGCTCCCTAGGTCAGAAATACCACTCCTCTACATGCCTCCATTTCTGAGTTTGACACTCTCATGCTTGCCACCCTTTTTCCTTGAAGAAAACTCAACAAAACTCACTCCTTTCACTTGATTCTTCCCTCTAAATCATTGTAAACACTTACTTGAGTGCATTGTGGGGTGGAAGGTCAATTTTTCCTGGTTGTGGGTACTGTTTGGGGAGGCTTAGGGTACTGCCTCTGAGTTTAGGGTGGTGTGGGAGTCATTCCTTGGGTTGTGGGAGTTCCAAGTGGCAACCTTTGTGTAGAAAAACCAAGTCTTGTGTGCCATTTTCGTGCACTATTGTGGTCTGAACTTTGGAGCTGCATTGTGAGCTCCAAGAGCACCTTTTGTTGCTGTTTTGAACCTTGGGTCAGTTTTACCACCTTTGATCATGAGTTTCCTTATTAAAGATCAAGTCTTGGAATGAAAAATAATAGGTTTGAGTAGTTAACACTATCACTGACCTAAAGGGATTTAAAGATGCATGCTTTAACGTTTTAAAGTGTTAAAAACGGAACCTTTGAGTGATATCTTCGTGAAATGAAGAAACTGCATTCTGATGCGAAATATCCGGACATGATATCCGGATATTGATATCTGGATATGGGGTTGGAGATATTCGGATATGGATATCCGGATACGCCCCCGACGAATATCCGAATATTCTGGGAATTTTAAGACAGTGACGGTTCTGTTCATACAGAACTGTATTTTTGGGTTTGTGGACCCATGTTTGGTTAAGTGAACCTCTGTAATAATTAATCTAAGTCAGAATCAAAGTGATTAAGGGCTTATGGCTTTGTGAGAAGCCTAAAGACATGAAACGTAAAAGGAAAGCGTTGTATTTATGTCATATACTTGTAGACTATGGTTATTGATGATATTGTTGGTCTAAAACAGATTGCGATTCTGCTGTTTGTGGACTTTGAGCTTGTGTGGACCTTGGATTGGATTGATTGCTTAGAGGTAAGCTTTCGTGTCCTCGATTTAGCCATTGTTGGTTCCACCATACCCCATGGGGGGTTGGTTTATATGTATGATGTGTTTTCATGTATTGCTTTTGAAATGTTGTTGAGCTGTTATGTGCAAGTGCTTATAATATGCATGTGTTGTTTCACCTAGACGGTAAGCCTGTGTATGTATGAGACATGCCATAGGGTGATTCTGTGGGTGGGTGTAAGTAGTGACTTGCACTAAATGTAGGTAATAGACGTATGTAAATCCTGCATTTCTTTGGCCAGTAGAATAGTTGACACACATGACATGATTATTCTGTTGCATTGCACTGATTTTGGAACTTATATTATATTTCTGCTTTTGAACTTATATTGCACATGTAAGTGAGCTTGGGGAGGAGAAATCCTCGAGGACCTCTTGCCTTACTGAGATTTCTGTTTAGAGATCTCACCCCACGTTTGGGACACATATTTTAGGTTCAGGTAACTCGGTGGTTGAGACCTCGGACGGCAGGAGGCCGAAGCTGAGTTAGATATCTTTTGTTTATGATGATGTGCTTGGTTAATGACTTGCTTATATTTATTATCCTATTATTTGATGTGAGACTCTATTGGGCTCTGTTGCTTTATTTGGTGAGCATGAGGGTTGTTCATGCCACATTGATTTGACTATGTCTTATTTTAGTTTCGAGTTGTATTAATGTATCAGGTTGATGGTCCGGACTACGTGTTGTAGTACCGTGACTTAGATACTCACTTTTATTTATATATTGAGGTTATTTAGTGTATTTAGCTTCATTGCAATTTACATACAGGCGATGTTTTATGAAAAGGATTAAGTAATCAACTTGATAATATTAATGACGTCATAATTGAAAAGAAAAAGTTATCTCGCATTTTAATTAAGCGTGGCTTAATACGATGACATGATAACAAACCGGGTATACACGGGGTGTTACATATGACATAAAAAACAACAAATGCTACAGAACAGTGACCTAAATACCACGTTTCCAATAAATAAATTTCCCAATTATCATGCGAACAGTAAAATTTTCCAAAATGTCACGCGTACAAGTTCGCTACAGTAGGTAGCGAACTTCATTTGCTGACGTGGCACGTTTCTGATGGCCACCCAGTTCGCTATTGGTAGCAGCGATACGTGGTTAAAATGTCAGACTGTTCTAATTATTTTTAGGACACATGACAGTCTCTCCCAAGTTTGCTATACAATCTAGCAAACTTGGTATAATAAAAATGACAGTTTGCTCAAATAAAAATAGAACACGTGGCAATTTTTATCCAAGTTTGCTATGCAATCTAGCGATCTTGGTATGATGAAAGCCACGCCTTTCCCTCCTATTCTTTATTGGTAATAGTGATTTTTTGTAATTTCACTTGCCAAAAGTTGTTTGCTTCCTTAAATTTTCTCTCTTTCTTTTCAAAAGTTCAGCATTTACTATTTCAAAAAGACAAAAAAAAGGTCCAACTTTTACTCATTGGTCACTTCTTGGTCTCTTCTATAACCTTCAAAACACTCACAAGAATTCTTTCTCCTTCCACAAAAAAAAAAATACCAACACACTAAAAAAAAGGTCCAGCTTTCTGTTGGAAGATATAGGGTCAGTGTGTCTTCATATAGGGACTTCATTTCTCCTCGGGACCGTATAGTTAAAAAACAAGTCAACGATTGATATTTTTTATCACATAGTTCGCTATTGTCAGTAGCGAACTAGGTACCAAAAAGATGTCACATCAGCAAATGAAGTTTGCTGGGCACTGTAGCAAACTTGCACGTGTGGTATATTGGGAAATAACATTGTTCGCGTGGCATTTGGGTAAAAAATTCAATGAACAATGGCATTTTGGTCACTGTTCCCACTTATTTCTTGTCATTTATCATAATTTTTGGTGTTCTTTGGTTAAAGATAATTGTACTTCAATTTCCTTCATGTACCTTTGCTTTTTTGAAGTCTATTTAGTCCATTTCATTTATGAGTGCATGCTTTACTAGTCTGATTGAAAGACTTTTCTTTAATGGGGCGTTTGGTAGAGGAGACATTTTTTTTACTAAGGAAATACAATTACTAGGAATTTGGTGGGAAAATGAGTTTGGTAGGAAAGTTAAAAAAAAAAAGTTGTTTGGTTGGGCGAAATTTTACCAAAAAAATTGGGTTAAATTTTCTGAGTCTATGTTTGGTTGAAAGTAACATATTGATGGGAAAATAGGTTCAGATTACGAAATAACCCTTAATATTTGAATCACAACTACTGTTGCCTGATAAAGTAATCGTCCTTTATCCGTCATTTAGCCGGTTATCATGAAATACCATATGAGAAGTGGGTATCTTGCACAATGTTTTTTTGTCCATTTTTTCACACAAACCTGAAATGCTGGGCAACTAAGTTTGGTAGGCAATTTTTTTTTCTCTTTTACCAAACATAGATAACACATAAAACCACTCTCAGATGCATAGGTATCCTCACAAAAATTCTCTACCAAACACCACCTAAGTTCCTTCAGAATCCACACTGAATGACATCATTTTTTCATTTGAGAATTTCTTTAGGATAAAATTTATTTTGTAACTACAACAACTCGGCTTTATTTGCAACAACACATTTTTTCCATATTCGTGTTTTATTTTTTTTAATTTTTTTAACTTTCTGAATAAGTTATATTACATATATTCTAAAAGGATTGCACAAAATAATGTTTTTTCTTGGTTATTATTTTTTTTATGAATATCTGTGGCATAATTTCTGAAAAACTATAACTTTAGACCATAACTGAAAAGATCTTATAGATTTGTTGAATAATTTGAAATAAAATATTGGGGAGAAATTTTTTTTATATTTAATGGCTATTGAATATGCTTTGGAAGTAGTTATATTGAAAAAAAAGACTTGTAAAATTTGGCCAATAAATTAAACTCTATTCCCTGATGTGAATGTTTCAAATTATAATTTTAGACATGGTCATATGCCAATATTTGGTGTCGCAATGATTCTAGAAGAGCTAGTTATTCAAATGTATTGATTTAATATATCATTTCTCCCAGCATTAGGGGAAGATAATAGTAAAAGGCAAAAGCAAGTGGAATATGTTGGAATAGACCAACACTTTTTAATTCAGTTATACACCCAAAATCATTATGAACTTGAAGTTCAAACGGTAATTCATCAGATATTATCATTCTTGTGCAATTAATTGTCCCTGAAGGACATTATCCGAATATAATGACTAATGAATCTAAAGTACACGTCCTTGACGAAAGGAAATAAAAAGTGACACTCCAGAATAGGTCTCTGATAGACTAAGAACTTCATATTTCTAGAATAATGATCCCATAAGTGGTCCTAATTCAAGAAAATTATAATATCTCATTAAACTCTATAAATATAAGGGGAAGATATGAAGTGATGATTTAGTATATGTCATTGCTTCTAAAAGTGATCATGAATCTAAAATTGATTAGCCTAGTTGTTTTTAAGCATACTCCAATTTTCAACTTGTACATGGTTGTGAACTCGATATTTTCCATATGTTCGTTTTTACCTCCACAAAGTCCTAAAATGAGGCCTCAAAGATGGCTGAATATTAACGTGAGTTATTGAAACTGTATATATAATCAAGTTCTTGGAGCCCCTAATAGGAGATTTGTTAACTATACAATTTGCTGATTAAATATTTAGTGAGGGACATTCCTCGCTATTAGGGGAAGAAAACTAGAAGCTTAATGAATCTCAATAAATTTTTCTAAAAAATCAAATTAATTATTTGAGTCTATATACAAGTATAATTGAAATTGAAGCTCAAAATATCATTAACTTGAAACTATAGCTAGACAAATGCCAAATGTATTTACTGATCACTATGGGTGTCAATATAGGATATGACACGCGGGTCGACCCGCGACATGACACGAAAATTCGTGTTCTGGTTGACTTGCAAAAAAATCGTGTCGTGTTCGTGTTGGGAAAAATGACACGTAAAAAATTCGTGTCGTGTTCGTGTTGATGTATTTGTGTTTGTGTTGACCCATTTTTTTTAATTATATTTTTTATTATTATTATTACATTTTATATTTTTATAATTTCAACCCATTTTTTAAAAAAAATTTGTCAATTACCGTTTTGATCCCTATTTTGCGTGTTATTCGTGTCTGTCGTGTCGTGTCAACTCGCAAAAAATTCGTGTCGTGTTAGTGTTGAAGATTTTGACACGAATAAAAATTCATGCCGTATTCGTGTCATGTCAAATTTGTGTCGTGTCAAATGTGTGTTGTGTCAACCCGTTTTGACACTCCTACTGATCACAAAGGAGGGACTAAGTCTCAAAGTCTTGCAAAGAACGACCAACCTATAATGGAGATTCCAATAGGACAAAATATGTTCGAGCCTGTCAAAGCCATAAGCGTAAATGACTTATAAGGGCTAAAGACATCAATCCACGAAAAAAGAAAATAAGTCACTTATTGTGCTTCTTAAAGAGGTTAATCCCGAAGAAGGCGAACTCGGCGAAATAAGTACAGATGCTAATTACAATAATCATGGGATTACGGAATGGCCAAATCTGGTGTCATGAAAAATGATGAATATTTGATTGTTGTTGACCTATGCAATAAACTATATTGATATAGGAGAAAAATATGATAATATTATACCTTTCGTCGACGACACCATTGCCTTCTCAGTAACTCTTCTTATCTCAAGAGATAATCTATACTAAGAATCCAAAACTATTCGAGAATATTAGAAGCATTTAGGCAGGAATAAATGAAAAGAGTCAATTAAGGAAGAGCAATGGTTTTCACAAAGACCTAACATCAATCACGATGTTCCTTATTCTCCCGTGCTGGATTTTATTACGTTCTGTTACTTGATCAGTATCACAACTAAAATACATCTTTAGATGCTTTTAATGGATGTCGTGACTATAGGTTCTTTCACGGTGATATTTATTTGAAAATCGCTGAAGGATGGGGTCTTTAAGGTTTATTAATATACTCTTTTTTCCTTTGTCATTTTTTTTCCAAGGATTTTTTCCTAGCCAAAGGTTTTTAATGAGGCAGTTTGTGCAATGCTTTGTAGCATATGTCATGTACTCTTTTACCTTTGCTAGTTTTTTTTCTATTGGGTTTTCTAGCAAGGTTTTAACGAGGCATAATGATGAGTCTCCAATTAACTATGTATTACGGGTTAATATGAACATGAAATTGATTTAAAAGTAATTAAAAGTTATGAGAATTATAATTAAATTGTTATTTTATTATCAATTATATTCTCATAAAATTTCTTATATTTTGCAATAAATTTCAGCTAAATAAAAAGATAAATTGGAGAGATCAAGTAGAGTTGCTTTGGATTTCTGAATCATTGAAGATCTTATCAAATCTTCCTTTGAATATTTTTAAGGAAAGTTTTCCATCAAATAAAAAGGGAAAGATTTAAAGGATTGGATCAAATATATGATTAGAGATTCTAGTGAAGATTCTATTGAAGATATTATAGAAAATTAAAAGATATGATTTCATCCCTGTAAAAAGGCAACTCTTAGAAACACAAAGGAGGATTCGACAGAGGCAAGCAGATTGAAAGGAAGGAGAAGAACACTAGATACCAAAGTTGGAGATTTCAGAGAGAAAGAGAAGCTTGAAGGAGACTGGGCAACATTGATTCTTCTTCTTCTTCTTCTTCTTTATGATTTTTTTTTTCTTTGTTTTGTTTAAGCCAGCTATGTCTGGCTAATTTTCTTTTGTAGTTGGCGTTATGGATCCGATGTGAACCCTTTATGATTTCTGAATTATTTTTATAATTGTTTTAATTCAATTAGTTTTATTTTACCTTGAATGAATTTCTCTATATCCTTATTAGAACTGATCACTATATTATAGGGCTTTGAGAGTTAGACCTCACAATAGGCATATTGGGATTTTAATTCAGACTGGGGTAAAATAACAATTTGTGCATGATTTAGACATAAGCTTGTATGAATTGCAGACTTTTTAATTCATCCACGTAATGCTTGATTCAAGAGGATTACTAGGACACTAGGATTCCAATTGGGTTAAAGGGTTACATACACTAAGACATTAGAGTTTAACTAATTGATTTGAGAAAGATGAATTGTCTGAACTAATGAGTTAATTAATTATAAGAATTAATTCAGATTTCTAAAGGAGGATCAAAGGTGAAGTGCATTTTGGCTACAGTTTCTTTACATTATTTACTTATATCTTTTCTTGCGTTCTTGATTATTCTTGAATGTTCTTGATTTTCATTATAATTAATTTCAATTATTTTTCTTTTAATTCAAAATCTATTTGCTAAACCAAATTGGATTGTCCAAATTAAGGGGAATAGTTAGGATAATATTTTGTGCTTTAATCCTCATGGTACGATACTCTACTCACATTTTATTACTTGAAACGATTGGTATACTTGTCGTAATCGCAACACATAAACTTAGTGCAATGATATCTATTGGGATGTGTTTTAAATGATGTTACCAATCCAATTGAATAGACATTACTACAATTTAATTTGGGAGAAGATTACGAGATAACCATTATGGAAAATTGTAATTGTTGATCCACTTCCTTAGCTCCAGCAGCAGCTATATGACTCAAATGAGAGAGAGTTATATATACTGCATTTTTTTTTTCTTATACCAAATTTTTATCCAACTGGATTTTGTTAATTTATTTTTTTTAATGAGGCAGTCTAAGCTAGCGTGTAATAAATTTTTTATGTTAATTATGAATATTATATTTTTTTTCTTTCGCTATATTTTTTATCCCATTGAATTTTCCTTGGTAGGTTTTAGTGAGACATATTCGTAGTGTATAATCATCCAAGGGAGAATGTTGTGAATGTGAAACATAAATTTCACATGTGGATGACTATTGGAATTTCAAGAAGTTTATGTAACTTTTTATTTGCATATGACTTTTGGTATGAAATATAACTATCATACTAATAGTGTAATAAAGTGTACTTGCTCTTTTATTCATGTATAGTGTCCTATATAAGGACAAGACTTATATATGATCTTCATATGTTTTCTATCATCACTATCTTTTCTCTATTTCTCTTACTTTATTTTATAATAGGGATTTGCATATATCATTTAACATGATACAAGAAAGTTTTTTACACACACAGCATTTTTTTGGGTCGACACTTTTTGAAGCAAAAAAAAAAAAACTACGGGATGCAAAACGAATCTCTATAACATTACATAATCACTTTTCCTATAACATAACTCTTATAAAATCCTTTATAATAACTACCGGTTTATTTACGTACTTGATGAATGAATGTTATTTTAGAACTTCATTTTTAGCTTACACTTACACTTTTTTATCATTTTCATTTTAATAAAAATTCTAAAAGTAATAAATATCAATTAAATATTTTTTTAAATCGTGTTTAATCCCATTGCGAATCTATTTGCATTGTAATGTAAATAACTAAATGGTAGTAGATCCTCTAATATGTTAATTAATATGATCATATTATATTAATCATAAATATACAAGGGTGGATAAATAGTGCTAAAGTAAAAAGGAGAATACATGGGAATGGATAGTTACAATATTATCACCAGTAATTCTCCGTTATATGATTAGAATTCTTTCAGGGTCATATTAATTGAAATCAATTTGCTAACTAAAATATGAGTGAGGATATTCTAACTACTAAAAACTCTTACTACTAACTTATTACTCATTACATCACCATTGGATCAAAGAGAGAGAATGTTAAAAAGTTTTTGAAGAGAGAGTAAATGTTAATCTAATGGTGATTAGATAGGTTGTAAGTTGGTAGTAGAAAATTTTGGTAGTTAAAATATCTCTCCTCCTAAAATATAGGGTCCATAATTTTTTTTTCTCTTTTTCCTAAAGAAGGTTATTGTCTTTGCTGCAGAAGATTATTTTGATGCAATTACATAAGATATATAGACCCCACTAAATATACCTTTAGACAATCAGTGATTATTAAAAATGAGAGGTTATATTTACTACCTCTTAATATCAAATCTTAATCATTGATTTTCGTCAATCTAACAGGTATAATTTATTGAAAATTAGTAATTAATTAATAAGTAGAGAAATGTTATACTTACTATCTTTTTTTTTACTACTTCTTACTATCAAATCTTATCCGTTGATTTTTGTCAATCTAACAGCTATAATTTATTAAAAATTAATAATTATTTAATAAATGTGATTTTTAATAAATTATAACCGTTAGATTGACAGAAATCAACGGTTAAGATTTGATAGTATATGACCCAATAAATTACAACAGTTAGATTGACAGAATCAAATGTTAAGATTTAGTAATAAAAAGTAATAAGAAAAAGAGGTAGTAACTATAATGTCTCCCGTTAAAAATTACCCTCATAATTAATAGGGGTTTGCATTTGTCATTTAACATGACACAACAAAATTTTCTACACCCACAATATTTTAAGGGGCCCACGCTTTTTGAAAAAAAAAAAAAAAACTACGGCACGCAAAACGAATCTCTATAACATTACACAATCATTTTTTCTACCACGTAACTCTTATAAAATCCTAATTAATATATAATAAACTTGTGAAATTAATACAAGGCAAGGTCGATTCCTAGTTGCAACAGAACCGAAATGAAAACATGGCGTTAGCCATTAGGGTTTTATGGACAGTGAGAAAGAGTTGCATAGGAAAGCTTCACCCTTTGCCAAATTCTCAGCATTTCTTTTACTGCAAACATTCAAATTCAAATTCAAATCCCCTTCTCCTCAAATTGCTTCAGGTCCCTAATTCACGCATCAAAACAACGCTGGATCATGAAGTGTCTTCCTTTCAAAGCTCCCAACTTTCTTGGGAATTTATTGTTACCTCACTAAGCCCTTCGTCTTCTCAGAAAGCTCGCTTGGTAGTAATCTTCTCTCTCGGTTTTTCATTTCATCTTTTTTTCCCCCCTCTTTTGGGTTTGATACATATTATTTTTTTAATTAAATTGATTGATATCTGATATGAAGAAAAATCAAGCAAATGGGGGTTTTACACCAACTTTTTTTTTTTAATTGAAAAAATGGGAAAGTTGTGGTTTTAACAAATTTTCTGATGAATTTTATATATAATAAGGTTTCAGTTTCTCAATTATGACATTAATTATACTTCCTGGATTCCCAAACAGAGCTTGTGGTAATGATTATTCTCATATATTATTATTGATTGGTCAGGTTTTGGAATGGATTTTGGAGAAATTACTGAAAGAAAATGAAAAAGACCATAATCTCTTCTCTGAACTCATCTTTCTATGTGAAAAGCTGAAGAATGTGCCACTAGGAATGCGTGTGTTCACTTCTATGGAGGCTATTGGAGTTAAACCCACTTCCCTGGTTTTCAATTCCCTTATAAGTGCTTGCTTATCTTCACATGATATTGTTACAGCATATAGTTTATTTGAGATCATGGAGAGTTCAGAGAGCTATAAACCTGATTTTCACACTTATAATATCTTTATTTCAGCATTTTCCAAGTCGGGGAATGTTGATGCCATGCTAGCTTGGTACTCAGCTAAGAAGGCTGCTGGACTTGGTTCTGATCTTCAAATGTTTGAATCCCTTGTATCGGGCTGTGTTAATTCAAGAAACTTCGAAATTGCTGATAGAATTTTTGAAGAAATGATGATATCTGAAATTATACCTAGTGTATCCATACTGGAAAGTATGCTTAAAGGGCTTTGCAAGCAGAAGAGTTTGGGTCGAGCTGAGGAGTTCTTCAAGTTTGTGCTGGATGCTGGATGGGAAATCAATGAAAACATGGCTGAGGAGTTAGTAGCTTTGTATCATGAAAAAGGACAAGTGGAAAAGATGGAGGAGCTACTTGAAACTATTACAAAGCCCTGTCCAGTTAGTACTGTTGTCCTCTCACGAATCCATTGTGGGATTATAAGGATGTATGCAATGTTAGATAGATTGGATGATGTAGAGTTTGCTGTGGGTAGAATGCTGAAACAAGGGCTGTCATTCACAAGTGCAGATGATGTTGAAAAGGTTATCTGTTCATACTTTAGAAGGGAAGCTTATGATAGGCTAGACATATTCTTGGAATGTTTAAAGAGTTGCTATGTGCTTACCAAATCAACTTATGATTTGTTGGTATCCGGCTATAGAAGAGCAAGCTTGCATGAAAAAGTAGATTCAGTGATGGAAAACATGAATTCAGAAGGATTAGCATAACAGCTTATGGTGGTGATGAGAGATGAGCTCCATTCAGCTCCTCAATTTTTACACCAGGCAGCAATAATCTAGTGTTGTTAGCAATCAATGGGTATACAGTCAAATGAATATAAAAAATTCAGCATGTCATTTTATCCTCTGTCCCTCTATCAAGCTTTACAATTGGGATTGAAGATTGTTTAATTATTCCAATTAAGGCTTCTGTATAGATTGTAGAGTCCACACCATTTTGTTTCACAGTCAGAGTGACTGACTTCAAGATCATCGTATAAATAATAAATTTACTTTTAAGGGTGATGGCTGGTAGACATTTCAACGTACAACTGAAATCATGATGGAGCCAAATTCCGTATTTGTTGTATGACTTAACCATGTAGCTGGATGTTTGATAATACAAGAAAGATTTCAGTTGTTTTTTAATTGTTGATTATATTTCCTGAAACTGAAACTGGGACAATCATTTATCTCTTCCCTTCCCTTCCCCTTTGTCTTAACACTGAAGAAGTGGGTGACGTATAAGCGATGCATGACTGATTGACTGCTCCCATGTATTCCTCATTTATCTCTCAGTTGCAACCTCTGTCTCACTATACTGAATGATCATGAGAGAAAGTCATACTACGATAGCAATTTTCATTGAAAATAAGTGAATAATTCTGGTCAATTCCATTAGAACTATTTTTTGTTTGAATTGTTTTAACATTTCTAGATAGTTAACTACTAGTTGGTGGATTTCCACTCCGTAGAGATAACGACACGTAGGTCTTCGAGATGGTATTCATAGGAGATCGAGATAACGTTGCCGTTGCAAGTGTTGGAGAAGGCAATGGCTAGTGTAGTTTTACCTTGACATTTCATCAAACAACGTTCATACATTTCAGTTTGGTTTATGTAATTGCCCGGATTTGGTTCATGTCAGTGCATAGTTGCTAATATATTTGTTTAACAAAACATTCTCAGTTAGATAAAGATTTTCCGAGACCTCTTGACAATAGCAATCAAACAAGATGAACAACTTTTACCCCCTAACATTGGGTTTGAATATTTTTTTTCCCATTAAGAGGCATCCTAGAGAGCAAACATTAATCATAGCATGTGGAAAATACATTGAAGATATTGGTAAAATTAGGGTATAGACAAAAGGGTAGAAAGTAATGAGCAAACAGCCTTCATTTATTCAACGGGAAAAGTTGCCACTATGTATTCAAGATGAAAATCATTAATCATAGCACGTGAAAGCAATTTCATCACTTCCAGAATTCCAATTCTGAAAGTCCAGAGGACGTTCATATGCTTCTTAAACTAGTCACTTGTTTTCTGACATGAACTTCCACCATAATTGGCAACTGCTACTGTGTTACTTCAAAGGTAAAAACGATTTCAACCATTCTTTCCATGGAGCATCCTGTTGTTGCTCAACCCAAGACAAGAAACAGCTATCCAACAAGCAGAAGAAGTTGACATAAAGGAGCTGATACCTTACAGGTATATACCGAAAATTCGCAACCTGAACAATTGGCCATATGCCCCCTTCTAAAATCAAGGCTGGGAGAAAATCTCTCTTCACATCTTCTTTTATTTGAGGAACACTCTTTCCACTAGAAAAACCCATGTAAGTAAAAAACACGAGTAAATCCAATGGCCCAAAGAGAAACCCATCAGCGCCAACTTTTGCAGCAACAAAGCGGAAGGAATTGGGTTTAAGCATAAGTTTCAATCTTATAAACCGATCCAAACCTTCATACCTACAATAATTAACATATAAGAACAAGGGGAATCGACAAGTTGATTACAAAATACATAGTACATGTCAACACCCCCCAAAATAAAATAAAAAATAAAAAAACATACTAGCAGATACAAAAGCACACATGTACAAGTCTTTCCTTTACTGATTCACCACTACAAGATAGCAGCTACAAAGATTTTAATGAGTGTAAGAGTATCTCCTAGACTTAGAGCCCAAAATTAAAGATTCAAAACCTTAGCCGATGAGAAGGCCATACCAGTATACCACTATAATGCTACTGATCAGGTATTAAATGCTACATAAGTAATCCCACATAAAGTTTGAAGCCTTCCTTTTTAGTCAGTTGGAGATCTCATAAATTCAAACATCATCTCATGTGAACTACAAAACTTCTACTAATGAGACCATAAAAACATAAAGATTAATTTTTTTGATAAAAATAAAAATAATATTTTTAATAAACACGAGATTAAAAAGTGATTAGAAGGCATATCTAGAGCAGTGGTAAAGCCGCTCCTTTGTGACCAAAAGGTTTTGGGTTCAAATCCAAGATTCAGGAAATAATCTTTTTGCAAAAATGTAAGAGTAAGGTTATGTACAAAGATTTTCTCACCCCGACCCCGACAAGTCGAGGTTTCATAGGGAGCTCTTTTTTTTTTTGTAAGAATAAAAATGACTACCGGGTGTCTGAAGCAACTGAAAAAACACTTTTCAAAGCCATCCAGGAAAGAAAGAACCAGCAAAGAAACCTTCTACAATAACAGTGTCAACAAACAAACAGACAATAGAATTTATAAAAGGTAATACTTTTTACCAGTAGTGGCCGACAGGGCCAACAAATCCAAACCCAAACAAGCTGGTCGCACACACCCGTTTCCAGTTGATCTTGGTTTCTTTATCGTCATCCTTAGAGAGATTGCCATTAAACAAGAGAAATAAGCAAATTAGATGGGTGTGCTTACCAAGAATAAAGTGTCACATCATATACTAAGTGAACTAAATTGTTTAAAAGTACCAAAATATATGTGTTTGTAACTTTTGTATTACATTTACCCAAGTCATAGAAAGAAAGAGTAAAGTTATAACATATGGTTAATCCACATTTGAGGAGTTTATACAAATAGTAATCAGTTGCACTTCACAATGTTGCCAATATCAGACTCCAAAAGGCATGTCCGGTGCAGCTTCACCCTAACCAGAAAACAGGAACCATGACAATTATTTTTCCTGTCTCCCTATTTTGGAGGAATGAAGAAGTAAAATTTCCCAAGTGTAGCCACTGAATAAACCAGATGTTTCTATACAATTTTTCAATTGGCAAAAATTTCAAGGAGCATTAACATAATTTCCTTTTCCCTACCCCTCTTTCTATGGTTCGAGTGCAAAAATAACTGTATGTTATGAAGAATGGAAACTAATGGAATGACAAGGAATGGCACGACAAATTTTATAAAACGTGTGTTTTGGGAGTTTTTTGTTTAAAAGAATGACATGACAATGGAAGCACTCGAAGAACCCTCCTTGCCAATTGCAATTCACAACCCCAAATTTTTGTCCCTCCAAATTCTGGGGGTAAAGGAGGGAATGACACAGCTTCCGGTGGGATTACCCTCCATTCCTTCATTAAACAATCAAACAAGAGATTGTCATGTAACTTCCCATTCCATTTTCTTTAATCTCCCAAACATACCCTAAGTATGTAATGTAGTCAGTTTCTGCCTACAAAATCTCATTCGGAAAAATCAGCAACACCCACAAAATGGCACTTGAAAACATTGACCATCAACACAAATCATTAAAGAGCCACACCCATTTGCCTAACCGGAGAACAAGATCATATAATGCAGACAAAAAAGAAAACAACTACAAATTCATTTCCCTCTCAAAAAATACTTTCACACCTTCCCCACACAACTTAAAATCCAGGTCAAACATTTTATTCTCAGCTAAAACTTCAAACCGGTAATCAACTACAAAACTCAAACATAACAAGCATCATCATTCACCAAACGCATGCAAAATTAGAGATACCCATTTTCCAAAAAGAAATCTTTTCAAGGGAAACAATACCTGTTTTCTAGTATGGGTCTTGGCTGTGTAGTGGGTAACTTTCTGAGCAGCAATGTCACCAGCACCCCAAATCAAGCCAGAGCTGATAACCTGTGTCTTAACAGGGTGAACAGCCAAGCAATGTTGGTACCATTTCCACAACCTCAGCATATTCAAAGATTCACAACAAATTAGAATGATTCAAATAAAAAGGGCTATTAATCATGGAAAATCATCCCCTTTTAGGGATTTATTCAAATGCGGGCATTCGCAGCAAAACCCCAAAATAAAAAATAAAAATAAAAAATAAAAAATGAATCTTTTGAATGGCACTTTGGTTTCTATGGCTTTCTGTTACTCTTCAATATCATTTCCTGGAATTCTATTCATTTTTTCCCAATAAGGGAACAGATTAAAGGAATGAACTTTGGTCAGAGATGAAGTATGAGAAATTGGGCGGTTCAGGTTGACATTTCTGACATTGCCAGTGGTACTATGGGAAGTTCACCTACACGGCAGGGGTAAAACTGTACTTTACGTTAATTACGCTTTATGGTCCTTGTTGGGTTTTCCATGGGGCTTACAGGCCCATCTCCTTAGTATTTTTATTTTTTTTGTTGAACTAAGATTTCTTTGGATAGTAAAAAGAAAAAGAAAAAATAGCATGTTTGCATTTGTTTGAAAATCACTTCCCATGAAATCCTAAATTTTCAGGGTAAGGTAGGGGGTGAGAGAAATTAACTTCTTCTTTTTTCCAAAAAAAAAAAAAATTCTTGCAGAAATAATTTGATTATAATTTATTTTAAATATAAAATAACATAATTTAAATACACATAAAAATAAAAATAAAATAATCCTCATGAGTTAAGAGTTACTTAAGGTGTAAACCAAAAAAAAAAAAAAAAGCAAAGAACTTACTTAAGGTTGGACACAAAAAAAAAGGCCTTCATAAATAAATAAAGAGCTATACGAAGGAGTTGTTTAATTTTGATAAAAAAAATTATTTTTTTAGTCTTATATTAACAAAATAATTTTGATATCCATAATTATGTTTATTTAGAATTATCCAAAATTATGTGTGACAACAAATGTGCGAACGGTTTGCGAAATAAGGCCCTGGCATAAAACATGATATCATCATCTTCAACCAACCTCCTCCTCAAATGATCAATTTACTGGACTTTATTTGTTTTTTATTCTTTTGGTAATCAAGAGGGCTTCGGGCTCACAATTTACTTACTTTTTATAACTATAGAACTCTTGATTTTCTGTAATTTATATTTTTGGGTTTAGGCCTTCTCTAATAAGAAAAAAAAAAGAATTATCCATAGTAAGGTTGGCAAAACGGGCCAACCCGGCTCAACCCGCATTCAGCCCGAAAAAAAACGGGTCGAGTCGGGTTGGCTCGAAAAAAAAACGAGTCAGAATACCCAACACGGCTCGACCCGAGCCGGGTTAGGGTTGGCTCGGAAAAAAACTCACGGGTTGGCTCAAAAAAAGCTCACAAGTTAGCTCGAAATGGTGCCAGTGAGTTGGCTCGCGAGTCGGTTAGCTCGAAATATTGGCTCGCGAGTTGGCTCAAAAATTTTAATTTTTGTGGTTTGTTCTCCTGTATATAATTATCAACACTGCCAAAACTATTGATTGCCTAATGGATAATGGTGCAAAGACAGTAACTAATAAAACATAACCAATAAATTAAGAAATCCCAACATAGCAGTAGACAAACACATTACAAAATAAAAATTGTCCTATGAGTTCCCATGGCCAATATAGTACAATAACAAAATATAAACATCCAAAAGTACACCATCATCATTAGATCATCTATAAAGTTTCATGACCATTAGATCCCCGTGAAGAAGCTAATATATGGGAAATACCATCATCATCATCATCATCTACAAAACACAAACCATAAAATGTAAATAATCAATTAAGGTTACAATGACAAATGAAAAATGAAATTTTAATTGCATTGAAAATAAATAAATTACCATTGGCAACAAAACCAGCCAACCAATTGCGGGTATATACCAAAGCTTCAACATTCTTTGACAACAACTTATTTCTATATTTGTTAAGCACACGTGATCCAATGCTAAAAGCAGATTCAGATGCCACAGTGGTAATAGGAATGCTTAACAAGTCACGAGCCATTAATGATAGACTCGGAAAACGACAATTATTATCCTTCCACCATTGCAATGCATCTAAACTATTCCAGTTGTCAATAACCATTACAGGCAGCTCCTCTAAATAAACATCAAGTTCAGATTTTCCAGCATTTATTGCTTGGTGTTGAGTGTGCAAGGTCAATTTCTATCATATTTGAGAAGTGCAAAAACATAATAATTGAAGTAAGTAAGTACATGCATAAATAAAGGCGTGAAAATGATTATGATATAACATAATTAAAGCTTTTTGCTAAACATGAACTTACATCCAATATCTCATCATCCCATCCTCTCAATTCCTATCAACCATTGCATCTTGCCTTTTCATTCCCTTTTTCTCCTATTATTGTGAAATGTTTCCAGCAACGAGCTTGCCTTTTTTTAGGCTTTTTAAAATCATGTCCTTCTTCAACTTCTTCCAATTCATCACTTTCTGCATCAGCTTCATTGCCTTCTTCAAGCATCGCCAAGCTTTCCCTACATCAATGTTAAATATAAAATTACTATAGCGTGGAAAAGATAATTTAAACTAAAACAGATTTAAAAAAATAGAAGAATATTAACCTATTCGAATCAGCCATTTCAGAGACTTCTTTGATAAGTAAAGGGCAGGATCAATAATGATCTGTCTTCCTCTTTGGTTCCTAACCATATAAACATTAATATAAAGAAATTTCAGTCAACTGATATAGTAAACCAGAAAAAGCATGCATGTATGTGCAATGAAATTATATAATTTAGAGCATGTTGATTTCATTTCTCTCTTGTAAGTGACCTCTGCTGGTAAGTAACTAAACAACTAAAGCTCAATGTATCATTCAATAAAGGGAAAAAAGAAGCAAAGGTAATACAGTACAGAATACTGTTGGCAAATCATTACAGATTTAATGTGCCAAAACCGCATACTTCATTCTTGCACAAAGTCTCCAATGAAGCCAAGTCTCAGGCTTATCCATGCTAGGTACTTTCAGGTATGCTTTGCAGGTTCAACTTCAACCAAAATGTTGCAACACAATCCCAAACTTTCATCCAAACAGACATTGGTTTCTATTTCATGTGACTGGCTTACAGATTCTAATTAAAATAAATAAATATATAACGAATCAAATGGATACCATGGAAATGGATAGTTGTAATTTAATGTGCATCCCATTTTCAAATATCACTGTATAAGACAGCAGGAACCTCAAACAATGCATCCTTACTTCCTCATTCTATGTCAATCTTGATTTTCCTCAACATCTAATAACTATCTCTGCTGAAGGCATATAATTTTTGTATTAAAGTGCAGAATCATCTAATTGATTTATGTTATTTAATGCCTTACAACATAAAAACCCAACAAGGACTCATTTGGTATTTGTAATGATTTGTGATAAATTACCAATTGTATTTTATCCATACTCAGATTTAATTCTCTTAAAATTTTAAACTAATCTAACAATTAATAACCCAAAATTGGTGGGAGAGGGGGGAACAGACTTTGATCTTAAATCGAGTAATGGGAACACCCACCCATCAAGTTTCCTTATAAAACACTCACCCATCATGCACCGAAGCATACAAATCATCATTAACCCAAAAAGAGAACCAAGTGAATCAACTAATTGTGGACACCAAACTGATAAAAACAAAGAAGATGTGCGTTTGTGCTTGACACCCGTCCAACATAAGTTTAGACTAAGAAGAAAAAAGAGAATACCTGAAAACACAGAGGTGGCGGTCGGTGGAGAGGAGGAGCACGGTGGCTACTGGCTGCCAAGATCTGGAATAAAAAGGGGGGGGAATTAACAAAATGCAAGATCTGGAATACCTTAAAGTTTGTCGTCGCCGTCGGTGTGGGTGGGGTGGGGGACGGACGTGGGGTGACTGCTGGTAGTGGTGACTGGTGAGTTTGTGAGCGGTGACAGTGAGTGAGAGTGTCTTAGGACTGAGTGTGAGTGTGATCGTGAGTAACTTTTTTTATTGTATTTTATTTATAAAAAAAGTAACCCGCGAGCTGGCTCGTTTTAGCTCTGGTTGGCTCGGGTCGGGCTGAATCGAGCTGGCAGCTCATTTTTACCAACTCAACCCGACTCGTTTTGTGCGGGTTACGAGCCAACCCGACGGGTTGGCTCATTTTTGCCACCCCTAATCCATAGGGTAATTATTAAAAAATAAAATTAATGGCACTTTTTAAATTTCAAATTAGTTATTCCCCTTATCTCCTATGCTTTCAAATGTCAATCTAACTCACTTAGGGTTTCCACTTTTCAATTTAATTTCATTATTCTTAAGTTTAAATGTTTAATCGTATTTTATTTTTTTTGTGATTGATATGTCTACGTGTGAATAGCAAATGATACTGATCAGGATAAAATATGATAGGCTCATTAAAGGGCCAAATACAGAGAACGAGGCTCAAACTCACAAAGCCCATAATGAGGCGCGATGGCTTTCAACACGCATAACTGAGCGCGATGCCACCATCGGACATAAAACCACACTTTAACATAACTTCGGAGACAAGGAAGCGATCACAGGAACTAATAAAGGCCCACTGCGCCATTGAACAACTAAACAGAGGATAGCACCAGCTTGCCACCACTCTACCAGGATAACCTGACATAAAGAGATAAGGCTATAGAGGCACCAGTTGAACCTGCAACCCTTGAACAGCCAATCAAAGGCCTTACCGTCTTCCTAAGGCGGCATCAGAACTACTTTATAAACAGATGGTACATGCCCAGGTATGATCATCTAATTCACAACAAGAATACATATAACACCTGACATTGATACTGACTTGAGCGTTGGAGTGTCATTGCAGGTACCTTCAGTCGGGATCATCGCGCTAAAGGAGAACCAAAGTCCTCCCATCAACATCAACAACCCCCAGCCCAGAAAATAGACAGCCCAACTCAAGGACTTTTAGCTTCGACCGTGTGTGATTTGACCCGATACACTTTGATTGATTTGGTTCGATACACTTTGGCCAGCCCATATTATATTGGTCTTATCAGATACACTTAGATGGTGTTTGGTTGGGTGGATTTTGAAATAACCCCATGTAAATGAAGTTGGCATTCCTCAAAGCATGTGTTTGGTTGAGAGTGAATTGGGTGAATACCCAGGCAAGGTTGATGCCTACCATTCTCATTTTTGTGCCATTTTCCTATGCTTCCACACTGTTTAGAATCCATTTTAGAAGGTGGCATTTTAAAGAAACTCAGCTAAACCACGTAGGGCCCACAACATATGAGACCACAATACCCTCTGATATTATATGTCTGTGGGCTTTGCCGTCAACCAAGGAAACAATCTCTTGTTGGGGTATCTTCCCATTTAAGAGAACCTTTGCTTAAAAAAATGGACTCTCTCTTTCCTCTCTCTCTCTCACACACACACACACACACATTCAGCTTCTGCCTTGTTTGCTGTCAAGATTCGGTCATACTCTGTAGTATTTAACTTTGCTCGTCTAGAAACCTTTCTTTTCTCTCTTATTAAAGCCAAGAAACTTGGTTACATTTCAGTGTGAGTTGGTCCTCACAAGTGGGGCCTCTTCTCTTTACTTTTCTGGGAAATTTTCATACAACTCTCAGGCTAACTATGACTTATTGAATTTAGCAATCAGCTATTGAGTAGTGATGATGGGCGTGAACCAAGGGCCCGAGCGTTGAACTGAGAAGCAGAAGCAGAGGAGACTTTGGTGATGGGGTGGTGCTTTTGTTTTAAAAGAAGGATATTTTCGTAATTGCTACTTATTTTCCCATCTATATTTTATCTCAAACCAAACATAGACTTTATAAATCTTACCTAATTTGTCCGGTAAATTTTTTTCTAACCAAACAACTTTTTTTACATTTTCCTACCAAACTTATTTTCCAACCATTTCTCTATCAATTATATTTTCCTAATATTCAAAAAATTTCTCCTCAACCAAACGCCACCTTAGAGATTTTACATTTGGTCGCTACTCAAAAAAAAAAACATCATTTCGCTTTAATTTTTTTTTGTTCCAATCGATCGAGTTAACAAAAACCAACTAAGTCTTTGACAAAAATTGACAAAGTCAAACCGGTTCTTTCTAGATCAACCCGACCGAGCGTCGCACAACTCTTACTAAGAGAGTGACACCTGAATCGAAAAAGAAAATTTCTCTTTCCTCTTTCTTCTCTTTAATCTTTTTTCTTTCTCTGTGCTCTGTCTAACTCGTGCTTCGAGAGCACAAAATACTCTCTCCTTCGATAGAAACATGAATTTACTTTTGACCCCTTATCCCACATTTTATGTTATATGATTTCTTTGGTGGATAATATGAATATATTGTATTTTCTTTGGACATAATAGCGCCACCTGTACTTGAACTCTGCTACAGCATCTATGCTTATAATAATTCCACTCTGTCCTCCACTTTCGTCGCATTGCCTGCAGATTCAGCAGTTGATAAGTTCACCAGGTAAAATCTGGAATTCAATCGCTTTTTTTTTTTTTTTCTCTATTTGTGATCTTGTACAATTCAATGCTCTTAGTTCCACTTCATCTTCTATTACAGTTTTTATCCTTAGAATCTTTTCTTCCTTTTTTCTTTACACACCCTCTTTTTCATTTTTTCTGTTCTAATTTCAAGTGTTATTTCCTCTTTAATATACTCTTTTCTTGATGTGTATTTTTAAAAAATGGTATAAATATTCGAGAAAGAAAGCATGTTGTTTGATGGCTATGCATGTCTTTTTTTTTGTCATCCATGAAAATGGCTTATTCACTCATGGATGTATTTTTTTGAAATGAAAATATGGAGAGTATTATTTTTTCATATTCTTAGCTAAACTAGGTTTGCTTTGTCTAGTTACTTACAAGTTATACGAGTTGACATAGTTTTGAATATGAGTTCTTATTCTTCCATTTATAGGTTATTATGACAATCACCTAGGCTTTCTTATCATAGGTCTCACAATTTATCTATCCTCAAGGTGTGAGCTTCGTGCAATTTTCACATTACTATAATTTAATGTAGATTATGACATTTCTACGTTACTCTTTTGCTATTTATAATTATAATATGGGCATGTATTATTTGGAGTTCCTTTCTTACACATTTTATCACCTTTTCAGGTATTTTATATCTGAAATCTTAGGAGGGAACATGGTATAGAACATAAAATAAGTTGTGGCCTTCCTAGTGGTCCTTGTTCCATCGTCAAGCGATTGAGGTTGACAAACACCAATTTAAAGGAGAATATGGGCAAGCTTGACAATGATGATACTGTTTCTGGAACTAGCAGAAGAAACCAATCAGGAAATACCAACATGAAGAAAGGATTCTTTCAATCAGTAAGTGTTAAGGTTCAAAATAAACTTGCGCAATTGGTAATTTGAGTGCTGCTATTTTTTTTACTGCTTTACAGCTTTTGGTTCATGTTCTTGCTCAGTTGGATCTTAATCTTGGAGCTTTTAATTCTAACTTGGCTAAAATAGCAAAATACCATAATGTTACTCTTTCCAGTCGGGACTCACATTTATTTCTAAGTTGTAATAGCTGATAGTTTTCTTTATCATGCTATTACTATTTTCTTCAGGGCTACAACTATTGGTGCAGAACTCTAATAATTATTTAGAAAATGAGTCTGAGTCTGACGCTTTTTCGTTATAGTAGGGTGGACATGCATCATATTTCATTTGTAACCTATTACTGGGTAGAAGTACTAGTTAATTGAATATTTATAATGTTACATCTATTTTAGTTGATATTTAACTTAAACGATTATTATATTTGATTTCGAATTTTCTAAACATTTTAGGATTTTAGGGTGATTTGGCTTTAGCAATGAGTGGCAAGTCATAGACTCATGCAAGTTACCTACCACTATATCTTGGTTGCTTTGGGAAATTGCTACTTGCTAGTAAAGATTGGGTAACCTGCTATTTTCCATCTGTTTAACAACTGAAGCTAAATCTTACTCTTGATTTTTAACTGAGTAATGTTTCCTTTTGTTATATAGAACATGTCTAAATCTAGTCTACATGAGGTTCAAGAATAGTTCAGCTCAAAATTGATTATCTTTTGGTATATAATTTGATAGGGGAATCATTTTGATGGCAAGAATCAAGTGAATGAAAGTGCTAAGGCTACAAATTCAGGTTGTCAAACCAGCTGCACTTTCTGCATGGGTAAAAACAGTTGCCCAATTGTACGATCAAGAACAAAATTAATGAATGTTCTGATTGAGAGAGGAAAACCTCAGGAAGCAAATTCCATTTTTGAAAATCTGATTGAAGGAGGGCACCAACCATCTTTAGTAACATACACAACCCTGTTAAATGCCTTGACCATTCAGAAGTGCTTCAAGCCTATACATTCTATTGTCTCACAGGTGGAAGAAAAACAAATGAAGCCTGACTCAATATTTTTTAATGCTCTCATAAATGCATTTGCTGAATCTGGGAACATGGAGGATGCCAAGAAAGCTGTCCAGAAAATGAAAGAAAGTGGACTAAGACCTAGTACTAGCACTTATAACACTTTGATAAAAGGGTATGGGATTGCAGGTAAGCCTGATGAGTCAATGAAGTTGCTAGAACTGATGTCAACGAAGGGAAATGTGACACCCAATCTCAAGACATATAATATACTTGTCAGAGCATGGTGTAAACTGGAGAACATTTCTGAGGCATGGAATGTGGTGTATAAGATGTCTGCTTCTGGAATGCAACCAGATGTTGTAACTTTCAACACTATAGCAACAGCTTATGCTCAGAATGGAGAGACTGCTCAGGCTGAAGCAATCATTTTGGAGATGCAGAAGAATGATTTGGAACCCAATGAGAGAACTTGCACCATCATCATAAATGGATATTGTAGAGAAGGTAAAATAAGGGAAGCCATGAGGTTCGTATACATGATGGAGGATCTTGGGTTGCAGCCTAATATTATTGTATTTAATTCCCTGGTTAATGGTTTTGTGGACATGATGGATAGAGATGGTGTTGATGAGGTAAGCTTGAACGTATGGTCTGAACTTTTTTTTTTCTCTTCTTAAACTTACTTGTTTTGGATCTGTTCAGGACAGAAAAGGCGGTTGATTAAAATTTGAGTCATTCAACATAGAATCAATCATGAACATCTTCAATTCATACTCTCTTGACATTCATTTTATAATTGATATACAGTAAAACAAAAGAAATGGTAATGGACAATTAGCAACTAGCAATGGTATATTTGAATATTGTAAAATGCAACTCTTTCTGTAGGACTCTTCTGGAATTTACCACTTGCATGCTTTTTGTCCATATTTCCAATGGATAAATATAGGAATCTTCCTTACATTGGTTCTTGATTAGATAGTTTTAGAATCATATGTGATTTTGTCATTTTTGCTTGTAATCTGCTATATGGTATAAGGAGTTGTAAGTTGTAACCTTCTAAAGGACAAGAAATAATTCGGATTTATTGCCATATGCGTCAGGTTTCTAAATCTTCTTGTTCCGAGTTAAGTGTTTGTCAAATTAGTATGCCAACTGTCATGCAAATGTCGAATAAATTTTAGGCTGAAAGAGAGGAAACAAAAAAATCAAGTAATCACTCCTTTAATTTGCTTGGCACAGTGGATAGCAGTCTTTTCAGTTTAATGTCTGATATGTATTCACTTAGCCTTTTAACTCATGGTGAATATCCTTATATAGGTTTTAAAGTTGATGGAAGAATATCAGATCCAACCAGATGTTGTAACATATAGTACTATAATGAATGCATGGAGCCAAGCTGGATTCTTGGAAAAATGCAAGGAAATCTACAATAAAATGTTGAAATCTGGTGTAAAGCCGGATGTGCATGCTTATAGCATTCTTGCTAAGGGTTATGTGAGAGCACAAGAAACAGAAAAAGCTGAAGAACTGTTGACTGCCATGATTGAATCAGGTGTCCACCCAAATGTTGTTATGTTTACAACTATTGTAAGCGGATGGTGCAGTGCTGGTAGAATGGCCAACGCTATTGGGGTTTTTGACAGGATGTGTGAACTTGGAATTTCTCCAAATTTGAAGACTTTTGAGACCCTAATTTGGGGATATGCAGAATCAAAACAGCCATGGAAAGCAGAAGGGATACTCCAACTAATGGAAGAGTTTCATGTTCAACCCAAGAAGTCCACAATGCTGCTTGTTGCAGAAGCTTGGTGTTTTGCTGGATTAACACAAGAGGCAAATACATTACTGAGTGCTGTAAAAGCCAAGCAGATGACCAATTCAACAGAGGAAGAGAGCAATATGCCAACTAAAAGCTCAGAGAAAATTTACCAAAAGCCACATAATAGTGCTCCTTTCTGTAGTCTTTTACAGATCCCATCTGTATGTACCACTGAGCAGAAAGGTTCAGCTTTAGCAGCTAGAAGAAATCGAAGGCTTATGAGAGATGCTGATTTGGAGTCTCCATTGCTCACTACAAAATTCAAGTGTCATTCTCATATTTGTAGATTTGGTGAAGGATTTTCCATTATGAGCACAAAACAGTTTCAAGGACAGCATGGTACATACCAACTTGCAAATTCATGTACAGCAGTATTCTTAAACTAAGGGTGTTGGGAAGGTGAACTGCGCGGTTGCGGAATATCTTTTTGATGTAATTACAATCTTATGCTCCACTCAAGTTATTTTTTTGCTAACAAAATTACTCCTTAGATTTTCATGTAATCAAAAATCAAAAGGCTTGTTTTTTATTCTGCAGCTCACATTCTCTCAAGGTGCTATGAGAAACAGGCGGCACCTGTCCCATCACTCACACTTGTACCCGTTTGCAATAGTAATACTTAAATGTAAAATAATATGTTGCGTATTAATCTGTGTCAGAGAGTTACAATATATAGAGACCCTAATGGGCTTAAGTGAAAGGCCCAAACCTAATGCAATCCTAATACAATCAGAATATTAACGTATAGGACTGAATCTAATCATATATAATCATATCTAATATTCTAACACTCCCCCTCAAGCTGGTGCGTATATATTATGAGCACCAAGCTTGTTACAAATGTATTCAACCCGAGGACCTCTAAGAGCTTTAGTGAAAACATCCGCTAGTTGATTAGACGAGTTGACAAAAGCTGTCTTGATTTCTCCTGACTGAATCTTTTCCCGAGTGATGTGACAATCAATCTCTATATGTTTGGTCCTCTCATGAAAAACAGGATTAGAGGATATATGTAGCGCAGCTTGATTATCACAGATGAGTGTCATGGGTTGTTTCTGTTCACAAAGATGAAGCTCCTGAATCAACTGCTTTAACCAGATCAACTCACAGGTAGTATTTGCCATTGCACGATACTCAGCTTCTGCACTAGATCGGGAAACAACAGGTTGTTTCTTGCTTTTCCATGAGATTAAGTTTCCTCCGAAGAAGACACAATAACCAGAAGTAGAGCGTCTGTCCGAGGGTGATCCTGCCCAATCGGCATCTGAGTAACCACAAATTTCTGTATTTCCCTGATCCGAATACAACAAACCTTTTCCTGGTGCTCCTTTGATGTATCGGAGGATCCTCACAGCAGCATCCCAATGTGAATCACAAGGGGAATCAAGGAATTGACTAGCCGTACTAACAACGAAAGAAATATCTGGCCTAGTCACAGTAAGATAATTGAGCTTCCCAATCAGCCTTCGATAACGTCCAGGATCAGATAACGGCTCCCCCTGTCTGGGCAATAACTTAACATTAGGATCCATGGGTGTATCATCTGGTTTACACCCCAACATACCAGTCTCCTCTAGGATATCCAATGCATACTTCCTTTGACAGATAGAAATGCCCTGTCTAGATTGCGCCACCTCAATTCCCAAGAAGTAACGCAGCTTCCCAAGGTCCTTTGTTTGAAATGCACTGAATAAATGTTGTTTTAACTGATGGATTCCGTCTTGATCACTTCCGGTGAGGATGATGTCATCAACATAGACTAACAAATAGATGCACTTGTTAGAAGATGTAATCCTATAGAATACATAATGGTCAACTTTATTGCGAATTAGGCCAAACGCCTGTACAGCAGAACTGAAGCGACTGAACCATACTCGAGGAGACTGCTTGAGACCATATAAGGATTTTCGAAGACGACATACCTTCCCAGACTCCCCCTGAGCAACAAAACCAGGTGGTTGCTCCATGTAAACTACTTCTTGTAAATCACCATGAAGAAAGACATTTTTGATGTCAAGTTGAAGGAGTGGCCAGTGACGAACAGCAGCAAGGGCAAGAAATAGGCGGACAGACGCCATCTTAGCGACTGGAGAGAATGTATCGCTATAATCAAGGCCAAAGATTTGAGTAAAACCCTTGGCAACTAGGCGTGCCTTGAGACGATCAACATGGCCATCAGGTCCAACTTTCACAGTAAACACCCAGCGACAACCAACTATAGACTTCTCTGGAGGAGCAGAAACAAGGTCCCAAGTGCCATTGGTATGAAGTGCGGTCATCTCATCAAGCATCGCTTGGCGCCATCCTGGATGGGAAAGTGCTTCACCGGTGGTCTTAGCAATAGAAACAGAAGAAAGACTAGAAACAAAGGTGAAATAAGGAGGAGAAAGGTGATCATAGCTCAAGAAGGTATAAAGAGGATAAGGGTTACGAGTAGTACGTGTACCTTTTCTTTGAGCAATGGAAAGAGCCTCTGGTGA
Source organism: Gastrolobium bilobum (assembly GCF_033153095.1). Taxonomy (NCBI): domain Eukaryota; kingdom Viridiplantae; phylum Streptophyta; class Magnoliopsida; order Fabales; family Fabaceae; genus Gastrolobium; species Gastrolobium bilobum. The sequence continues at coordinate 362,248 of NW_026898737.1, forward strand.
AGGATTCGGAGGGGAAGAATCAACTGCAGAGGGCAATGAGTCAGCAGGGGTCGAGTCGACTGGAGGTACTGTCTTACGACGCTGATAAGTGAGAAGTGGACGGTCCTCAGGTACTGGAGCAATAGGTGATTGCTTATCTGGAGTAGAAGCACCTGCATCTGGCAAAGACAAGTCAAGAAAAGGAACAGGAAGATCATGATCAACCTGTGACAATGGAGATGGGATAGAATTAAAGGGTTGTTGATCAAGAAAGATGACATCCGCGAAAACTAAGTAACGCTTGAGGTCAGGAGAGTAACATCGATAACCTTTTTGAAGACGAGAATAACCAAGAAAAATGCATTTAAAGGCTTTGGATGTTAACTTATCCTTACCAGGAGTGAGATCATGAACAAAACAGGTACAACCAAAAATATGTGGGGACAGAGGAAAGAGAGGAACATCTGGAAACAATAAGTTATGAGGAATATCATTATTAAGCACAGATGAAGGCATGCGGTTGATGAGAAAGCAAGAAGCAAGGACTGCATCAGCCCAGAAGTGAAGAGGAACATGCATGTGAATAAGAAGAGTCCTGGCAATCTCAATGAGATGTTTATTCTTACGTTCAGCTACTCCATTTTGTTGTGGAGTGTGAGGACAAGTGGTTTGGTTTAAAGTACCCTGTGTGGCTAAGAAATGAGAAAAGTCAACAGAAACATACTCCTTAGCATTATCACTACGTAAAATACGAATAGAAGCACCAAATTGAGTATGAATTTCAGCAGAAAACTTTTGATAAATAGAAAACAACTCAGAACGGTTTTTCATTAAATAAATCCAAGTACAACGGGAGAAATCATCAATAAAGGTGACAAAATACCGAAAACCTAAAATAGACACACTACGACTAGGACCCCAAACATCTGAATGAATAATTGAAAAAGGAGCATAAGCTCGTTTATTGACTCGATTAGCAAAGGAGGAGCGTATGTGCTTTCCTTGCTGACATGACTGACAATCTAAAGTTTGAAGACCGGATAAAAGAGGAACCATCTTCTGCAATTTCGCAAGACTAGGATGCCCGAGACGACTGTGGATGAGCTGTGGAGATTCTGTGAGAGAACAAGCAACTGAAGGACTCGGCACATCAAGGTAGAACAGACCCCGTGACTCACGGCCCACTCCAATCATCTTCCCTGTACCCGGGTCCTGCATAGAAACATAATGGTTTGAGAATGTGACAATACAATTAAGAGAATTGATCAATTTACTAACCGATATTAAATTATAAGGGATGTGAGGAATGTAATAGACAGATGTCAAGGTCAATGAGGAGGTTGGACAGATTTGTCCAATCCCATGAACGGGGACCTTAGTTCCATCAGCAAGAGTAAAAGAGGGTAAATTATCAGAATATGTAAGGGAAGAAAAGAGTTCCTTATTACCATAGAGGTGATCAGTAGCACCTGAGTCAAATATCCAAGGACCAAGTGATGCAGAATGAGAAACACAAGCAACAGGATTACCAGTTTCTGAAGAGAGGCCTGAGATTGAGGATAGGACTTCTTGAGAAGGGCCTGGAATGCTGCATATTCTTCAGAGGAGAGAGACTGAACCATTTGAAGCAGTATCCGATTGAGCTACATTAGCAGCAAAAGAAGGTCGCATGTGAGGATACTTTGTGTAGCAGCGTTCCTCATAATGACCAAGTTGCTGACAGAAATGACAACGAGGTCGCTGACCACGTCCGACTGGACCTCCTGGGCCACGACCTCCTGGGCCTCTACCACGACCACGTCCACCTCCAATATGCCCGCGAAAATCAGTACGGGAAACTAGAGCAGTAGAATCAACAGCAGAAGACGATGCAAGAGCAGATTTCTTATTCAATTTCAGAAGACGCTGATACGTCATTGATAGATCAGGCTCCCCACTAGTCAAGATAGTATCACGAACATTATCATATTCTTCGGGAAGGCCAGAAAGTGTGGCAACCATAAAGAGACGTTCCACCTGTTTTCGATATGCAGTAGCATCAGTAGGGTAAGGCAGCATATCCAAATATGCCTGCATCAAAGAGCGACTCTTGCCAATATATGTCTCCATCTGAATGTCGGATGATTTGCTCAATTCCATAAACTGAAAGATGATGAAATAGAGCTGCTGAACATCATTAGTGTAGAGGTTTTTTGCTTCCTCCCACACTTCAGTGCAAGTTTGAAATGAATAAAAGATATCCAAGACAATCGGATCAATGGATTGCCAGAGGATACTCAGAAGCTGGTTGTCAATCTTCTCCCAATCAGACTTGTCCTCCTTAGGTACATCAGTAGACTTAGTCGTGAGATGGTTCCCATATCCTTGTCCAAAGAACCAAACTCGAACAGAGGTGGTCCAGTTCTTGTAATTAACAGATCCCTTCAATTTTGAAGAGGTAATGGACCCAATATTGGTGAGATGATATTGGGAGAATTTCTCACAGGAGGAGATGGAGAATTGACCTTCGAATGAATAGGAGAGTTTGCTGCCATAGTATTAAATCACAAAGATATAAACTGAATAAAGAGAAACGAACCTGATCACCAATCAAGAAGAGGTGCGCACAAAAAGTCAGACCCACAAAGAACCAACCACAGATCCAGAAAGAGGAGGAGAAGACCGGCCGAAAAAAGCCGCCGGAATAGTGGTCACGCGCCGGCAGAAGGTGGCGCGTGAAGCCCACGCGCAGAGAAGACAGGTGGCGCGTGACAGCGCGTGGGAGATGCGTTGCTGACCGGACCACCACAGACCTGGTCGCCGGGAAGAGAGGGTCCTGATCGCGTGAAGTTTGGTCAGAAAAGTCGCCGGAAAAAGTCTCCGGTGGCCTGAACAGTGATTCTGACGGCGGGCGGTGGTTCCGGTGGCCGTCGGAGGTGCTGACGCGTTTGAAAAAATCACTCAGAGGCTGTTTACAGCCCTAGAAGGCTTACCGGAAGGACGCACGGCAAGAAAGAGGACTCCTAAGCAGTGGGCTTAGGTTTTAAAGCAAAAACAAGGTTTCTAAGATGAAGCGAGGGTCCCCAGAACGAAAGAGCTCTGGTACCAACTTAAATGTAAAATAATATGTTGTGTATTGATCTGTGTCAGAGAGTTACAATATATAGAGACCCTAATGGGCTTAAGTGAAAGGCCCAAACCTAATGCAATCCTAATACAATCAGAATATTAACGGATAGGACTGAATCTAATCATATCTAATATTCTAACAGTAATAATGCATCAGGTCATTAATGTTGGAATTTATGAACAATAATCCATTGGTTATGAATAAGAAGTGGGTTAATAAAGAAAAGAGCAAAGGGAAGATGAAAAGGTGTGTGGGTATTAACAAGTCCTACATTGGACAAATAGTAGGAACTGAGAGAGTTTATAAGCTCCCACCTCACTTTCTTAGATTGGCCCTTTGGGTCATTACACATTTTGTGGAGGGGGAGGAGCTAGGTGGGCTGTGGTCCACCACACGCGCACCGCTGTCATCCGGATCGGATCAGTGTAATAAAATAATTTTTTATTAAATAATTTTTTAATATTTTATCCAAAAATTTGTCCGTTGCTTCCCCCCAAATTTCAAACCCAAACGTTTCTATCCGCCGATTTTTTGAGCAATTTTGAACCGAACAAGTTCTTCCCTTTCGCGAACCGGTCACCGGTTGTGTTTGCTCGCCGAACCGGTCATCGGTTGTACCTGTTCGTCGGAACGGTCACCTGTCGTACCCGTTTGCCGTCGTCAGACACGGCGGTTCGCCGCCGGCGACTGTTCATCGTGATCGGTCAGTGTTTATAAATAGACACTGACACCTTCAGAAATTTATCGATTTTTTCTGCACTGAAACTCTGCCGGAATTTTTCTTCTCTTCCGGTTTGCATACTTTTGTTCATCCTCCGGTGTACTTTCCTCTGCCAATTGTTGTGTTCGTTTGGGCTGTTGATTGGTAGTGCCACCATTCTTCAGACGAAATCTGTTTTATCCTGGGAGACAAGTGTCCATCAACCTTTGACATCTGTGAGGGGGGGCAAATTGTCTTAAGGAGACACGTTCTATAGGCTCAGATTTTAATTCCTCTTCTGACATATCATTCTGTCTGTTTCATCATTCTGACTGTTTCATCGTTTGACAAGTAAGTCTGTTCTTATTTTATTTATAATTGCACAGTGATAATTCTGATCATTTACCTCATCTGCTCTATACATGGGTTCAAATCTATTAGTGATATAATATCACTCACTCTCTTCAATAACAATTAAATCAATCCAGTGCAAGATAATAATCTTTTAGGCTTGAATCGTCGAATTTATATTAGTTCTTATCTTAAAAAAAAAAGAGACAACAAGGATCAATTTCTAAAACTAATATCACCATAGAAGAAAACTATTTTTAAAGTTTAAGTTCTTGAGGAAAAATACACAAAATAGTTATAAATTGTTAATATATTTTTGCTAAAGGACAGGTGGCACAAGTTAAGTGGGTTGTTATGGCGTTAGATCTTTTTTTTTTTGTTGGCAGCTCTGAATTTTGTTATATATGGAAGGACAAAAATTATTACACACTTTGCTAGTCATCATCCTTCCATCCATAGTATAAGACTATAAGTAATGCTATTTGCACAACAGCCAACAACACATCTTATATTCAAGTACACATTGTGAACCATAATTTAGTTAGTACATTATTTTCCCCCCCTAAGAATGTTATACTTATTACCATTTACATTAATCACTCTTATTATCTATTTGGTTATTGTTAGATTAATTTAAAATTAACAGCAATCAATTTTTCTTCTTTTTCAATTATTGATTTTAATTTGATCCAATGATAACCAACTAGGTAGTAAAAGTGATAAAACTAAGGGATTTGTTAATCTCATGTAGCATAAGATGGCTTATCACATGTTATAGAAACATTATGTAGGTCCCATCATTTTTAAAAAAATCAAAAAAAAAAAAAAACAATGGCACGACTTTTAATGTTTCACTAGCACAAGAGAGTTCTCTTCTTCAATATAAGATAATTTAAATCCTAAAACTAAAATGATGGTAAGTATAATCATACCCATATACAATAGCATAACTATGAGAATAAAATTTATGCAAGACATTCAGCAAATCTTCTGGCTTTTAAACAGAATCCTTCTCAATTCCAAGGTATCCGTAACAGGGAAGCCTGTAGTAAGCGTTCTTGATCAGACAATACCCTCACAATTGACATATCTTGTTATTTAGAAGCTCAATATCAACAGTAAATGAACAACAAAACATATGATACTTCTGATTTGTATCATTGGTTGAGCAAAGTTACTTTTGTAGTTCACCCTGTTTTATTGTGCAAAGTGGATTATCGGTCTGAAGGATCAGAAGGAACTTTACTAAGGAGCCAAACCAAAAGCACACCAACAAGAGCACCAGAAAGATGTGCAATATGATTGACACTCTGCAATGGGTAGCCTCCGCGAAAGGTTCCTGATAATGATGTTGAAGCTTGGGCTGCTTCCATGACCTATAATACTCACAAAAGAACAGATCAATTATAGAGGACGTTGATACTACTAGTTGTTCAAGCATACTCCAAATAACAAGCAAGAAGTCCAAAAGATGAGCGTTTGTATCTTTTCAAACAAATAAATCATTAACTGATCAATAAAAACATGAAGACATCATGATACATAGGAAACCATCTATGTAGCACGACAAAATGATCCTGGACGCATATAGCAAAAGCAAAAAACACAATGTTAGGTTCCAATATCTCTGTAAAAGATACAAATTCGAAAGGTCTTGATGGTTTCATGCAATAATGACTTGGCCAATATGTTTATTATTATAGTAAATTTTGCAAAATAAGTTCCATAACCATTTAGAATTACTTTACACGATAAAAAACAAAACATTGTTGCTCAAGCTCACCTTCTCTATAACAAACTGACCCAATATAAGCACTTCAAGGATCTTCCTCCAATCCCAGGACATCTACATCAAGTTAAAGCAAAACTGTAAGAACTGGAAGAATAACTAGAAAGAAATAAACAACGAAATTTAGAATACAACTCCAGGTACCTTTACAAGGACACTAATAGTAAATAACCCAAAAACAGCACCAGAAGCTCCAACAGAAACTGTATTTCTTGGTAAAACCAACCACGATACAAGGTTTGCTCCAACACCAGTAAGAATGTAAGAAAGCCACAAAGCAAAGTTTCCTTCCTCTTCTTCAACAAGTTTTCCTGTTGCGAAAACAGGGAAAACAATCAAGCATCAATCCCACAACAACTCACTTACCAGAAAGAAGAGTGATCAGGTTACAGCCTTACCAAAAATGTACAAGAAAAAAAGGTTGCTAGAAAGATGCTTCCTGAACAAGTCAAGGCATTAGTCAGATTGTAAAATGAGATAATGAGAAAGTAATTCACAAACTAAAACCACTCTCTATTAAACCCGATTAGAGAGGGTGGGGTGAGAACAATCCTTGTATGTAACCTTACCCTTGTATAATTGCAAAGACGTGACCTTTTAGTCCGAAAGGAACTACTTTATCACTGTTCCAGGCTCGCCCTCTTAAAGTAATTCACAAACCAAGAGCCAAAAAAATAGAAAATAAAAAAGGCTTCCAACCTTCCACTAGAGGATCCAGTGCAATGCAAATTCTCAACCACCCCCCCCCCCCCCCCCCACACACACACACACACACAAAAAGTAACAAAACAACATAAAATAGAAATCAGAGAGGAGGGGATTCACCAATTAGCATGACAAAATGTTGCTGTGACAAACTGGTACCAAGCAGGCCAGTTGTGGTACAAGTACAAAGCCTTGATGCCATTCACCTAGCATAAACGATATAAAACCATGCATTATTAGCATTAATTTGATTTGATGTCATGCAAGAAATTCTGACACAGGGACAAAACAGGGAAAAGATAGATTCTATGAGTTCATATTACTAAATAGATGAAGGTGAGCCAGAAGCTAATGATTCGAATGACCCAGTAGTAATAAATAGATAAAATAACAAAGATACCTGAAAAAAATGGTCAGCAACGAATATTCCAATGTTAAGGAGTATGACCCAGAATATCCCATTAACTCGTTTCTCGGGTTTCCTCTTTTGCTCTGGTTTCCCAAGTTCCAGCTGCGATATCATATCTAACCAAGCACTGAATTCACATCACAGAGTTCACGAAACTAAAGGGGTGAAATAACGCAATATATACAAACAACAACAGAGGATGTTTGTTGAAGTTTAAACTCTTGCACGACAGGTGTTTGGTAAAATGCCCAGGCCAGTTAAATGTACGTACCTGATTTGTTGATGTTGCATGATGTGCGAGTGCGGGAACGAAGCACGAATAGTGGATCATGATAAGGCAGGGATTTGTAACTGAGAGTGGGTTTGGAGTTGAAGGTGTGAATGTGAATGAGTTTGCATGACTTTAATTTGAATGGCGTAAGTGCAGCCACTGCAAGTGCAGCCATTCTTTGTTTCGGAGCAGAAAGAAAATGCTTAACAACATCTTATATTTTAATGGAATACGATTCTTTAGCAAGTTTGCTATTGTGTCACTTTCTACTTCACTTTTAATTTTATGTTCACGCTAGGAAATATTTAAAACCTTTCATTCTTCGGTAAAAATGTAAAAATATTAAATAAAATCGAATTTGCAAATAAATTCAATGGAAAAAATATGTGAAGAATTGTTTGTGGCAGACAATTCATTTAATGTTCCTCTATTTTCTACATTGGAATTTCTAAATTAATAATATCTCACTGTTTTATGAAATCTTGATTTTCAATTTTGAATTTGAGTTTTTAATTTTAAATTTTGAATTTGAATTTTGAATTTAAAATGGTGGAAAAACACTTGAACAATTGTTGGTGGCAGACAGCTCATTTATTATTCCATTACTTTCTACATGGGTAGTTGTTAATCATATCAATGCTGCATAAAAAAAAAACTATTTTGTTAAAAAATAATCATTAGAAAACGAAAAATATTTTGTAAAAAAACACAAATATTTTGTGTATAAATAGGATATGTGTTATTGGGTTTTTTTTTTCATTTGGTCATTAGTTTCTATGCACATATTTCTTCTATTGTCTATCTATTTATCTTCTTCATATTCTCAGGTTGTTGTTCTATTACATGAACATATAATATTTTGTTTTTTTTTTTTGCAGCTTTGTTGTAGAACAAAGTTGACAGGATGATTTGGAATCACTGAGATATGTTTTTTATACTTCCTCAGAGGAAGGTATGCCATTCTTCTCTGTCTACTTTCCTTCTACGCGTATTTTTGTCCATAACCTAATATCATGAAAGAGATGATATAATAAAATTTCTTAACTTTTAAATGACTAAATATTTATCTTTAGCCTTTTTTGGAAATATCTAAAAGCTGCAACAAAGAAACAAAAGTATACAACGAACAATGGCATAATGCGTGGATCATCTCAGCCTTTTGGCAAGTTTTGTCATTTTCTCTTGTGTGTGTGTTATCTGTGCTCTTTGGACATCATCTCAAAATTCAACACGGTAAATTTTTTTTTTCTTTATCTTAAAGTCCTTCTATTTTATATCTTGATTGTCTGCAAAAGCAAGACGAGCTTTCCCTTGTATTCTTCATGTACATACATAATTTGTTTTGCATTGTTGTTGCTGTTCTTTAATTTATGTCTGTTCTTGACAGATATGCTTACCGTGATGATGAGAATGATGTGTTGGATAGGGATGATACTACTTTGACCCTTATAAAATCATCTTTTATTTCTTTAAAGGATGTTCGAAGTGTGCCAGATATTAGACCAGTGCAACTCAAGCAACGTAGTTTCAAAGCAATTTTTCTTTTAGGAATTTTTTGCTTTAATTATCACTATTAATTAATCCTTCTACTTTTTTTCATTTTGTTTGTGCTTATTGTATAAGTGCCTAGCCAAATTCAATGTAATTAGGCATTGGAAAGCTCTGTTTTGCATGCTCATATTGAAAATTGGTGGCTCTTCAATTCCAAAATATAATACAGGCATATGAAGCTTTTTATCTTCTAATTAAATTTATCATAATTAGTCTTGAAACTAACATCCTTTAAAAAAAAGTGAATATTCCAAAAAATAAAAATTAAAAAAAATTTCGAAAATATAATACAAAAAGAGAAAAGAATTTCGTACAAGTAATTTTTAAAAAATATTTAACAGAAACATTTTTAAAAATATTTAATCAATTTTTTATGATTAAAATCTATTACTTTTTGTTTACCAAAAAAAAAATCTATTACTTTTTTAAAATTCGAAATTCAAACTTCATATATGTGGGAAAATAGTTCTGCATTAATTGGTACCAAATATTTTATTTATATCTCACTACTTTTTTTAAATTCAAATTTTAAATTGATATAGGTGAAAAAAGAGTTAAACATTTTTTAGTGGTGACAACTGTATTAATATCTCACTAATTTTTAAATGGTAATTGTTAAGTATATTTATAATATTTATTGGACCCAATGGGTGCAGCTCAGTTGGTAACTTGGCGCTGAGTTAGTAGGGTTGGATATGTGTTCGATTCCCGCTGAATGCATTCTTGGGGAGGGGGCTGAACCTTTAGCCATCACTGCTCCCCCGCACTCCGGATTAGTCCCATAGCCGGCTCAAAGAGTCGAAGCTCGTGGGGATACCAGAGGGAGCCAACTCGTCTCAAAGAGATAATTAGGGTTGGGTAATTCCAAAAAAAAAAAATATTTATTGGAAAATATATTATTATGGTTAGGTTTAATAATTTTTATTATTATGTTATTTGGACTTAATTTATTCGGTCAATTAAAAACGATCATATATTATTTACAAAGTCAATACGTTTTAATAATAATATTAAAATTTCACCTATATATAATAATAAATTTAAATTTAATGTTTAGCATTTATTCAACATTTAATGTTTCTAAAGTACAAAAATATATATATATATATATATAATAAATTTAAATTTAATACAAAATTATAGATCAAATGAAAAAAAATTAAAATTATAAAAATATATGTATAGTTGTTAAAAAATAAAATAAATATCAAATTTAAATGCAAAAAACAAATAAGGAATGACATTTTTATACTATAAAAGAAAATAAATAAAAAATTTAACTTAAAACAAAAAGACTAAATATCATTTTTGGTCCCTGACTATATCCAGGAAGCCCTTATTAGTCCCTAGCAATAAAAAAGAGACATAATGGTCCCTCAAATTACAAAAAACAGGCCACGTTACTCCTTTTGTTAAATCCCATCCAACGGCCCAACTAACGGTGCACACTTGGCACGTTAGTTTGCTGACGCGAATTTGAGTGGTCCACCGTGGATGTTGAGACGACGACGTTTTGATAATCAGTTGCATCTCCATGGTCGTGTGGACACCTGACCTAGCATCAGTTGCATCTCCAACGCCCTTATTGGTCCCTGACAAAAACTCTGGCGCCTTTTTTGGTCCCTAACTAAAGAAAAACAGGGACATGAAATCAGAGAATTTCTATGCAATCAAATTTGTTAAACCATAATACATGGATGTATAACAATATGAAGTTCAGCTTTCTAAATCATGAAATCATTGTATGACATTTATTGTTTCAAACGAAAGTGCAATAATTCAAACAACATATAAGCTAAAACTTTGTTGTATATCAAACATAGAAGTATGTCCCTAGCTTAAAAGATAAGACAACTTAAACAATGCATACAACATTGTTGCTCTACTTTAGACTTCAGAGAAATAGAACTGACTAACATGTATATCTTCTTTATTCACTTTTACTGCTATATTTTTACCAACAAACACATTACTTGTCAATGATGAGAGTCTGCAGCAGTGCATATACTAAATAACATAGCTAGTTACAATTTTGCAAAAATATCCCCTTCTTTCTTCAACAGAAAAATTTAAAACTATGAGTAGGATAGATAAAGGAGGATATAAAAATGAAACTTACAGAAAGCCAAGAACAAAAAAATAATACCATGAAACCCTCAATCTCTCAATCAATTCATAGTAAAAAGAACCTTCAAGAGCTAAGCCAAGTGAACACTTTCATTTTCACCCCAAATTAAATGTAAATTTGGAATTTAATTTATAAAAATACTAGCATCCTCTTAAACTTACATACACCCAGATCCAGAAAGCATAGAGCATAGCAACAAAGTTTTGCGTTTATTATTACCACTAACCTCTAATATCAATCAATCATAAAAAGATCCTCAAGACTAGAAGGACAAAGCAAAACCCCTCCTCCCCAGTCCTCACGAATATCAAGCAGTGCATACCATTGCATATATCCAACGGTGAACCTTTTACCAAAATTGTCTTTACTTCAATAGTTTCATAATTGGCATACAATAAATAAACAAGAGGAAAGACCCAAGAAAAAGTGAAAGAGGTTTATAAATTAAATTAACCAAAGCAAAATTGAGAACTAGATTACCAATGTCTTTACTTCAAAACACGTTCTTGGGACAACATAAAAAGCTGCCACCCCAGAATCAAACTTCAACTTTCAGTACCCAAAGCAAGTAAAAAATAAAAAAAATTATTCCAAATTTCACAAAGGACCAAGTCAAAATTTACCCCAAAAACTAAAATTATAAAGACATTTATGTAGCAAGAAATTCAAAACAAAACCAAAAAATTGGCACTCCAAACTCCAGGAAAAAAAAGAGTGCTTTAAGTTGAAGTGTCACCCAAAACTTCAAAACAAACCCACATCATAGTATAACAGTTAAACGATGATGAATCACTCAAAAGAGTGAAATAATTAAAACAAAAACAACCAAGTCGTGGATGTTCCAACAATGATGTTTCATAGGGTTGATGAATGTTTAACTTTACCTTTTCTGATTGCATTTAACATGTATAGTTGTGGTTGGTGAAAGTGTCATACAATGATTTCATGATTTAGAAAGCTGAACTTCAGATTGTTGTACATCCATGTCTTCTGGTTTAACAAATTTGATTGCATAGAAATTCTCTGATTCATGTCCCTGTTTGTCTTTAGTTAGAGACCAAAAAAGGCCTCGTGATTTTTGTCAGGGACCAATAAGGACGTTGGAGATGCAACTGATGCTAGGTCAGGTGTCCACACGACCATGGAGATGCAACTGATTATCTAAACGTAGTCGTCTCAACATCCACGGTGGACCACTCAAATCCGCGTTAGCAAACTAACGTGTCAAGTGTGCACCGTTAGTTAGGCCGTTGGATGGAATTTAACAGAAGGACTAACGTGGCCTGTTTTTTGTAATTTAAGGGACCACTATGTCCCTTTTTATTGCTAGGGACCAATAAGGGCTTCGTGGATATTGCCATGGACCAAAAAAGATATTTACTCAAACAATAATACAAAAAGAGAAAAAAATTCGTACAAGTATTTTTCTTAAAAAACAATTAACATAAATATTTAAATATATATATATATAGTATATCTAATCTAAAAATTATAAATTAAAAGATAAAAAAACAATTTTTCGAATAATATGTATAATTAATAAAAAAATATCTATCATTTAGTAAAAAATAAAATGTAAAAATTTAATCACAATAAAAATAAATGACCATTCAGTGACCAGCGACCATCCAACTCCTGCATTGTAAAAATATGTTTGCCATTAAGTATTTTACAGACTATTTTAATGTTTCTCATTACTTTTCGCATGAAAAATTGTTAAGCCTATTAATAATATTATTTATTATATCTATTTGGGGGAAATATTTAATGTTTATATTTCAAATTTTTTAAATTTGAATTTTAAACTTGATGGGTGGGAAAAGAGTATAAAGCAAAAATTGGAATTATCCAAAATTGGAATTTGATTAAATAGAGTATAAAGAAAATAAATGATTACACATGTAAAATAGTTAATTTATAATAAAAATTTAAGGTGCTAAAATTAAAATTTAATAAACCTAGTATAAAGAAAATAAATTTTGAATATACTACTTATTAAATCTTACGTTATAATATATATATGTGTGTGCGCGCGCGCGTTTAATATTTTATAATGTAGAAAATCATAAAACATGTGTCATTCACCTGGTATCATACTATTTTACGAAAAATCAAATCAAATTTAAGCTGATTTAAAGACAACTGTAAAAAATATAGATATATAGTAATCTATATGCAACTATAAGAACAATTTTGTGTGGATAAATATAAAAACATATTACATGCTGATATAAAATGCTGACGTTTTGAGTTGACAAACTAGGCTTGACCCAAAGCAAAAACTAGTGTAAAAACGTAAAAATTTATGTTTTTACGTTTTTACTTGAGTGGTGCGTGTTAAAACGCAAGTAAAAATGGTCATTGGTAAAAACTGGTAAAAATACCGCGAAAAATGGTAAAAACTTACGTTTTTACCATTTTTACTTAAAATGAAAAAAAAAAGATTTACAAAATAAGAAATAAAAAAAACCCGTTTTTTGTTTTCCTCAAATCATATGCACAGTATCTTGATATCTTTTTGTTTGGATATATGTCTTTTATAATTATGTCTTATAAGTTATGCTATGAGAATCGTTTTGTGTTTTTGGATCATTGTCTGCATTGAAAGAAGTGAAATTGTATCCTTATGAGCGATGATCCAAAATTTGCAGAGTGTATGAAGCAGTTAGAGTAGATTGGTTATGTATTACTTGTTAGTTATCACTGTTTATAATTTTGATACTTGGTTATCAAAAATAATTTTCCTATTTAGATAGATAAGTAGTTCAACACACATGTTCATTATGTGATATTTTTTTACATACATACATACATACATATATATATATAAAATTTTGTATCTTGACCTTAAATAATAGAACGTAGGAACTTTACGTTTCGTGTCGTTTCTACGTTTTATGTTTCGTGTCGTTTCTACGTTTTACGTTTCGTGTCGTTTCTACGTTTTACGTTTCTACCACCTTTTTCTCTCTTTCTGTTTCTACGTAGAAACTCGAGTTTGACAACATTAGCCCAGAGGGCCAGCCCACTAACTTATTTTTATAATTAAATTAAAATTTTATCATTATTCTTTTATAATTAAATTCCTAAATCTGATTTCAATTTTTGTAAATATAAATTTGAAAAATTCAAAATACAAAGGACACAAATCCTTGCAAAAATGTAATTATTTACATAAAATGTTGATAGTTAAAGGATGCAAACTAGGCTTATCCCGGAGGGCCTGCCTGCCCCGCCTTCCAACACATTTTTATAATTAAATTAAAATTTCGTCCTTCTTCTTTTATAATTAAATTTCTAAATCTGATTTTAATTTTTGTAAATACAAATTTGTCAAATTTTAAATACTAACGACACAAATCCTTGCAAAAAATAATTATTTATTATTATTTTATAAATCTGTGTGTAATAAATGAAAGTCTATCTTTAAGAAATACTGAAAGATGTGAGTCAAACTTTATAATTTTTGAATGACCACAAGACAAGCTAAAGTATAGCAATATATTTTGGAATGACCACATGACAAGCAAAGTATAGCGATATATTTTTGTGTGGATAAATATCGAAATCTATTACATGCTTATATAAAATGTTAATAGTTAGAAGTAACAAAATGGACTTGGCTCGGAGGGCCGGCCCACCACGCCAAAATAGCACAAAATAACAATACAGTTCTCTTTTATTTCATATATTTATCAAGTAAAAGGTTTGCATTTTTATTTTGTTTCTTCATATTTATACTTCTGCTACTGTACCATTGAGGGCTTCATAACAAGATGAAATTCTTGATTTCTTCTAGAGATTAACCAACCACGGCCGATAAAATTTTTGATTTTTTTTTCCGTGCATCGTACGAGTAATACATTAGTTTTAAAGTAAATCAATGATTCATCTAATACAATGATTAATGTTTGTAATTCGATTTTAAATAAATACAAGGATTCATATCTGAAAGTGACAACTTTATAATAAGTTGATTATTGGTGTTCTTAATGGACTACACATTGTTATTTATCAAATAGATTGTTTCCACCAAATCCTTAAATGAATGCTTTGTATATTAAAAAAGATTGTATTATTAATAATCATTTATTCAGTGAAGAGAAATTTATTATATTTACCAGGAAATGGGTTATGGGTCTATAAGTATTTGTTGATAAGATCATATGCTAAGATTGAAGTGACGGATTTTGTGTGAGAAGGGATTATAAAAAATGAAACAATATTTAAAATTATAAAAAATTATATAGAATTGATAAAAAATTTCTTTAAAATTTGTAATATAACTGCAAAAAAATAAGAATGACTTATTTATATTTAAAAGAAAATAAATTAAAAATTTAACTTAAAAACATAGGGATAGGAATTGTGACAACCAAATAATGTTACTACCAATGTTACTACCACATCTTAACCGTTGATTTTCGCTAATCAACGGTTATCATTTTTCAAATCAAACTTATTAATTAATTATTAATTCGCAATAAATGATAACCGTAAATCAACGGTTAAGATATGGTAGTAACATTGATAGTAACATTATTTGGTTGTCGCAATATCCTATCCCAAAAACATAATACAAAAAGAGAAAAAAAATTCGTACAAGTATTTTTCTAAAAAATATTTAACATAAACATTTTAAATATATGTGTATAATCAATATCAAAATTTTAAATTAAAAGATAAAAATTAAATTTGCAAAAAAATGTATAATCAACACAAAAGAATTCAAATTTAAAATTTAAATAAAAAAATGACATCTATTATTCCGTAAAAAAATAAATTATCGTACATCTCACGGGCAATGCAGTGGTACCATAAAAATAAGTATAAGAGGCAGTTTTTCAGGAAAATTTTTCACAAAGCAGACGTGGCAATTTGCGAGTTTGTGATTCGCCAAAAAGTGTCAACCTACGTGGGTCAGTTAACAGCGAGCCAAATCTGCCTTCATCCTGGTAACCGCGTGCTCTACAATTACAAATACAATACAAAGAATAAAAACAAAAATCTGGATATGGGAAAAAACTCAAAACCCTAATCCTTCAAAAAATTTCAGAAAATCAGAATCTGTTTCTCTCTTTCTTGGCCTCTCCGATCTGCTGCAACGGACGTGGATGTTTTTTGTTTTGTTTTAAGGGACACTTGTGTTGTTGACTTGTTGTGCCCAACCAGTCCTGCAATTTTCTTTTGCAGATAGGAGGTTTTATTTCCTAGAAAATTATAATTTTTATTTTTATTTTTTATATTTTTATTTACTCGAGGTAAATTCATTTCAAATTGAAATTGGCGTTGTTTCTGATCGCAGGGGGAGGCCATATTCGTAAGATTTTTTGCTAGAGTTTGACGTGTTAGGTTGAGTTGAAAAGATGAAAAGCACGGAGAGAATTGCCAATTTGGCTTTAGCAGGTTAATTTTTATTGTCTCGTTCTTGTTGGTCAATTTTATTGATCCTTTGTCTTCCTTCTTTTGTATTTGTGTATAAAAATATATATAATATATATATTTTTCCAATTTGAAGTCCTAATGTGGAACTAATTTGTAACGTGGTCGGTGACTGAAATTACCCTTTAGGTATTCTAGTACAATGCAGTTGTTATATTCTTATATGTTACTGATTACAACAAAGGGCATTGCATGTTAATGTGCTAATCTGTTATCTGTGGGCTTTAATGAGTGGGAAAATGATTCTGTTACAGGATTTAATAGCGTCTGGAATTTAGATGGTTGTGCTATTGTGCAGCTATTGTGCATTTGGGTTTTTCTTTTTCATGAGTGAAGTTAAAAGTTAGTGATATGTAATTATGTATTTCTTTCAAGTTCCTTGTTGTCTAGTTTTTATGTATCAGATGAAGAGGGAAAGTGGGATATGTTTTTTTTGCATAGATATTTCATTATTAACCTCTTGTTATCTCTCATGGCAGGTTTAACTTTAGCACCTCTTGTTGTGAAAGTAGATCCAAATGTAAATGTTATCTTGACTGCTTGCCTCACTGTGTTTGTGGGATGTTATCGTTCTGTCAAACCAACCCCGCCTTCTGTAAGTAATGCTTTTGTGCTCATTCTTTTCTTTGTGTTTCTTTTTTCAAGTCTCAAGAATCAAGATCTGATTTCTCTGAATTGTGTTGCACATAATAATGCAGGAGACAATGTCCAATGAGCATGCCATGCGATTTCCCTTCGTTGGGAGTGCAATGTTGTTATCACTTTTCTTACTCTTCAAGTTTCTATCTAAGGACTTGGTCAATGCTGTGTTGACAGGCTACTTCTTCTTACTTGGGATTGTTGCTCTTTCGTATGTTCTTTTCTTTCCGTAATTGTTTCCCTTTTGAAAACAGTATTTTATTTTAAATCTTGTTTGCTATTTCATCACACCTTTGTTCTTCCCCTTTGTACAGGGCAACCTTATTACCATCTATCAAGCGTTTTTTGCCAAAGCATTGGAATGAGGACCTCATAGTCTGGCATTTTCCATATTTTCGTTGTATGTCTTTTGCTTGCCTCATAATTGCTCCGTACTCTTGCTGTGAATAATATCTCTCTTAACTGTGGTATAAGAATTTATATATTTTCTTCTTTCTGTTAGTCTATGATGACAGTTTTTGGCTCTTATTTCTGTTGATTTCTTCAAGTCTGCAACTAGTCTTATGATGTACCTTTGAAATTTTGATATTCTTACCTGACAATAATCTAATAATAGCTAATAATATTAATACTCTTACCTAAAAGAAGAGAGCGAGAGAGTTTATTAGTTGATAGCATCCCAGGAATTTTGTCATGTCTGAAATATACTCTTCTGTTTTCTGTTTGAGTACGTGAGTTACTGCTATTAGGGACAAACACATGTACATGAAATTTTTTTACAAATAAAAGACCTATAGGAGCTAAGAAATGTTTTCTCTTTCAATTAAAAAAAATGGTTAATTTGATGATAAAAAATTTCCTTTTAGTCCACCTTTAAATGTAAGGGGAAGTTTCTGAACTTCAAAATATTCAACTTTATTTGATGACAGATGTTCTAAATTAATTTTTACTTGCCCTTGCTGATTTTATTTCTCCAGTTGTAGATCATTTTTGCTCTCTTGTTCTTTATCTAGAGACACTGCATTCTGCATTTAATGATTTAACTTAATGTAAGTTTTAGCATGCCGTTTAATGTTTATTAATATCTTTTGTGTATGTGATCTCCTACAGTGCATCTATGCTTCATAGGCTGTAACTATGTTCTTACATTTGTATCGGTAGCATTTTCATGTTCGAATATTCTGTTGCCATTTTTTGAGTTTGAACTCAATCCTTCCCTTTATGAGCATCATTACTGTCTTGTATCATGGAAATTGAATGGTTTTATGTAAATTCTACTTGCGTCCTTAAAATAATTTGAACTGTTCTCTGGACAGGGGAATAAAAAATTAGACTAAGTGGAACAGAGAATGCTAAATGCATAACCTCATGGATCTCACATGGTCTTGTTATAATAATTTGTAGTGGATTCATTTTCAGATTATCTTAACATTGGGCTAGTTGGTTATAGCTACTAATGTCTTTGGTTTCAATTCACATATAAGTTTTATAGGACTTTTGTGATCATATCAGGGTTGCATTAATTTTTCATTCTATTAAGGCGAGAAGAGATAACTCTGCAATGATGCCATATGTTGCGTGATTTCTATTTCATGGGCATCTTGGCAAGATGGGGTCTTTATAACCATTACGTGTTTCCATTGTTTTTTTTTTTTTAATTTTATTTTCAGTTTCAGGTCAAATGTGTGAAGCTTGATTAACTGTTTTGTTGGATTCTTCATGAGCTTGCTTTTTTTTTTTTAATCATGAAATGATTGTCCCATTGTTTTGAAGCATTTGTGTTTTGCCATTTTGCCTGTTTGCATTTGATCTAGTTGACATTTACTTGCTTCTATCATGCAGAATGATATTTTTCATTACACCTTTCTTACACAGCTTTGGAGATTGAGTTTACAAAGTCACAGATCATTGCTGCAATTCCTGGAACCTTTTTTTGTGCATGGTATGCTTTGCGTAAGCATTGGCTGGCAAATAATATATTGGGTCTTGCTTTCTGTATTCAGGTTTGGTGCTTAACCTGTTACCTATGTATATTTGTATAAATTCTACTTTCCTGGTTTATAGAGATGCTTTTTTAGAACTGTTGTGGTTAATATTCTTTGGATATCATCTCTTGAATGCTGTGCATAATCTGAGCTATAAGGTGGGCTAAATAAATAATAGGCATATTCCTAAGAGAATGGACTTGAGAAAGAAACTGAGTTATCAGTTATGAATGTTTGTGTAAATCACATTCGAATTAAACATTGAAATGTCCCCAATGACTCAAGTTTTAATGCTCACAGGGAATTGAAATGCTCTCTCTTGGGTCATTCAAGACTGGTGCTATTCTCTTGGTAAGTATTTTTTATCTTCAATTATGGTTAATGGCTCTCAAGCCTTCTCTTTTTCAATATTAATTACAATTTTTTAAACATCTTGTTTTCTAGATCACCCATCCTTTGACTGGAAATGAACCAAGCTGTTTCATCTCATTCATTTAAGAAAATTTGGGCAAACAATTTTTCTTTTTTTGGATAAAAGTGCCTTGAGTTTGTTGACTTGTCTCTCTCACTTTATCAGTTCCTGATTTCTTTTGACCTTTCCAATCAATATTACTCTCTGATTTCAAAGGATATATGTTTTACCATGCTGATATAGTTTCTTGGTTTCCATAAGATTAAGTATATGTTTGTATTGTGTTGTTCATTGATGAATTTTTTTTTTGTCAATATGGATTTTGAATCTTTTCCGTTCTTTTGTTTTACAGGCTGGACTCTTTGTTTATGACATTTTCTGGGTTTTCTTCACACCAGTGATGGTTAGCGTTGCAAAATCATTTGATGCTCCAATAAAGGTTAAAATCTTAGCTTAGTGAAATGAATTTTTTTGTTCATTTGCATATGAATTTAATAATATTCATTATACAATTTCTTCCTAATATTAATTATTCCAATTGTTCACAGCTTTTGTTTCCCACATCAGATTCTGCTAGGCCATTTTCGATGCTAGGACTTGGTGACATTGTTATCCCTGGTAGGCTGAATCTTTTATGTTTATGTATTGATGTATTTTCTTTTAAAAGTTTTTAAAATATAGGTAAAGCTATTTAGCTTCATTGTCCCTCAATTTTTTTGGGAACAAAAGTTAGTTTGAGGGGGAATGAGGAAGAATGGTTTCGCTTACATTCCCTCCACTCCGTAAGTTTTTAAACTCTGAACCTTATGTCACTAATTGGGGTTGGTTACTTCTTTAAACTCCCAGAGAAGGGGATTGATTTCCCTCTCATCTTTACTCTTCCATCCGTAAACAAGGTCAAGTTAAATATAGAATTCTTGGTGTAGTATCATCCCCCATTATCTAGAACTCAGAAGGTTTTCACCTTGTTTTAGTCTATCGGATTCTGTTTTCAAGATTGTTCTGACTGTCTATTTTGTTCATCTCCTTTTGGTAACCAGCATAACTTTAGTCCATAAGTTCAAATGGGCTTTAGAATTTTTTTATTGCATACCACTAAGAATGTTAGGTTTAGGGAAGAAGGAAAAGATAGAAAAACAGCAATAGAAACTAAATATATGACTAGTGGGGAAGAAGGTCATGGTGGATTATACCTCTTAAAGAATTAGGTTTAGAGTTAGGGAAGAAGGAAAAGATAGAAAAACAGTGAAACAAACATAATATATGATTAATATGTTGTGATTTAATACAATAACCTGATTCTCCTATTTATACTAATAACTACATCAAGTGCTAGTGCTACTACTACAAGCCCAAGTTTATTTACACTTATACATATCGAACTACTTGGCCCTTGCTGTCTAAAAGAGCATCTGATCAGGAAAATTTTCCTTTCTTGTTTTTATTTAAAATATTTTTCTTATTTGCCAACTTAAGTTCTTCACACTTGCGGAATTTGTCTTGCGGAGAATTAGCTATGTTTTGGGCAACTGCAGATAAAGTTTTTAAGAAATAATCTCTACAATGTGCTTCTTTGTCTATAAACCTAAATGTCAATTTTAAGTGTGGTTGCTCGGGAAAGATAGATGCAATACCATGTTTTTACTAGAACTGAGGAGCCTGTTTTGGTTATTAGGTTATAACTTCAAATAAGAGTGAGAAACAATTGTTCTCCCTAGCTTTATGAGGGTTCTTTGATAATTTTGATGTTTTAGATGTCAAAATATGCATTTTGAAAGGCATTTATTCTTTTAGAAATTGGAATGTATATAATTGTGGTCAGTTGATATACAATCCATTTCCATTCATGGACCTCACTTCCATATAATAATTTGATAGTTACTCTTGAAAAGATTGAGGAACTTAGACAGATTTTATAAATTTGCTTGAGTGAAAAGACACTCAGCATGCATTTATATACATGGAGTAATTTAATTACAGCTTGTATTTACAAGAACTAAGAATAATAGGAGACTCATTTCCCTTGACTCGACCTATTTCTTTTGCTGTATTAATTAGAATACCTATTTCCAACAAGTAATATTATGAACCATGGCAGTCAAGTCGGTGCATATATATCATAAGCTCCCAGCTTTGTACATAAGTTTGTGATTCTTGAACCATGGAAAGACTTAGTGAGGTGGCCTGCTGATCATTGAAGTTCACAAAAGAGCTAGTGATTACTCCAGAAGTAATATTTGCACAACAACACGTTGGCCCGCCCTGATACCAACTTAAAAAGATTGAAGAACTTAACAGAGATTTCTATGAATTTGCTCTAGTGAAAATACACTCGGCATCTGCATTTTATATACATGGAGGAATTTAATTACAACTTGTATTTAATTTAGAAGAACAATGAATAATAAGAGACTCATTTCCCAGGACCTGGACTACACTAATATTCCCCCTTCAAACTTAAGTGGGTTGGATCAGGAGAGCATGATCCAAGACCTTGAGTTTGTCTTTTAATTCTGTAAACCTTGCAGCAGAGAGAGGTTTAGTAAATGTATCAGCAATGTATATCATAACTGAAAGCAATAAACTAGAAAGTATAAATTTGCACAATGTATTGCTCACAATTGCACAACAGAGACTAGATCGATAAGAAACTTTGTTTCAAAGTTCAACTCCATCAAACCCCATCATGAAGGCGTGGTTCTTTTGCTTTCTTCTTCTTAGCATGGTTATGTTCAATCAAGGCGTGTTTGGTGGTGACAATCCATATAAAGAAGTTCGTGAGAAAAATGTGCCACGTCCAACACTATGCTGCATTAACAATTCCTAGGACCTGAATCATTTGCTATGCTGCATTGACTAGAATAATTATTTTCCATCAAGTAATCTTATCAACTGTTACTTTTATTTATTTTGACTACATATGATTACCCTTCAGGTATCTTTGTAGCATTGGCCTTGCGGTTTGATGTTTCAAGAGCAAAGCAGCCTCAGTATTTCAAGAGTGCATTTTTAGGATACACTGTCGGCTTGGCCCTTACAATAATTGTGATGAACTGGTTTCAGGCTGCTCAGGTGACTGGATCTGTAGTTTCATTTTATTCTCTCTATGTCTTTTCTTTCCTCTTGATGTCTTTGATGGAAGGGGATTGTTACTGTATTGTCTAATATATGGTTGGTTGAGCACGTGAAAATGTGATGGATATTTGCTGATCAATCTTCTCCATTAACATATTTTCCCTTTTCTTTTTATCCTTGTTTCAGCCTGCCCTTCTATATATTGTACCTTCTGTAATTGGATTTTTGGCTGCTCATTGCATATGGAATGGTGATGTTAAACAGGTATGTTCCGCTTCCTAATTTTACCTTTTCTATGTTCTTGTATCAATGTTAATCTATCCTTTTTTGTGCATCTAATTTGTTTACACAACTTTTGTTTTTTGTTTTTATTTTATTTTATTTTTTACTGAAATATAACATCTCATCTTCATATAGTAACCATGTATAACTTACAATAGTTCAAATTTGAGCTACCGTTTCTTTGCATGATCAGTAAACTAGAAAGCACCATATCGGAACAACTAAGGTTCTTCACTTGCAACAAAAGCTTCTAACAATTTTTTTGAGCAAGATGCACCAAATGGTTCATTGATAGTGAGATAAAATTAAATCCTTAGAATATCATTTGACACCACTAAAAAGAGTTTTGAGTTTTAAATTTGACCCTGTAGCACTGTAAAATTGTTTCAACTATCAATACATAAGAAATTGTCACATTGTGGTGGTGACTCAGGTTTGTCACGTATAATTTAAAAGCTTTTACAGATGGCATTGGTCAGAATCAGTTCTAATAAATATTTACTAAAATTTGCATTTAACTAAGTGTTCAACTGTTGTTTTTCACCTCTGAAGTTGCATCAATTTCTGAAGCAGGTAAGCTAATTTACAGATGCTTATATTATTATGCAACCGTTTTTTCAAATTAGCTTATGACGTCCCAGATGTTTTAAATATGATGGGACATGAGGAAATGAAAGATACATAGATATAAAAGGTAGGCATTTGTAGGTAATACTTTCTAAAGGTTACTTGCCTGTTATAATCAGTTCTAAAAGGTCTGTCGCATACTCCATTCTAAAATTCTAATAGCTTTGGTAACAATAATTATTGAAAAGAAGTTTCTGTATATTGATTTTGAATAATTTACATGAGTGAGTATTTATACAAGAAAGAATCGCTAAGAATGACTAAGCGATGACTAATCAATCCTAATCATAATCAATTCTAATCAATCACAATCAATCCTAATCAATCATAATCAATCCTAATTAATAGGAAATAAAAACGGAAACATGTTTGGATTCTGATTTTCTACACTCCCCCTTGAGTTGGGAGGTAAATATTGATCATTCCCAACTTGCCAATCAAGTCTTCGAATGCTGGACGGTGTAGGCCCTTGGTAAGGATATCTGCCGTTTGCTCTTTGGTTGGAACATATATCAAACGCACACTTCCATCATCTAATTTTTCTTTGATGAAGTGACGATCAACTTCCACGTGCTTTGTTCGATCATGATGCACAGGATTTTGAGCAATGCTAACAGCTGCCTTGTTGTCACAATATAGTTTTATTGGTAGGGAATATGAAATCTTCAACTCTTGAAGAAGTCTTCTCAACCAGATTCCTTCACAAACTCCATGAGATAAAGCTCGAAATTCTGCTCAGCACTACTTCTTGCAACCACTGTTTGCTTTTTGCTTCTCCAAGTAACAAGATTTCCCCACACATAGGTGCAATAGCCTGAGGTAGATCTCCTGTCTACTGATGAGCCTGCCCAATCTGCATCAGTGTAGATTTCAATTGTCCTTTTATACCCCTTTTTAAAGAACAATCCTCTTCCTGGAGTATTCTTGAGGTATCTAAGCACCCTATAGACTGCACTAAGATGCTTCTCCTTGGGTGAGTGCATGAATTGACTAATCATACTCACCGCAAAGGCAATGTAAGGACGCGTATGAGATAAGTAGATTAGTTTACCAACCAATCGCTGATATTGTTCTTTATCCACCTCATTCCCATCTTCAATACCTAACTTGGTATTAGGTTCCACAGGTGTCTCAGCAGGTTTACTCCCTAACATTCCTGTTTCCAACAAAAGATCTAGAACATATTTCTTTTGTGTTAAGAGTGATGTCTGTTTTGCTCCTAGCAACTCCCATACCAAGGAAATATTTGAGAGTGCCAAGGTCTTTGAGTTCAAATTGAGCTGCTAGAAATTTCTTCAAGGTGTTCAATTCCTCAATATCATCACCTGTAAGAATTATATCATCTACGTATACAATAAGAATAACAATTTTACCATCCTTAGAGTGTTTGTGGAAGAGAGTATGATCAGTCTGTGCTTGAATGAAGCCTCTTCTTTTGACTGCTTGTGTGAATTTGTCGAACCATTCTCTGGGAGACTGTTTCAATCCATATAGAGACTTTTTTAGTTTACACACTAATCCATTTCCCTTTTCAAAACCAGGTGGAGGATCCATATAGACTTCTTCATGTAAGTCACCATTTAGGAATGCATTCTTCACATCTAACTATTGCAGAGGCCAATCTAGATTGGCAGCAAGAGATAAGAGAACTCGGATGGTATTGACTTTAGCAACCGGAGCAAAAGTCTCATGATAATCTATCCCATGAGTCTGAGTGAAACCCTTTGCAACCAATCTTGCCTGGTATCTATTGATGCTATTATCTGCATTGAATTTTATTGTAAACACCCATTTGCATCCTACTGCCTGTTTTCCTTTGGGTAGGGTCACTATCTCCCAAGTTCCATTTCTTTCTAAAGCATTCATTTCTTCAAAGACAACATCCCTCCATTTTTGATCATTGAGAGCCTCATGTATATTTCTCGGTATCTTTGTACTATCCAACATAGTATTGAAAGCACGAAACCCTGGGGACAACTTTCCATATGAAATATGATTAGAAATAGGATGAGTAGTACAAGATCGAGTACCTTTTCTGAGAGCAATGGGCAAGTGTAGATCATTTTCACCATGACACTCAAGTATTGGGGTGCTGGAACTAGAACATGGTTCAGAATCCTGGCAGTGTAGAGGCTCTGGGTTATTCACACTTTGAGGAGGCTTTCGCCTGCTATAAACTTGTCCCCATTTTGAGGAGGCTCCTGATGGTGAGGATTCTGTAGCTCCCCCTGTTTCCAAAAGTAGAGGTAATACCGTGGCATGAAATTTTTTAAACACGGATGCAGCATCGGACTTATCCTTTAGAAGATACACCCAACAGACTCGAGAATGGTCATCAATGAAGGTAATGAACCATCGAGTACCTGAAATATTTTTAACACGGGCTGGACCCCATATGTCACTTTGAATTAAGGAAAATGGGGAGGAGTCATGGTGAACTTTAGAAGGATAATGAGCACGAGTATGCTTGGCAAGTTGACAAATATCACAAGAAAACAAACTTGGACTTTTATTAATAAATAAGTTTGGCAACAACTTCTGAAGATAAATAAAATTTGGATGGCCTAGCCTACGATGCCACAGCATAACATCATTACATGAATCAAAAGGAAACATAGAGTTTTTTCTACGAAAACAGCTTCATGAGTCACATCCTCATCAAAGTAGTAAAGTCCACCATCCTCTCTAGCACTGCCAATCATCCTCTCCGAGTCCTGTTCCTGAAAAACACAACCATGTGGAAAGAATTTAGCAAATCAATGCAACTCAGAGGTGAGCTTGCTAATAGAAATGAGATTACAAGTCAGAGAAGGAACATAAAGAACTGATGTCAAAGTAATCAGCTCAGAAAGTTTAATGGTTCCGTGTCCCGCAATCTGGGAAAAACTGCTATCGGCGATCTTGACCCGAGAAGGTTCAGAATATGGAGTGTATGAACAAAACAAGCCAAGATTACCTGTCATATGATCAGAGGCTCCAGAATCAAGGATCCAATGATTTTGACTATCAACATGGAAAGTTGTACCTTGCTGGACCACATGACTAGTGGCCTTAGGAGGTTGAGTCAAAAGTCTCTGAAGTTGTTCAAACTTAGTCTTACTAAGAAAGACACCATCAGAGTAAGAGGAAGAGTGTTTTGAGAAAGCCATGAATAGAAAGAGAAGGGTTGACCGTTGATGAAAAATCAAGTTTTGTAAATTTTTGATCTGACCTCTGGAACAGGAAGGGGAGAAGCCGGCGTGAAGGTCTGTGCAAGTCGCGGCGGAAAAAGACGTTGGGAAGGCGGCGCGTGGAGCTCACGTGCCGGAAACTGGCCGCGCGTGTGACGGCGCGTGCGGCTGTTGACGGCGATGGGTCCAGCGGCGGTCGACTCGTCAGATCCTTCTGAGTCGAATGGTCACCTCACTTTCTTGATCGGAGGTCAATAGACTAGGTTTCTGTGTTGGACAGATTCAAGGAGGTGTTTAGGAGGTGTTTGACGGTGATGGAAGTGTTTGGATGGTTATTTTCGATTTGAATTAGGGTAGGAACGAACCCGCTCTGATACCATATTGAAAAGAAGTTTCTGTATATTGATTTTGAATAATTTACATGAGTGAGTATTTATACAAGAAAGAATCGCTAAGAATGACTAAGCGATGACTAATCAATCCTAATCACAATCAATTCTAATCAATCACAATCAATCCTAATCAATCATAATCAATCCTAATTAATAGGAAATAAAAACGGAAACTATGTTTGGATTCTGATTTTCTACGATAATTATTATGAAGTGATTTATTAGTTAGTGGAGACCTGTTTGTGTTATTTTCGTGCTAATACTCCACGATGGGCGGGATTTATACCTGCCATTTATGCTTGCTAGATGAGACTTAGCTAAGGCGTAACACCTTTTTACTTTGTTTAAACTCAGTTGTTGGAGTTCGATGAGTCCAAGACTGCCAAATCATCTCAAGAGGAGAGTGATGCCAAATCTAGCAAAAAGGTTGAATAACATGAAGCATGTTCAATACCAATACTTTTTTGAGTCACAGAAAAAGCAATGTTATTTTCTAGGAACCTCCGTTACCTGTAATGCTAACTATATCAGCAGTAACCTCTGTAAAAGATTTTGTGATTGAGAAAAATAATTGGTATTATTTTCAGTTGAGGATTTTGCATTCACATGACTAAGGTTTGTTTTCTTGGCAAAATATTTTTCTCCTTTTTCTTTTTTGGTTGGTCTAAATCTGTTCTCGCTGCAGTATAATTTTAATAGTCTGCTGAGAGGAAGACTTATTTGTTTGGTTTTCCTTTGTATAACTGGTGTTGCCTCTTAAACTGTTTTTTCTGGAAGACTTCTGCATGTGTGACTGGTAGTTTTAAGAGCTAAATTGGAAGTTATTTACAGGTAAAAAGTGAAACGACTTTATAATGCTTTAAAAAAGTATGGATAAAGTGATTATCATATCATATCATATGTACTATAAACATTTTATTTAAGCTTTAATTTTTGAATATAATGACAAGTCTTCTAATGTCCATTTGATATAAAACTCCACGGCAGATGAGATAACTTGGAAGTTTTAAAGACTTGGTTGTAATGATGACGTGAATTGTGAAATATTTCATTTTCTATCATATACTACTACCCATGCCATACGTAATATAATTAAGTAATTAGTTAGCAATGATAGTATGCATGCCATTTTATTTTGGGCCGTTTCTACAGTATTTATGATCTAATAGTGTAATGGTGGACTATGATATCTTTACCATTAAATTTTTTGTTTTCATTTGATTATTTTGTCTCCCACTTCTGTCCCTTTATTCTAATTTAATTAACTCTTAGGTTTTTTTTTTTTTTTTTTTTTTTTTTTTTGGATATAAACTTTCCAGTATTAAGTCGCCAACCAGCACTGATTATTAATTCAGATTTGAGTCAAGTAGGATCACAAGGCCCCGAAAAGCTTTCTCATGACTGATTAAATTGGAACAGTTTTTGCCAGTCCGCCACTTGATAAGCTAGAACAACACCTGCCAATTGATCCTTCTTCTTTTTTACATAGAAAGTTAGGGAGGTTAAACGCATATATTCAACTTAGAACCCGGGTAGACACCTTAACCTCTTTAAGAATTTATGAGAGAAATTACAAATTAGACCATAAAAGAGGTGCTCATATCAGTATACAGAACTCACGTCCTTCTGAATTACAAGACTGATCCTTAATCAACTGCTCCGCCGTAGTTGGCTTTGTCATCCTTTTTTAAATGGCCTATAAGACACACTGTGGGTCTCAGAAAAACTCCTTAGTAAAGCCCTTAAGTGAAGCTCGAATGAGGTTTGAGAAAAAGAGTAAAGAATAAAATAAAATAGGATGAAGAATATTGGGAGAGATTGAATCACGCTTCTCATTTTCTGCTAGATATAATAGTTACATATATAAAAGATGTAGGGTGTGCATGACAACCATTTTATTTCCTAGCACTATTTTTGAAAACAATTCTTTTATATGTTCTGAAGAAAAAAAAAAATATGTTTGATAACATGTTCTATTTTTATTCCGAAAATGAGAATTGAGTTTGATAACACAATAAATAATATAATAAAAAATATAAAAAAAATTTGGATTATTACTTTTCTTTTCATATGGTGTGGTTGTGGTTGTGGTTGTGGTGGTGGTGGCGGTGGGGGTGGCATGGTCGTGGTGATGGCGGCGGCGGCACGGTAGTGGTGGTGGTTGTGACGACAATGGCTGTGGCGATGGCGGTGGTAATGGTGGCGGCGACAGTGGTAGTGGTGAGGATGGTGGTGGTGGAGGTGACGGCAGTGGCTGCGACAATGGTGGTGGGTGGCAGCAACAATGGTAGCGGATTTCTCATTTTGTGCCCGGGAACAAAAAAACGGAAATTTTTTATTCTTTTTTCTGTTCTCCAGCACAAAAATTAAACCGGTTCATCCCAAAAATAAAATAAAAAAACCGATTTTATCAAATGAGTTTTCTATCCATTTTTATTCCCAGGAACAGAAATTAAAAAAAAAATTGATTCTAGAAAGATTGTTATGCACACCAAACCTCTTCATTTGTTCTTCTTTATTAAAGAAAAAACGTTTTTTTTTAACAAAAAGTATAGTTAAAATTT
This sequence comes from Gastrolobium bilobum, assembly GCF_033153095.1. Classification (NCBI taxonomy): domain Eukaryota; kingdom Viridiplantae; phylum Streptophyta; class Magnoliopsida; order Fabales; family Fabaceae; genus Gastrolobium; species Gastrolobium bilobum. Next base: position 391,828 of record NW_026898737.1, read on the forward strand.
GTGTACTAATTAAATGGGAAATCATTTTTCATGTTAGTAATAGAGACAATATCACAACCGGGAGAGGAAAGAGAAAAAAAGAGAGATGAAATCCATTTTTGTTTTTTGTGTGTAGGAACTTGACTTCTCACATATGAAATGAAAAAAATATAACCCTAATTAAATAGTTGTTTGGAGGGAAAAAAAATGCATTATTACTTTTCTTATATCACTGCAGATAAGTATTGTTCTCCACAGACACAATAAATGTGGGCCCCACCCTTTTCCAAAAAAATGGCTCACAGTTGATCTATATGCAGGGGATCAGTTTCTCCATTAGGACTATTATCTAATATTATCTTAGACAATTTTATCTAATATTCACCGAAACAATATCATTTTGGGATTGAAAAATTAAAAAATAATGATAAAAACTATTATAACATTGAAATAAATTAAAATTACAAATACATCATAATTTTTGCCTCAAAACGATGTCGCTTCGGTAAATATTAGACAAAATTACCTAAATAATTTTAGAAAAAAAAAGAATAAAAAAAAAGTCGAAACTTAAAATGGAGTTCTAAATTCAATTGTTGTGTAGCAGATGTCCAAATTATACATTTTTATACTGCAACTCTTGTTCCTCTTCAACCATGAGAGATATTTAACAACAGTTAGCATCGATTTGGTTATCTCCAACAGGCCCAACCCTCAACCATTGTTGTCGTTATCTTCATGTGCTTCCTTTCAATGTTACAGCAACCTTGTCCCAACAGACTTTGCAGAAGATGACAATCTCCTTCAGTTTTGAACAGTAAATGGAGCAAAGCAATTTTAATATCTCCAAAAAAATAAAAAATAAAAAATAAAAGCAATTTTTTATTTTTCGTATTTCAAGCAAAGATTGAAGGTAAGTTGATTCAATTGAATGACTAAGACCACCAACCATATGAATCAACTGATGATGGTTATTATAGCTTAACCAATGATTTTGAATTCGAGTAGTTAATAACCTTTATCTTTGACAGAAGGTGGTTGGTTGGGCCTCTGAATGAGTCCAATATATCGGTTTATAACAATATCTAAATTTATTTTTTTAACATTTTAATAATATTGAATCAATTAATTTTTTAGTTGTTAAAAGTTTAAATTATTAAACTAGATTGAATAATTTAACTAACACGAATTTTCAAAAAAAAAAAAAACTTTTAACAACCATTACTCTAATTTGTTTTTTCTTTGTATTTGATACACAGGATAAATTCTTAATCGTAACTCGCCATCTTTTAAGACTTTAACTATCAAAATCAAAACCTTTTTTTTTTTTTTTTTCATTTACCAAAAAAAAAACACCTTATTTTTTCTGCAAAGACAGTAAAGACAACAGTCCAATTATATATAAAGAGATTAATCTTTATTTGCATAGAAGTTTCTATAATTTAAAGAGCATTATACTTAAATTTAATAAAAATCTAACACATCAATTTTCTAACGACTAATGGTTAGTTTAAAATTTATTCATTAGAAATATTAACCTCAAAATATCTCAACTTTTTTCTCTGTTTTACATACGCAGGTGGGACCTGGCAATGCACGTGGAACTCAGGGATCCTATATATATTTTTAAATTATTTTGTTTATCAAACAGGCCCCCTCCAGTGATGCACGTGAGACGCGTGGCGGCGCGGGTATTCTCTTCTTTGGAGTGAAATTCAATTCTCAACATGAATGAGTTGTCATGAGTCCCAACCAGCTATTCTATATATTGAATTCTTCACCGTTAAATATATATGAAATTAAACGTACATGTGCTAAATGGAACATATTTGATCCTGGATGATGTTGTACTTTATCTTAATATATTTCACTTTAGATATATAGATTCATCATGCAATGAGATATGTGAAGCTAATTCTTTATATGTAATAATTGTAACGAATTAATATCTAATATGATTTTATGTGAATGACTACATGCATGCATAATGCACTTTCTAGTGTCATATTCTTAGAAATACAAGGCCAAATTGCCATCCCTAAACATGCCCCCCATAGGCAGTGGTGGAAGCTCAATCTCAGGAAGAGCTGGAAGATAACTATTTATTAGATGAGATTAGGTTTGTTTCCCTCGACGATATATAGTATCTCGATATAACAATTTAAGATGCAATGGTATGATCAAAGATTTATGGAGAGTCACCATAGATGATATATATCTCAATCGTAGGTTGAGCGCAAAGGGAAATGTACGTGAGAGTTTGGCGGTTCTAAGATAATATTTTGGTGAACTAACAACTCTAAAATCAGTCCCACGTTGGTTACGTGGATGACTAATCTGGGATTTATATGGACTTTGTTGAGAGAACATCATCCCAAACGCTAATTTAAAGGTAAGAGAGCTCAAAATTCATATAAACCTCACATTAACTATTCAGGTAACTAATATCTCATACCTTGCAATTAGATTCCAACAATCCCACTATGTGCTGTGAGGCAAACAAACTCATGTGAAGCGTGAGATATAAACTTTACTATACAGCAAAGTGAGATCCTCTACAATAAGGGTTTAAAAATAGGAAGTAACTCTTCATTTCCCTTTCTTTATTTTCTCACTCTCTACGATCTCTTTATGCACATGCTTTCTCACTTTCCCTCTCTCTTATTTCTCTATTTTTTTTTTCTCTCTATGTTGCATATGAAGATGGAAAAAGAAGACTAACTAGCATCCTTGTCTTATTACTTTGTTTTCTCATGCATGCCTGGTCTAACACATAAGGACTCCGAACAAATAAGAATATGTGGTATAGAAAGGTATTACGTCATGGAAAGAATGAAGGATGTAATTAATAACGAAGATTAAATAATAACAGCATGCCGTATTTATTTTAATTTTTACTTATATACATTATTTATTTATATAGTTCTCTTATGATTTTCCCTTTCCTTTCTTCATGTCTGGTTTGCATGCTAGATAAACTATTGACTCATGTTTCAATTGAAAATAAAAAGGAATTTAAGATTTTTATTAGCATTTGCTTACTACTGGTATACAAAAAAAAAAAAAACATTTGCTTACTACTCCTGTTAATATGCACTTGCATGTGTATACCAGATCAAAATCACTTGGAGACGAATGTAGAACCAACACTTGAGAAAAACCAATTCCAGCATCCATTTTTGACCAATAATGGTGAAGAAAGAATAAAGACAAAGATGTTAGAAGTTCTGGACCAACGAAAGATTCTCTAACAATAATAAGAGCTTATCACTTGAAGACAACCAAAGAAAGAAAGAAATGGCCAAAAATCACAAAATGTCACGCATGAAGGGAATGGAATAGATTTGATGCACAATCAAAAGCAGTTAAGAAGTTGAATTTTACTAAATTAACTTCTCATTAAGAAAATCATGTGGAGGAGGGAAAAAAAATTGCTCTTCCAGGTCGTACGTGGTTCTTCCATTCAGTGAATAACACTTGTACAAAAGTTTATTTTTTATTTCTTCTCTCTTCATTAGTTGTCTCATTCTGATTGGTTTGGACCACTGAATTAGTGGTGGTCAGCTCATCTTTAGTACAGCAATAGTATGTACTACTGCCATAGAAAATTAAACATTTGTCTTTAATGTACTGTTTTTTCTTTTTCATGTCATTAATCAACATAGGTGTTTAACTTTTATTGGAATGATGTATAGAAAAGTAGGTAAGATAATAGTATTGTAGAAATTTCGGTCCAGCACCACCAAAATTCTCCTCGTGGAGGAGACAATTTGATAGAAATCCGCTTCCCTAGGTTGTGTTTGTTTTGAAATTAGGAAGGCTTGAAATCTTGTTTATGGCAGTATTGTTTCCACATCAACATGTTAAATAGCAAATTATCTGAGTAAAATCAAAAGAAGTTGAAATTTTTAGCTTTTCCGTTGAAAGAAGATTTTAGGTGTAGGGCCTATATAATTTTATTAATTTTTTTATATATTTAAAAGTAATTTTACTTTTTTTATAGGGTTCCCTTTTTGTCATTTGACATGACAAGAACACTTTCCTACACACACAAATCAAGTGTGGGTCCCACGCTTAAAAAAAAAAATCAGACCAAAGTCAGGATACGACGCCGTATCCTTGTTGCAGGAATGAACAGTGTCATTCCTGCAACATGATTCTTATATTTCCCTTTTTTATATACATAAAAGTAATTCTAGCTACTTTATTATTTCAATCAAAGTTTTCAAACTAACTATTGAAATATTATTCCCAAATACAAATTTATTATTATTAGATAAGTGGCTTGAAAACTGAGAATGGAAGAGAGCTGAGAAAATTGAATCTATAATAAATGGAAAAATGTGTGATATAAAACCAATTATATACAATAAATGGTTTTTTTCCTGTATTTATTGTGTGTGTGTGTGTTGGTGTGGGGTGGGGTGGGGGGATCTTGGGGTTAAAAGCTAATATCATTAAAAATTATTAAACAAAACATTACTTCACTTTTTTTTTTTGGAAACAAACGCATTGCTGCACATTTTATATATACGGAATGTTACTGAATGCATTCATTGAATTAGTACATTGGTAGTGTACGGACACCCTGAAAAAAAAGGTAATATTGTCTATCATAAATTGTGTATATTATACAGAAAAAATGTGTGTTATTTTAAAGAATGTAAAGTTGTGTCGTTTTAATAGAGAGAAAGAGATAGATAAAGAAGGAGAGATAGTTGACAAAAAAAATAAAGGTGTGGGTCCCACCTCTTTGTGAAAGTGAAAGAATATAAGTTGTGTCATTTAAAAGGATAAACACTTTTCCCATATTATATTTATGGGAATAATGTTATTGATATTTTTATTTTTTAAAACCAATATATGTTATTATTATAACACATTAAGAAAATACCTATTATGTAAAATTTTAAATAAATATTTTATGGCTTGCAACTTCTCATATTGCATGAGAAGTTGAAACCTTCCTACCGAGAGAGAAATGCACAATCATCAAAGTGAAGATAGTAAGAGTCTATTTGAATCCTCTCTTTTTTAAACTAGAAGCTATTTATAAGTTAAAGTTAAAAAAAAGAACTTAAAAATAAAGTTAAAAGTTGTTTGGTGATTACGTAAATTTTTTAGCATAAAAGTTACTAAAAACACATATTTCAAGAAAACTTTCTCTCCCTATCTCTATTGCTCTTCATTTCAAAAAAAATTCACACAAGTCAAGAAAAGTAGATAAGAGCTTAAAAAAAGCTTCCCTAGGAGCTTTTAACTTTTAGCTTTTTTCTTTATTATAATTTTTTTTTTCATTATAAGAGCTTTTCTCAAAACCTGTTTGGCCTAACATCTGCTTATAAGTAACTTTTAGCTTATAAAAAAGAGAATCCAAACAAACATTAAGAGAAAAGATTTCTCATACAACATGAAAAGTCTTTTTCCCATATTTTATACATGTAACATGATTTTTGTAATATATATTTTATTATTTGTTTTAGACCATTAATTGGGGTTACATCTAACTTGGTGCCTGTTTGGGAGTTTATAGTTTTAGCTTCTTCTTTTTTAGAGTAAAGTCTCTTTTGGATCCCTAACAAAAAAGTGTTCTCCACTTTCGTCCTTTACAAAAAAAAATCAATTGTTGGTTCTTCTACAATTTTAATTCTTTGAAAATATGGTCCCTCGTAAAGTCAACGAAGTCCTAATTTAATTAGTCCCTAAAAAAAAATTAATATGAGCACTTTTTTTATAAAATACGAAAGTAGGTACCGTGATTTTAGTTAAGGATTCAAAAGAGTTTTACTATTTTTTTTTAAGCAAAAACTTAATTAAACTTAATTTTACAAAAGCTCTTGTCATATTTATTAAGGTGTATGTCAATTTTTTTAAATTCTCATATTTATTTTTTAATTATAACCTTATTCTAATTTTTTATTTACCCTTATAATTTATTCTAGAGGTAGAATATTTTGACTACCAATTTTTTCTATTATCACTCCACTACCACTCTAATCACCATTGGATTAGAGGAAAAATTAAATGAAGAGAGAGAAAAAACTTAATTAAACTTAATTTTACAAAAGCTCTTGTCATATTTATTAAGGTGTATGTCAATTTTTTTAAATTCCCATATTTATTTTTTAATTATAACCTTATTCTAATTTTTTATTTACCCTTATAATTTATTCTAGAGGTAGGATATTTTGACTCCTAATTTTTTTTACTACCACTCCACTACCACTTTAATTACCATTGGATTAAAAGTTATTTTTTTTTCTCTCTCTTCATTTAATTTTTCCTCTAATCCAATGGTGATTAAAGTGGTAGTGGAGTGATAATAGAAAAAATTAGTAGTCAAAATATCCTAACCCTTTATTCTAATAACAAATTATTAGATCTCTACTTTCAAAACCCAAAAGTAACTTTGTACAATTATCAAATAACCTTTAGCTTTATTTTTAAAATTTTTTGTTTTTAGTATATCAACCATAATTATTAAGTTTTTTTTTTAATTGACTTCTAATATTCTTGGTCCCACATGATTAGAAATCTCCACGAATAATCGTGTTCGATCCCAGATCTCACGATCTCATGATTTTGGGTAAGAAATTATGTTATAGATATGGGTTCATCTAATATGATGTTACATGAAAGATGATATCTTATGTTATGGAGACACATGTGGTAGGATCCACTATCTACAAAAAAGAAAAGAAAAAAAAATGTTACGATTTTCAATGAATCTATAGGAGATAAACTACTCTTATGTTGTACAAGAGTAGTTTTTTCCTGTAATTATATAGTCTCCACGTATTTATAAAAAAAAAAAAATATAGTCTCCACCGCCCTAAGTATATATCTAATCCATTTCTATGATATCTGTTTGGCATGAACATTAAAGGATAGATTGATTTGATAGTGATTCTTGGTGATCTGAACTTATTCCGTTCCTCTTAAATGTCTGTCTTTTTATATGTTATATTAACAGTTATTATTAGTGGATACGGAACAGTTATTAACTTGACAGTTACAAAAATTGTGATATATCATTGTATACATGGATAGAAATATGGATTAAGACCACGATTTGGGCTTCCGGATATACGGACTCAAAAACTACCGAGTTATCTTATGCAAATATTGACACATGGACTTCTCGGTAATTTATAAATGAGAGTATGTTGTAGGAAATACTCTTCTCATATCATAGACCCAACACATAATGGATCCTATCATATGTTAAAAAAAAAAAAAACATTTGTCGATGTATCTATAATATAAAATAACTCTCTCTTATTACATGAGAGAATAATTTTCCTTCATAAATAGATCCATATGAGTTACAAACCCAGGACAGTATCCCTTGATCTTATAATGGTGTTGTAAGTACATTAACCTCTCCATTTATTACCGGAGCACCACCGCCATCCTTCAGCTAATTTCTATCGTTGGAATAACCACATTGAATATTACTCATATAACTTTAAGCACAATAATCATTTAAGAAAAATAAACTTTGTTAACATGTGTCACAAGAGTTAAGAAATTAAAAATATCAAATGAGAAGTATAATTTTAAAAATTTAAATATATTTACTAACTTTTTTAAAATATATTTGATATTATTTAAAATAACTAAAAATAATAAGTATTATTTATGAGTTATTGATTTAATAATGACCCAATTAAATTCCAGAATTTGAATTATCCAAAAGATAACAAGTTCAATTATTGAGGATTGCAATTATTGGGGAATATGAAAAAACTTAAATCCAAAATTAAATAACTCATACAAATTAGGGTTTCAGCCTGGTTGTTATCTAAAAATAATAAATGTCATTTTTAATATATATTTGAAGAACACACATTATAGTAAAAAATTAAAGGGTTTAGTGTTTATCTTTTTAAAATATATAAAATTATGTCATTTTTAGTGAGAAAAAAAAAAATAATAAAAATTATAAGAGAGAAAATAAGAGTTTTAAATAAAAAATATTAATTTCAACTAAATTGATCCGGGAGAAACATTTTTCATCAAAATATAATTGTGAAAAGGAAAAAGTTATATTTACAAATTTTTTATTTATAAACTCTTACAAACTAAGGGCCTGTTTGGTGTGATGTATAAGGTCTGATAGTATAAGCTTATAGTATATGTTATGATATTTTTAATTATTTGGCTTATATAGTATTAGCTTATATAGCAGAATTCCTTAATACATCAAAACGATATATAACTTAATCCGATCTAAGGGGAGGGATTAGGCCTCACAAGTGATTGGTGTATTAACATTATTGACCAGTGCAATTCTCAATTTAAATTATTGAATATTTATATTTTATAAAAATTAATTTATTTTTTGGACACAATAATCAATAGATTTTTATAAAGATTATTATTATATGATATTTTTGGAAGAATTATATAAATTCTTTATTAAAAGATATTTTTAGTATACATCGTTTTGATGTATAAAGGAATTGCGTTGTATAAGTTTATACTATACGATGATCACACCAAACAACTAAAAATATCATACCGTATAGTATAAGGGTTCGCTTTTTCTGCAGTTACTGCAGATAAGTTATCTGCAGTAAGCCAATACGACGTCGTTTTGGGACGGAAATTATGGTGTTTTTGTAATTTTAATTTATTTCAGGGTTATAATAGTCTTTATATTTATAATTTTTTAATATTTCAATACCAAAACGACGTTATTTTAAGAATAAATACAGATAATTAACTTGAGAAACATTTTTCCCATAGTATAAACTTATGACCCAATGGGTGCAGCTCAGTTGGTAACTTGGCGCTGAGTTAGTGAGGTTGGATATGTGTTCGATTCCCGCTGAATGCACTCTTGGGGAGGGGGCTGAACCTTTAGCCATCACTGCTCCCCCGCACTCCAGATTAGTCTCATAGCCGGCTCAAAGAGTCGAAGCTCGTGGAGATACCGGAGGAAGCCAACTCGTCTCAAAGAGATAATTAGGGTTGAGTAACTCCAAACAAAAAAAAAAAAAACTTATGCGTCACAGCAAAGAGGTTAAGAGCATTGTGAATTTGTGAGTGTCATATCATGCGTATGAAACTATAGTGAGTGAGAGAGCGCTCTTTTCGTTGCTCTCCCACCACACCACTCGCTGCTAATATTTTGTGATCATCTCTTCCACATTCTCATCATTTCCTTTTTTACCTTTTTCCTTCCCAAGCAATAATTTGGTATTGTCCATTACAATACAATGTCTTGTTTTTATTCCTTCTCACCAAAAAGGTGAAGTTTTCTTGTCAGGTTGTTCATTTCTTTTTTCTTTTTCTTCCAGAAAATCATTTTTGTTATCACATTACTCTATTAACTTTTTGGCCATTCATCTTTCGTCACCACCCTTTTCTTCGGTTCTTCGTTTTATTGTCTCGGTTTTCTTTGCTTGCCAAACAGTACTGCATTTAGACGTTGGCTTTATCATTAGATAACCAATTTTATCATTTGAGGGTGAAGTTTAGTTTTGAAAAAAAAATAAAAAATGGGGTCGATATGGATGATGATGATGTTTTTTATGTTACACTTTGCTTCGGGTTTCGTGTTTGTTTCGGGTGATAGAGGGATTATGAAGCTTGAAGGGTCAATATTCAACGTTACACAGGTCTATGAACACAGTTTCCTTAACAAAGCTATGGATTTCTTATGGCAACCTGGGGAATCAGGTTATCAACACGTGTGGCCGGTGAGTTCTTCATTTGTTACTTGTTGTTGTTGATGATGATGATGATGTTGTGTGTATTTTTTTCCTTCTTTCTTTTCTTTTTTTTTTTTTAGAAATTTTTTTTTTGTCTTAAGCCAAAACCAAAGAGAGAATTGAGGTTCTAATTTTTTTTTACTGATGGGGGATAAGTTGTTTTTGATTTTGGGAATCAATGCATGAATGTGATTTTGTTTACTATTTACTTGTAAAATAATGATGTTCAGATTGGTGCTGCTTTAACTGAAAAAGTGCTTCTGTGTTAGATTTGTGATGGGGTGGTGCAGAGTTAATTGTTGTTATCTTGCGTTTTTCTGTGTGCTGTTGTCGTCACTTGATATCATGATAGGGAAAAAGTTATAGTGGAGGTTACATTTTGCAGGACATGGAATTTGGGTGGCAAAGTGTTGTGGGTACCATTATTGGTTTTTGTGGAGCAGCTTTTGGGAGTGTAGGTGGTGTTGGTGGCGGTGGCATATTCGTTCCAATGCTTAGCCTCGTTATTGGGTTTGATGCAAAATCGTCCACAGCTATCTCAAAATGTAGGTGGTGTTTACTTGGACTTGTGTTTACAAAAACTTATGATTAAAACGGGCTAATATGTAATTTGTGAGTCAAATACAGGTTTCAATCATAATCATGCTAATTATTTATTAGAGCAGGGATTCCTTTATTGATAAACTGAATGTTTTTGAGTAAAGATTAAGTTAAAACATATATGTATTTAATGTGACTACTATTCTTCTGTAAACATATTCATCAACTTTTTTGGAGTTCGTATGCAATTCTTGTTAGTGTTTTAGGAATGGATTCTCTTATGTGACGTAAGGTAATGTGAGATAGGATTTCAGCTGTTAAGACACAAATCAATGGTGATAGGAAAATGTATTAGGATAAAGGGTGAAAAAATTTCACCATTTATTTGTATCTCAATGGCTGATATACTCTCATATGATCAATTCCAGTGTGTTTTATTCTGTTTTGTTAAAATGACTGTCTTTTTGAGGTGGAAACATTCTTTACCGCTCATCTCCAAGTGGCTCTATGCCTTTTGATTTGAGATGATAACCCGGGGATTCTCACAATAAATTTCCAGTAATTTTAAATGATGGACACAATTAAGTTTGGTTTGAACCTGCTATACAATGTTTAGGTGATGCAGTTCACAAGGATTTATTCTTCATCACAAGCTGCTGTTTTTTACTCTGATATCATGTAAAGAATCAATTCAACCCAACAGTTTAAGCTATTGGGTGAGGTTACGTTAATAATTTTTATATATTTCAACAGATTTATTAGTCTAATTTCGTAATGGTCAAAACAAAAGAAAAACTTAAGTATATTATAACATCCTTAGACGTAAAAGAGAAAAAGTTATAACTCCAAGGAGTCCCACTACCTTTGAATCATCAGGCGTTCTGTTTGTATCAGGCATGATCATGGGTGCAGCTTTGTCAACTGTTTACTTTAATCTTAAACTAAGGCATCCTACATTGAATATGCCAATCATCGACTATGATTTGGCACTGCTAATTCAACCAATGCTCATGCTTGGCATTAGTATTGGAGTGGCCTTCAATGTTGTATTTGCTGACTGGATGGTCACTATACTGCTTCTTGTTCTCTTTTTAGGTAACGTATTTGCTTAACTGTTGACTTAATCTGCTCATTCATTTTTGTTTTTGTTACCCCCTTTGACTGATCTTGCTGGTTTTCAGGAACGTCAACAAAAGCATTCTTTAGGGGTGTTGAGACATGGAAAAAGGAAACCATAATGAAAAAGGTCTTATTTAATTGATACATATATATGATTTTTCACTACTTGTTTTGAACGTACAAATGCAAACATAAGGAATATATAAAATTTAACTAGGAGATAATAATGTATTGTTATTCACTTTGTATCGATAAATTGACTATGAGAATTCATGAAATTTTCAAGATAAATTGAGTAATTATAAGCAGCGTTTTAAAGCTTAATCAGGAATTTTACTGGTAGCACTAAAAAAGCTTATTGCTTACTATACTAACCACTGTTGTTTCATTATAGGAAGCTGCCAGGCGACTAGAGTCAAATGGTGAGTTGATAAACTATTCATTACATCTACCGAAACATAATAAGGTTGTCCTGAATCATTTTTCTCTCTGTTGTTGGAGTTTTATGCAATTTTCCCTTTGACAGGTGCTGGGGCTGAAGTAGAATACAAACCAATTCCTACTGGACCTAACAATCACATTGCAAATGACACCAAAAAACATGAGGTCATAATACTCTAGTGAGTTCTTATGGATAGTGTGGTTTTAATATCTAATTAAATATGGACATTGCAGGTGACTGTTCTTGAAAATGTATATTGGAAGGAGCTTGGACTTCTTGCTTTCGTTTGGGTTGCATTCCTTGCCCTACAGATTGCCAAGGTTTGTTATTTTCTGTTTCTTATCTTCTACAATAAAACAGTTTATACCATGAAATTTATCTAATTTGACTTCAAAAATTACCTATTGACAACAGAACCATACAACCAACTGTTCAACAGCATATTGGGTACTGAACTTGTTACAGGTAATTCTGTTCAGGAGTGGTCTCAAAGCATTATCCTAATACAAGTCTGTTTGCTTATCTTGAATTCACATGTTATGCTTGTAGTGTTTAATTGTGAAAATATATTTAAATATCTCGTCCAAGTTACAACTTAAAACAACATTATATGAAAACTGTTTGAAGCATGTTTTCCATGTTATGCAGATTCCAGTTTCAGTTGGGGTATCTGCATACGAGGCAGTTTCCTTGTATAATGGACAGAGAGTAATTTCTTCCATAGGAGATCAAGGGACAAATTTTACTGTTCTGCAGCTAATTATCTATTGTGTCTTAGGAGTAGTGGCTGGAATAGTTGGTGGCTTGCTGGGTCTAGGTGGAGGATTCATTATGGGGCCACTCTTTCTGGAACTGGGAGTCCCACCTCAGGTGAGTTTCAAATTGCAGTATTAGAAATTTTGGAAGGCCACGCTGTTGGTAAATTATTCAGTAAATATGCACCACATAGAAATCAATCTAAGAGTCATAAAGTATGCTTATTTATATTTGTGGAAGATATGATATCATTTCAAGAATATAGAACAAAGAGAGAAAAAAGGGTGCTATGGTTATCCTTTGTGAGAAATGGTACATGTATATATACTTTGTTGAATCTATATGTCTTTTGTGCAGGTTTCAAGTGCCACAGCCACATTTGCCATGACCTTCTCCTCATCTATGTCAGTTGTAGAATACTATTTGCTGAAACGTTTTCCAGTTCCTTATGGTTCGTGCTTGAGAACTTCCAGCTGATTGTTTGTAGCTTTCATTTATGTAACACTTGGGCAAATAAGATGGATTACTTTTTGGCCAAAGTGATAAGATGCAGTTAAGTACTCTAACCTGTGCATTTTGTGAATTGTTGCACAGCTCTATACTTTACTCTGGTGGCTACTATTGCAGCCCTTGTAGGGCAGCATGTTGTGAGAAAGCTGATCATCCTATTTGGGAGAGCTTCCCTTATCATCTTCATTCTAGCCTTCACAATATTTGTCAGTGCAATCACACTAGGTAGGCCTTGTAATTCTCTTTTAATTTTGGTTTGGTTATATGCACATCTCAAACTTGCAAAGATCAAGATACATGCTCATCAATTCTGAAACGTTTTTCATTCATTTGTTAGGTGGAGTCGGCATTGTAGGAATGATTAAAAAGATTCAGAATCATGAATATATGGGATTTGATAACCTCTGCAAGTATGGTTCATAGCACATTTTTTTAGATTATTTTGTGAGGCTTACATAATAATCCCAAGTTTCCAACACGAGAGCCAATAGATTATAGAGCCAAGGTCGCCAAAATTGACTTGTTCTTCATTGCTAAGACATGTAGTGATGCTGTAGGAAATTGAGAAACTGAATTAAATTCCGATTATTCTTTATGTTCTAGCTTTTGTATCAGCTACTAGTTTCTTTCTTTTCTTTTTCTTTTTTTCTTGAAAATTCTTTTGTCCAAATCCTTGTACGTGTAATTTGATGACATTAGAATAATTTCAAGCACAATAGTAAACGGAGGTGTTAGCCTTGATGAAAGAATTTATGTTACTGGAGTCATTCGACGCAGGTCTAACATAATTTTCCCCCCTAATATTATTGGAATATAAGTATCTATTATATGTGAATCATTTGCATAAAATCAATATAAATATAATCAGTATAACATATAGAAGGAGAATCATGTGCATAAAATTCTGCTTAGTAGCAACTCTAACTTGTGATATTAATGTCTCATCAAAATTTGATGTCTGTGTTAATTTTCATGTGCCATGTTGTGTTCAATAAATAGTTATAAAATCTTTAAAATTAAAATTTTCATTATTATCTTAATATAAATAATTCAAAGTTTATATCTGTATTAACATCGTATTAATGGAAGTAATTTATTTTGAAAAAAAGTGTTTGTCATCTCAAATGATACAATTACAAAGTTATGTCATTTTTAACGAAATTAAGTTGTTTTGGTGTGTTTTTATATTCTCTCTCCTCCACTTTCTTTTTCTTCTTCTTAATTTTATAAAAAAGAAAAAATATCAAGACATACCAAAACGATGTAGTTTCATTAAAAATGACACAAAATTGTGTCATTTAAAATGACAATTTTTTTTTCAAATTTTTATTAATATCTTGTTATATAATTTAGGTTTTCAAATTTTGACTATAATAAAAAAAATACACAATTCGAATTTTTATTAATAACTTCTTAATGAAAAGTATTTATTAACATCTTATTTTAAATTTGAAGTTTCAAATTTTTTATTTTTAATTCCTTTTTATACCGTTGTATTTCTATATCGCACGGGTGTTAATTCTATATTAATTTAAAGTTGGTTTTCATTTCAATAAAATATATTAAAAAAATTATAACGTTCAATAAACTTAACATGCTAAAAGAAATATCAAATGCATGATTAATTACTTTTTGATCTTAATTTATTTAAAATAACTCAGAAGTAATTAATATGGTGGTGACTAGAAATTGAATTGATGGAATGTTTTAGGAAAATTTTAACTCCTTATTGGGTAAGGCCTTTGTACACCCAATAGTTATTTATCATGACCTTAATGTTTATATGTCGTTCAACTTCCACAAAGTTAAGAGGGTGCTCCTTTGGATTTTATTTTATTTTTTGGTATAATCCTTTGGATTTTTTTTGTTCGCTGTCTATTCCTGTTAGTGAATTGAATAAAAAAGAAAAGGAAATAAATACCTCAAGCCCATTTTGGCAAACATATGATTCCTACAACGCAATATTAGGTACATGATTGTGTAAAGAAAATATTGTATTTGAAGTAGAAAAAGAGTTGAGAAGACTAGAATCATAGACACTATAAGTAACACTTAATCATTGAACTCCTCATTATGGGTTTATTTCAGGGATTTGGCTCAGTCCTCTATCATATTAAAGAAAATCCTCTCTTGCACCTTGTTCTGTTTAAAATACAGAGATATTCAGCCGGTGGCTGGTATATTTTTTGTAGGATTTATTGTCTTCTCTCAGGTATCTATAAATGAGATACATTTGATGGTAGGCAGATCACTGTGCACAATAATAATCGACATAGTCAAGATGTGGGACAGTGACAAGCTAAGAGAGAGAGTTTAGAGTGTGTGTACCTTACTGGCTTAACTCCTTATTTATAGATGAGTTACCTGATAGGAATGTACTTCTGGGCCTCTTAGGAATATTGGAGCCCAAGTCCAATTGCTTAGCTGTCTGGATATGATTGGCATTAATAGAAGATTCCCTTCCTTTTATTGCACCTTCTAGAATATAGACATTTGTCAGGTCCATAACAGTTGCCCCTCAACCTGGTAGTCTGGTTGTCCGGGCTGCAGGGGTGTAATGGAGGTTGTCTTTTAACTTGTCTTCTTTTTCTGATAATTTTTTTTGGGTTGGAACTTTTCTTGGCCGAATTAATTAGGTCAACGATTTCAGTTATTGTCTTTGTCATTCATTTAGCTGGTTTTAGTGAACCGAGTATTGAGGTGGTGCTTTGGTGAGGAAATGTCTGCCTCCTTTTAACATCAAGCCTAGCTTCTCTTTTCGAGGCTTTTGTTTTGAGCCCGACTTCTTGCACCGTGGTTTTACTGATTCAGATTAGCTTTTCAGCATTGACTGAAGAAAATGACCTGGCAAGGTCTTTCATGTAGATTCCACTTTTTGCTTTTAACCCAATTTTTTTAACTAGGTTTTAAAACTTAAGACGTCATGGTGACTTGATCACGGTCGTATCAATCTGCCCCTTATTTTTCAAGCCTGATTTCATTTATCACAGCTTGTACACATGTTGTTTATTTTGACAACATTTAGGATCCAGAAGCGTCCTTCTGTTTTCATATGCCTCGGCTAGAAGCCACAGTCCTATAGTGTGCTTTATATTTTAACCTGTTTTCTATCCACGTTAGTGCACGTTGCTAGACGTAGGTTTCCAATACCTTGGTTTCATAATATTTAACTCGGCTTATTGCCAGAGTTTCATTTACCATGGATTTTTATCCTGGGTCTTTATCGCGGATTGGGGTGTGATCATTTTTCCAGGTCCACATCTCTCCAAAATCATCTTCATTTTATCGCGAATTGGGGTGTGATCCTTTTTCCAGGTCACATCTCTCCAAACCCGTCTTCATTTTATCTTGGATTGGGGTGTGATCCTTTTTTCAGGTCCACATCTCTCCAAACCCGTCTTCATTATATCACAGATTAGGGTGTGATCCTTTTTTCAAGTCCGCATCTCTCCAAATCCATCTTCATTTTATCTCGGATATAAGTTCAATCCTGTCGTAAGGATTGCAATCTGTCTTCATATTTAGATTTCAGATTGGGGTGTGAATCCTTTTGCCAGGACCACATTTCTCCAATTCCGTCTTCATCTTTACTTTTTATCTCGATTCTCAATGTTGTAGCCGGGATGCATTTGATCTCTGAATTTAGAGTCCAAAGCTTTAGAGCTCGCCTATACGGCCAATTTGCTTAACTATTGAGGGCCGTGGCCAATTTGCCGACCTACTTTTGTCAACATATTTCTCATATAACAATTACAAGACTCATGTTTGGGCTGTGCATGTGGCATGTAAGTGCTTAAACTTCACAACATGTGGAAATTTTGTCAGGAAAGAAGTCGTATAAAGAGCACAATAACGATTAATGGGATACAAAAATAAGGAAAAAGAATACTTCCCTGTTATTCTCCAGTTATCTTGCTTGTAATAGAGAACAACTCCAGCAGTGGGGAGGATATAACATCAGAGTTGATTATGCATGAATTTTCCTTCAAAAGATGTTGTTATATTTAAGGTCCAAGACATTTGTTTTGCTGCCAAGTAGAATGGGTAGGCTCTACCAATATTGTAATAAGCTCTAGCCTTTTCAATAAAACCATGATTGCCATTTTTTGTTTTTTAAAACTCTCCCAGTTGTCCGAGGGTCCATGGTCAGAATCCAAAAACAAGAGCCGATGTCATGAATTATGGAGAATTATAATTTTGGCAATATGACGGTCGTGCTGCTTGGTGGGGCTCTAATATTGCATTGTGCATAACTGACCAGGTATATAGCTTGAGATGTAGCCGAGTCCTATAGCTTGAGATATAGTCGAGTACTGCACTTGAACTCTTCAAAATGACACAAACATATTTATCTATGTTATAAACCAACTGCATAATTTAGAACCGTGTTGCACCATATGGTAGCTTTCCTCGTCTATATGCCTGTTTCATATGCTGGAGCCGACATTTATTGCCCTGCATATCAATTTTTTCTTTGGAAAAATATTAGTGATAGGATGGTTTCACAATGCCAAGAACTAAAATCATAGTTTCTATGAGTGGTTCCTTGGTGTAACCATAACCTGTTATTTGTAAAACTTATGAACAATATTATCGGAATAAAAATCAATATAAGAAAACTTATCATGCTTTATTTTCTGATCCGATATTTTGAACGGTGGGAGAAGTCTCGTATTGATTTGTGCCAAAAAATGTCCCTGGAATGTAGGCTCTTGTTGCCTTTTCCTCTAAGGCTTGATTTGCTTCGACTTAACGAGTCTTTGTTGCATTTTTCTTCTAAGGCTTGATTGTTTCCTTACTCACTTTTTTTTTTCTTTATTTATTTGAGACATATGATAAAGAAGAAGTAAATCAAATCAAATTAAGGTAGAATGAATAATTTCCTTATCTGAGTCATATCTTCAAACTGGATCGCGGAGTAAGGTGTCGTCATCCTTGTAGTAAGGTCGAACTTCATAGGAACATAGACTTTGATCCAATTTAATAGATGTTGAATCTTTTGTGATGGTCCACCTCTAATCAATGTTTGGAGGTTTTTATTTTTGTTTGATTTGCTTCTTCTTTTTTTGATAATTCCGATCTCGGCCACTACTGTCCCGATCTCGATTTCGTCATGTTTGTTGAAACAATTGTGACCCAAAAACTTGCATTGTGTCATACTAACATGTATCATGATAGTGATCAGAATATGTCTTAACACGATGATCTTTCCATCGCGTTGTTCTATATTAATTTGGTAATAGATTTAATCAGGAACTTAATTCGATCAAACTTTTTAAAAATGGATTTAGTACGATCAAAAGGCATGCAAATCATCTTTCCCTGTGAAAGCTTCTTCCGATCATGCCATATGACTTTTCTAATACCTACTAGTCTACTACACGTTGACCCAGGAACATGTCACTGTTCACCAACTTTTTTACCTAAATGCCACACGAACAGTGTTATTTTTCAATGGCAAGTTCGCTACCCAGTGTAGCGAACTCGATTTGCTGATGTGTCACGTTTCTAGTGGACACCAAATTCGTTACACGGTAACGAACTTGGTTTTAACCAAATTCGCTACCCAATGTAATGAACTTCACACCCTTTTTTTTTTAACTTGGTACTTGTTATCCACTAGAAATGTGACACGTCAGCAAACCGAGTTCGCTACACTGGGTAGCGAACTTGCCCGCGTGGCATTTAGATAAAAAAATTGGTGAAGAGTGGCATTTTGGTCAGTGTTCCCGTTCACCCACAGGTTAATAAAAAAACAAAAAAGCATACCAAAAAAAAAAAAAAAGGTACAGCCTTGCACTTACCAAGTATTATCATGCATTCATACAACAAAAGGATATAGAAAAAAGAAAAAGGTACAGCCATCCACAAGTAAAGACAAAAAAACTTGGAGAGAAATCAACACTACCATTTCACACTTGCTTGACAATATCCTCTTATTTCCATTTCAACAAGTCTCGGGGGGACACAAATTTAAATAGATAACACAACTCATATTTTTCTTGACACCCAAAGAAAGAAAGAAAATGCTTATGTGTCATAGATTAATAGGTAAATATATTTATAAATAATTAATTTAATCCAAAAATTTAAATTTTTGAATACAATTATATTAATATTTTTTATATATCTTTAACATGTCTTCTCAAAAGAGTCTATTGGGCTATAAAAGTAGATCGAACTCAATTGTGCTAAAAAATTTCACACAATAAATGAGGGACAGTGAAAATCAATTCAGGACACTGAAGCTGTAAAATCATATAAAAAATCAATTCAATCAAAAAAATTTAAGCTGAATAATAATTTTTATATAGAGTAAATATCTTTTTGGTCCTTAGCAAATTTCACGATACCCGTTTTAGTCCCTAACAAATAAAAAGACCCATCATGATTCCTAAAAAATTCAAAATGGATTCATTTTAGTCATTTTGAGGACTAATATGAGTCTTTTTTGAATTTGTGAGGAATCACGATTTCAACTAAATAGGTTCATTTTGAATTTTTTAAGGATCACAATGGGCCTTTTTATTTGCTAGAGACTAAAGCGGGTATCATGAAATTTGCTAAGGACTAAAAAATGTATTTACTCTTTTATATATGTATGCCAATACTCAAAAATGAATTTCACCAATATTCATTGTATATATATTTTATGGGTTTTCATTTTGTCCTTTAACATAACACAAAAAAGTTTCCTATTCACACAATATTTTTTGGGGCCCGCATTTAAAAAAAAAAAAAAAAAAAAAACTAAAACATACAGAACGAATCTCTATGACATTACACAATCAATTTTCCTAGAATATAACTCTTATAAAACCCATATTTTATAACGTTAGGCTTTATCACATGATTCATTAACCATTTTCTCTTGTTCCCACTGTTTGTCTCTAATATTAATGCTCTAATCACATCATTCTATTCTAAAAATCTCTGAACTCTTCTCCTTTCTCACTTCAGTTCCCTTTCGTATCTCTGTCTCTCCATTCCTTTCTCAAATACTTTTTTGTTTTTGTTTTGAGAAGTGTGCTGTCTGAATAAAAATCTCTTCTTTTTTTGGAAGAACCCCCAGAAATCTTGAACTCAATAATAGGGCTTTTTGACCTTAGTAATCTCATTTTCGTAAAGTTTTGCAGGAATAATTTCTTGGTCAAACGTATTATCTATATAATGCATAACGTCGCGGTACTGTGGGAATCACTTTAGGACGTGACACTTTAGCAACCGCGTCCTTTGTATTTGTTCCTGCACCACTGGAACGTGATACCCTGACAATCACGTCCTATTCCCAAGACCACTGGAACGTGATACCCTGACAATCACGTCCCATTCCCAAGAGGCAGTCCCCTCTCAGCCGCGTGTCAGTGCGTCAATCCCAAAAAGAATTCAACGGGAAGCGGTAGTGTATAAGTGCGTTCTAGGTTACAAGTCAAGTCGGAGTCACGCAGATATATATATATATATTTCACCTAAAATTTAGGCATATTGGTATATTCACGGTAAAAGAGTTCAAAAAATCCAATAAAAGCAACAAGTTATTTTCGTACAAAATGGTCTTTATAGTTGCTAGCAATTCATTTTTTACTGGTTAGAAGACTAACTCTTAAATCAGAGAATGATTAATTCAAAAATTTACTAACAATAAAATTATAATTATTATAATTTTAAGGTGTTGGATGAAGGTCTTTATAATAGTTTATATTATTCACTTACACACTCACTCATACGAAAACCTTTGGGCTTAAAGTATGAATTTTGCATAGACTAACACCTTATTGCTAGCAAGAGATAACACACTGCACCAAGAATTTTTTTGAAAGTGCTTACTACAGAAATTTGGTTAACAAAAAGGGTCTTTTTCACTCTGACCAACAACTCTTCAATGATGGTTTCACGATTCAAAAAGTTTTAGAGTATGCCACAAACTCATTACTCTTCATACTAGATTTTGGTAATGCGATAATCAAGATGGACAACCTTAGCCCACTAACTGGCACACAAGGTTAGATTAGAAAAATATGCAGTAGAGAAAATTGAGTTAAAATGGCTATTCCAAATATTAAACCATGCATTATGTCTAGGAAAATAAAAGCCATTGTTGTGTTTTTGTTGTGAAGTTTTTACGTTTAACTGTTGTACGTAGTTTGAGGAAATATTACAATAATTGTATGATGTCCCTTGTATGCTGTGGTGTTTTTTTTTTTAATTTGTGTATTTGATTTGAAAATTGTGACATACTTCTTATATGTATGGGATACATACCTTACAGTTTCAGACTTTTAGTGTTCATTATTTGATCATTGAGATTTATTGTAAATTCAGATTAATATATATATATATATATATATATATATATAAATATATATATATATATGGCAAAATGATTTCTGCAGCTGCTGTACCTACAGCAAGCAAGGATCCGCGTCCGAATCCTAGGATACGGCAACAGATCCTGAGATTTTTTTTTTTTTTTAAAAAGTCGTGGGGCCCACTTTTCTGTGTCAACTGTAGATAACACTATCTACGGCTGCTGCAGAAATGTTAAGCCCTATATATATATATATATATATATATATATATATTCAAACTTTTACATTAGTCTATGAGATTAATTTTAATGCCACAAATGAGCTAGCTCTGATTAATTATGACTTCAATTTCCTTTTTCTCTTTCAAATAGATTCAAGTTATTGCAATTGCAAATGCTTTGATCTAATTTCTATTATTGTGATCGAATTATTCGTGTGCATAGTATTTTGGGGTAGTTTTGGTATTAAAGGTTAATTTCTTCTTTTTGTTTTAAAGATAGGTTTGGTATTTTTTTTTTAAAATTAACTTCGTTAACTTTAACTTGGAAGAAAAATCAAGTTAGGGGAATAAGTGATTAAAAAAATTTAAGTAGGAGTGTAAATAACTAAATTTTTGAAGAGGGGGATAAGTAATTCTGAAAAAACTTACACAAGAATTTTTGAAATTTTCCCTTCAATTAAAGAACGCTGGGAGAAGTTTACCAAAAATAAAAAGCCGAGAGAATTAAGGGATAAGGGTTTTTATTTTTTATTTTTCTCTTTGTTTTTATACTGTGACAAAATTTTATCCCTTCATTTAATGGATAAGAAAAAGGGATTTAAACCTCTTTTTAACAAGAGAAGTTAAATTATCCCTACACACTCATCTAATTTAGTGGATTCTGTCCTATTAATAGGAGAAGTGTTTTACCCTAACAAAAATTAAGATATTCACAAATGGCTTGCTGAAGATTGGGATGTTCGATGGATTCACACCTTTCGAGAAAATAACATATGTGCTCACTGGTTTGCTTCTAGGCATTTTGAGGATGATAATAATCTTATTGTTTATCATTCTCCTCCTTCTCCTTTGTTAGAGCTCCTTCTTCAGGATGCTTCTGTAGATCTCTTAAGTTCTCGCGTCGTGTAATTTTTGTTTTGTTTGGGGCTTTTGCCCCTCTTTATTACAAAAAAAAATAAAAAAAAATAAGATATTTATGCTACTTTTATTATTTTACAAGTCAAACGAAACGCAATTTTTTTGGGTGCTATATCGTTCTTATTTTTTTAACAAATCAAACACAACCTTATTATTCTCCTAAGGTTTTGATTTATAAGAAAAATAAAATAAAATTTGAAAGTGATGTATATCACACTCGGACGCAAAATAGTTAAAAATAAGATTTTATATAAAAACAAAAGGAAAGTAAAAACAAATCATAAAATAAAAAATCATAATATAAAAAAATCAAAAATAAAAACATAAAAAAACTTAAAATATCGATAAAAATATTTTGATAAAAAAATCATAAAAATATAAATAAAAAAAATTTTTAACTACCATACTCTCGGATATCAACGTACTGCGAAAACACTTACAGGAGGGCCCATTCAGTTCAGTTAAAGATCCGAAACCATCCGTTCAACTACTTTCTAGCAGGTTCCAAACAAAAGAATTAATTTTTATATCATCCACGTGCTTCTTGGTTTATTTTTAACTATTATAAAGTTATGAAATAAATTAACCCTTAAATAAACTAAGTCAAACAAGTAAATTAACTCAAATCAATTCAATTCAAGTCACCTCAAATCATATCAAACTTTTAATAACTAAAAAATCTCCTAAATAAGTTTAAGAATAAGATTACGTGGACAAGATTTTTTTTATAAACTTATAAATTATATTATATCTGATGAATAATACTCTACTCAAGAGTTATATCATATCAGACATAATATAATTTGTAAGAAGTTATAAGCAAAAAGTTTGTAAATATAAATTTTAAAAAAATATTACTATTATGTGATATGAGAGAACTTTTCTAAAAATGTACTCACAAATCAAGAGTAATATTTCCCTTGATTTTAATATTCATCCATGTATCAGTACCCTCGTTTTTTCAACCAAAAGATGCTTGCTTGCTTTGCAACACACCTTCCTCTCTTCTTAGAGCTTTCCATGCTTGGAGCAAATTGGCTGTGATCATGAGAAATATGAGAAATGTGGTTATTGTTTCATTCAATTTTTTGCTTCTTGTTGTCTTTGTTTCTGCTATAGGAAGCACTGAAAGTGAAATATCTGCTACAAATGGAACACAACCTTTTACTTACATTGTCAAAGCTATGGAGTTCTTATGGAGTCATTCAGGTTATCAACATGTCTGGCCAGTAAGTTACTTGTATTCATTACATGTTGTTTCTTAATTACCATTACATGGCCTTTCTTCATGAGTCAATCTTACTCAACTTTCTTACCTTGATTGCTTCTTCAGTGACCTTTTTAAATGGAGACAAAATTAACAAAGGAAGCTCTTTGGTTTACCAAAGGAGTTATTTCCTTGGAATAAAATATTAGATATAGATATATGAAAGGGGACTAGCCTACACTAGTGATAAAACTTTATTTTGTAACTGAAAGTTGCCGGATTCGAATATAAGAGAGTGTTTTTAATTTTATTTTTTACAATATTAGATATATATTCTAAAATAAGGAGCACTTGATGGTGTGTAGATTTGGGTATATCACTCTCTAGATAAACATGTAGGTGTTCCAATGTGAATATATATATATATATATATATGTTATATTTTCTATTTATATGTACATGTATGATTGTATATGAAATCTGTAATTTTTGCCAATTACTTACCTGTACTCCGGGATTAAGAAACATCAAATTTGATTGCTCACTTATGAATTCATAGGAAATGGAATTTGGCTGGCGAATAATTGTTGGCACCTTGATTGGAATCTTGGGAGCGACATGTGGAAGTGTAGGGGGAGTTGGTGGTGGGGGCATCTTTGTACCAATGCTAATTTTGATTATTGGGTTTGATCCAAAATCAGCCACTGCTATCTCAAAGTGTAAGATTCTGTCTACATCTCAATGATAATATAACTGAATATTCTTCAGCATTTACCTATTTAGAAATAATGTTTATGCTGTTTTCTGAATGTTTCTTTCAAGATTGGTTTATTGAAGAAACTTGTTTTTGAACTAATTTTTTACCATTTATTGTGTCTGTTTCAGGTATGATCATGGGTGCAGCGATCTCAACTGTATTCTTCAACTTGAAGCTAAAGCATCCCACACTTGATAGACCCATTATCGACTATGATTTGGTGCTGCTTATCCAACCCATTATCCTGCTTGGTATTAGCATAGGAGTCGTTTTAAGTGTAATGTTTGCGGATTGGATGATCACTGTTCTTCTAATTATTCTCTTTATAGGTAATGTTAGAAGACATGTACTTCAACTCCACTTAAAATTTTCACTCAGTCATATGGCTGATTTGTTATATTGGGACCTGTAGGAACATCAATCAAAGCGTTCTTCAAGGGTGTTGAAACATGGAAAAAGGAAACCATAATAAAAGAGGTAAATACCTCAAATATTACAGAGATTTGGTGAACTTATACTTTTACAATTTTATGCCCCTGGTTATATATGTCACTGTATTTTTTGTGCAAGCACAATTATAATTCTAAACCTACCTTTTCGATCTTTTGGAGTCTCAGGAGACTGTCAAGCTTTTGGAGTCTACTGGTGAGTTTATTTATTGGTTCTGTTCATGAAAAAGACTTGACATGGTCACAAGATAGAATCTCAATATATATATATATATATATATATATAGGCAAAATGATTTCTGCAGCCGCTGTACCTACAGTAGTCAGGATCCGCGTGGGGATCCTAGGATATGGCACCGGATCTTTGTTTTTTTTTTTTTAAAACACCGTGGGTGGGCCCACTTTTCTGTGTCAGCTGTAGAGAGTGTTATCTACGGCGGCTGCAGAAATGATAAGCCCATATATATATATATATATATATATATATATATATATATATATATATATATATAAACTAAGCATATGAAATGACCCTTTTGTTCCAGCCAGTTGCAGTGGGGAAGAGGAATACAAGTGTCTTCCAGATGGTGGGCCTCAAAAGGAAACTAGAAAACCTGAGGTTGGCATGCTGTGAAATTGTCTTTCTTTATATAATCTAATCAGTTCTTATATGCAATATTGGAATGCAACTATGAATGCAGGGGACCATAATAGGCAACATTTATTGGAAGGAGTTTGGACTTCTTTGTTTTGTGTGGCTTGCACATCTAGTCTTACATGTTGCCAAAGTAATTTTCTCTCTCTGCTGGTAGAATCAAAACTTGCATTACATCCCTCATTTTACTTGTATATTTATTTGAACTAATCATTAAAATGATTCACTTTTAACAGACTTATACACCTTCTTGTTCAATAGCATACTGGATACTTTTTTTGTTAGAGGTAAACCTATTACATTTGTGTCCTTTCTTTTCCATTGTGCCAAATATTAGTGTGCGTTACTTACTATCTGGAAGCATTATATTTTATGTTTTGAAGATACCACCTTCTCTAGGGGTATATCTGTATGAAGCAGTTGGCCTATATCAAGGGTGGAGAGCTATTGCTTCCAACGAAGGTCAAATCACACATTGGAAATTGCACCATCTAATTCTATCCCTTATGTGTGGTCTGGTGGCTGGAATTATTGGTGGACTTCTTGGTATAGGTAGTGGATTTGTGATGGGTCCTTTATTTCTTGAATTGGGAATTGCTCCTCAGGTGAGTTCTGTTAGCACCTTCACCTGTGTTATTTCATTATATAAATTGGTGAAGATATAGTTATCTTCTTATGTTTCATAATGGTGCAGGTAGCAAGTGCAACAGCCACTTTGGGAATGACATTCTCAGCATCTATATCTGTTGTACAATATTACCTCTTGAATCGTTTTCCTGTTCCTTATGGTGAAAGTTTTTACTTCAATTTATTCTGAATGGTTTTCAAAGTCAATATGTTTCAGGTAATAATATCCTTGTTTCATTCTGTTTTACAGCTCTCTACCTTACCCTTGTGTCTGCCATTGCTGCATACATAGGACAGCGTATCATTGACAAGCTTGTTAGTGTCTTCCAAAGGGCCTCTTTGATTATCTTCGTAGTGGCTTTCACAATATTTATTAGTACAATTGCACTAGGTGAGTTTTTATGCTGTTGTTATGAGTTGCTGCTTGCTAAGTTCGCTTTTGTCTTTGTAGAGAGCGTAGTCTTTCGGCCCTTTTGACAATAATAATGTCAAAAAGAAATATTTCCCGTGATAATTCAAAATTCAAATATTTTGCTAAAATAATATGGTTAGATGTGTATGTGGTATGCACGTCTAAATCGCACATAAGGTGATGTCCGACTTGTGAAAAAGCCAATATGTCGCGTGTTGCAAGTGACACATAGTGGTGTCTATCTTCAAGTTGGGCATGGGGCGATTTGCGACTTGCATTGCTCAACAAGTGGCAAATGTGCACTGACTTTTGTACAAGTCATGCTTTACCCCATGAGCAACTTGCAATTCCCATAATTGTCTTACTCTATTATTTTAGCAAAATATTTGGCTTTTGAATCAACGAGGGAAAATGTTTCCCTTTTCACATTAAATGGGTCAAAAGAT
Organism: Gastrolobium bilobum; assembly: GCF_033153095.1. NCBI lineage: Eukaryota > Viridiplantae > Streptophyta > Magnoliopsida > Fabales > Fabaceae > Gastrolobium > Gastrolobium bilobum. The sequence continues at coordinate 418,893 of NW_026898737.1, forward strand.
CGAGTTTTTACATTTACAATTTGTGAGATATATAATAAAATCATTTATCTGTCAATCCCTAATAACTTAAGTTTTCGAGGGAAATAAACTGATAACATATATTAACGTGTTTGTGCATTATCTACGCTTCAAAATCCAAAAAAGATTCTTGCATGCATTATATGTTCTAAAGATAAAATACAACTATTCATGTGCATTTTCACAAGAGCTTGAAGCTTTTGAAAAGTTGGTCCATGACACTTTATTCTTCTTTGCCTGGCCTTGTAAGAACCAGCATCTTGCTTACATAGCTTTCACTTCTATGGCTGTGTGTAGGTGGAATTGGTATATCAGACATGGTTATGAAGATTCAAAGGAATGAATACATGGGATTCGAGGACCTATGCAAGTATGCTGGATAGAGGAGTTTCACGTATTTATTTAGTTGCACACATATTCTGTTGTTGTTGTTTGCCTCTGCTACACCCGGTGAGAGATGGTGTGTTTTATTTAAATTATAAAGGTTACAAGGAAGTTTCTATTAATGGAAGCTTTAAACCTTGTATGTCCGGAGGAGATGTACCATACAATTCTTCATAAATTATTAAATGGAAATTATATTTGAATATAATAGTGGAAAAATTGTGAAAGATGACGGAAAACTAAGGTTCATGAGTTAATTATGTATAAACAAGGATAGTAATTAAGAGTCATAGAACCTAAAATATATATATTTCTTTATTGTATGATATATCTATTCTAACACGGTTACTATAGGTTAATCATGCAAATCAATAACTTTAAAATATTTATTTTACTCCCTTTAGCCACACAAAAAATGTAGAACTAAACAGCAATAAAATTAAATTACAAAAGTTATATTTTTGGTTTGACTATCGTTGTAATATAAAAAAAAATTAAAGCTATTCTTTTATATGTTAGTAGATTTTAATGAAAAAGTTAATGTGTTTTGATAGAAGGGTTTTATTAATCTCATGTTAAAGGAGATAAGTTATCTCATGTCATAGAGATAAACTTGTGGGTTCTATCACATATAACATAAGAGTAGTTTTTCTCTTTGATAGAAACGGTATTTTGCTTAAGTAAAAGCATAGAATAAAATTACTCAACAAAAAAAAAAAAAACAAAGAATAAAATTCACTCTTTCTTAAGATAGAAGATAGTATACTTTTTGGGGTTGTGAGGAAGAGCACCAATAGAGCGAATAAATCTTTGGTGCTGCTGTTGTACCAAAGATTCAGTACATCTCACCAATAAAAATATTATATGATGTCAGTTAAAGTTTTCTTTTCTTTACCAAATTTTTTCTCTTTTCTCTTTTGTGTAATGCTCCTAGTAGTGGGATACACTGAATCTAAGTGCAACAGTAACAACAAAGATTTATTCGAATTCGGCTTCTTCTGGCGGTCTTATTGGGTGAAGGGATTCACTTACAGCATTGGATTTTGCAACCCCTTGACTGCGGAGCTTTGGGCAACTATCAATAGAGGATCTCCGTCAGGAATTTGCTCTCATGCGATTAACTGTATTAAGGAGTGGGAAATTCAATTCACCCATGTCAGAAGGGAGGCTAACATTTTTCTCTCTGTTGTTGGAGTTTTATGCAATTTTCCCTTTGACAGGTGCTGGGGCTGAAGTAGAATACAGACCAATTCCTACTGGATCTAACAATGACATTGCAAATGACACCTAAAAACATGAGGTCATAATACTCTAGTGAGTTCTTATGGATTAGTGTGGTTTTTAATATCTAATTAAATATGGACATTGCAGGTGACTGTTCTAGAAAATGTATATTGGAAGGAGCTTGGACTTCTCGTTTTCGTTTGGGTTGCATTCCTTGCCCTACAGATTGCCAAGGTTTGTTATTTTCTATTGGGACAACGACACTTTTGACACACTGTTCATTATTATTTATCGAAATACTATCTGCCAAATATAATTTGAAAAAAAAAAACACGTCACGTAAGTCGTTACAACATGTAGCGTGTTACGTCAGGACACGTGACAGTTTGTTTGAGGCTATGTAACTCGTGGAACAGTAAAGCGCGTTAGATTAGTCAACGGGTTAGACTGCACAGTTTGCAAAAAGCTGAACATGTGGCCTAACATGTTATATTGTACAACACGTTACGTGGCACTTTTTGACACGTGGCTTAAACGCGCTACACTGTACATCACGTTACATGGAAGCTTTATGACACGTGGCTCAAACACTCTACATTGTTCAGCGCATTACATGACATATTTTTCACATGGCAATATGTGATGTCAGTAACAGTGTAACACCCCCCGTCTGCAGCTGGTTTGTTAACATACAATATGGTAATTAAAAGCGCAACATGCTCAAATTATTAAGCGAAAGACATTGAATAAAGTATTACTGTTAACTTATGTAACTATGTCATGTGACTTAACTTTTTCCTTTTCTTTTCCTTATGTATTGTCATGTATATTGTATTTTTCGTATTATCATAAATTGTACCGTCCCATATCCGTACTAAATTCCAACTTAACAATCGTGTAACCATGACTAAAGGTCAATTACTATCCGAATATGATAACTTATACCATTCTAGATAGAAGCTTATGGACAACATAACAGTTGTAAACTGGATATCTAAGGATTATTTCCCACTCATAAGTAGTACCTGAAAACCAGAAAACATAGTCCAAACATATATTCAACCGTCCAACACAATGAACTTAAAATCCATCCTTAGATTCATACAAAATATGGTTTCGTGCCAATACTCACATCATCTTACATATCAGGCATATATTTATATGCATACCAATATTAATAGTATTCAAAATGTACATAAGCTACACATGCTTAATTACAAACTATATTCATCATAGATAAACATATGTCTCAAAATACATAACAGATCATATAACGATGCATGGTCATACAACATGCTCCACAAAATATACAGTTATTCTAAAATATTAAATATCCAATCAACATGAGTCCTCTAACCTTGTACGGCTCTTGTCCTGTGAGGGCCCATCATCTGTTATGGGAGTACCTGAAACATGTTTCCCAAACGGGGTGATATTATAACATCTCAGTAATCTCAGAATTTATAAAGCAGTTTCCACCCATGAGTTCACTTCCTACATGAAAGGTCATATTACATGGTATATAAGACATCATATATAAATCATAATACACATGAGACTTCCAGGAGCTTGTGTCCTCCCACATATAGTCTTAACAAGATCATCCGGAAACCTGGATCCTCACGGAAGATCATACGTGATGATCCAAAGGCTTGTGTCCTTAAAGATCATACACTTCCGAGGCTTGTGTCCCTTATGGAAGATACATACAAATATGCATTCATTGGTCAAGAAGCACAAATCAATCAAATCATATCATCTTATATACATGTCTACATTGTGTGTGGGAGATAAAAACTTCTGCAACAACTGCAGAAATATTTTTCCTAACTTCTTATTGAAAAGAATTTATTAACATCCTATTGTAAATTTGAAGTTTCAAATTTTTAATTTCTTTTTACACCATTGTATTTCTATATCGCACAGGTTAACTCTATTAATTTTTTTTGGTAATCTAACTCTATATTAATTTAAGAGTTTAATGATTTTGCTTTTGTTGCAAAAAAAATATTGTTTACCACACTCACATAAAAGTGAGTGCGTCCAATTGTAAAAAAAGAGAGAAAAAGATTAGTATGACTCACTCACTTTTATGCGAGTGTGACAAAAAAGAAATTATGCAACAAAAACATAAATATTGTTTCCTTAATTTAAAGTTGGTTTTCATTTCAATAAAATTTTAAAAATTATAACGTTCAATAAACTTAACATGTTAAAAGAAATATCAAAAGCATGATTAATTACTCTTAGATATTCAATTATTTAAAATAAGTTAGAAATAAGTAATATGGTCTAGAAATTGATAATTGAATTGATGGAGTTTTTTAGGAAAATTGATAACTCCTTATCGGGATAAGGCCAGTACCCAATAGTTCGATACCAAAAAAAAGAAAGGGCCTGTACCCAATAGTTACTTATCATCTTAATGTTCATATGTCGTTCAACTTCCACTTAGTTTTTTTTTTTTTTTAATTGTTAACTGTCTATTCCTGTTTTAGAATTGAAAAAAAAAAGGAAATAAATACCTCAAGCCCATTTTGGCAAATATACATATGGTACATAATTCTTACAAGGCAGTATTAGGTACATGATTGTTCAAAGAAAATGGAAAAAATGTGTGTTATTTTAAATGACATATCTTATATCCTTTGACTCTCACAAAGAGGTGAGACCCACATCTTTAAAAAAATTTCTCTCCATTTTCTCCCCTATGACTTATATATTTCTTTTACTTAAAATGGTATAATTTTATGTCCTTTAAAATGATACACACTAATATTGTATTTGAAGTAGAAAAAGAGTTGAGAAGACTAGAATCATAGACACTGTAACACTTAATCATTGAAGTGAACTCCTCATTATGGGTTTATTTCAGGGATTTAGCTCAGTACTCAATCATAGTAAGGAAAATCGTCCGAGTATATGTTATAGCCTCTCTGGCAACTGAGTGAACAAATGCTAATATTTAATTTGGTAGTCAGGGATTGGTTTTATCTTGTCTCTTTTAATTGGTTGAGAGTAGGTACCCGTACCTCAAATATGGTTCACTGTCACAAGCTCAACCATAAAAGATACACTAGAGTTTGCTTTGTTTTTGACTACTCCTTCCAGGATATCCTTGTCTTATCATTTTCTGGACCATAACTTGTCATATCAGGACCAAAAACAGCTTGACATTTTTCTTCTTCTTCTTCCTGTCTATTTTTGGATTTTATTTATCTTTCCTCAATTTGTAGAAGGATGATTGAATATGCTTCTCGTTCAATCACATCTATCTTGGGAAGTTTTATATTTATCATATACGTAAAGATAAAATAATATGATATAAATATAATTATAATAGCCTGACACATGTTATCAAACCCGGTCTGACATGATCGGGTCAATCCAAAATCTGGTGAATCAGTTATTGGATCGAAACGAATTAAGTATCAAATCGGCTATGTATCAGATTCGGTCAAATAGGTCAAAATTGGTGACCCGATCGGGTCATAAAAATCGGCGGATCATACATTTTCATAAAAAAATAAAATAAACCAACAACCAAAAACCAAAGTTGTTTCATCTTATTTGAAAAAATGTAGAACTCATTTTAAAAACTTTTGTAATTTTATTTGCTAGTAGTGTACTCTTTTATAATGACCACCGATTTTAGTTTCCAAAACTGAAACCATTTGTTGAACAATAAATTAGAAAATGTGACATATGTCATTTCAATGACATATGAATTTGAAAAATATGAGTTCACAATATCTTCCCTTTTGGACGTCATTGAGAGATATGCTTATGATAATTCTAAGTTGTAATCTAAATTCACATAGTAATAGCGTCAACTTTTATTTATTTGTGCTTATTTTGTGCAATTTATTGATTAATTATGAACTTGTAAAGATGTGATCGAGTAATTTTTGAGTTTATTTAGTGAACGTTGTTTAACTCAATTATTTTTTGAAAATACTTGTTTAACTCATTTAAATATGGAGAATATAATTAAATTTATATGTTCATATATATATATATATATATATATATATATATATATATATATCCGGGTCAACCAGTCTGACCAGTGATCCACCGATCCGACTAGTAACCTAGTATCCTGATCGAATCGATGCCCAAATCAGATTTAATAATAATGACCTGACATGTATTTAATCTATCTTATTAGTTGCTTGTGCATTTTTTATTTACTTATTATAGTATACTGCTCGCGAAGTTATTACCAATATAAATAAAACTCAATGTCCACATCAACTAATCAACTTGATTAAGCATAACTCTTTAATGGAAAATCATTTAATAGCAAGCATTTTGTAGCATATTATACATAGCAAAATGAAGTCAACCACTAATAACATCTAAAATACACCCAACATTCAAAATAAAGGCCTATCATCCAACACAGTAAATTAAGTAGCCTATATAGTTAATAATATCAAGGATATATTCCAAATAAACACATATAGCCCATCTAACAATTATCATTAAATTTTCCTTCACAGTAACATTCTCATAATTTCATTAGAGGAGGGATGTACATGACAACCATTTTGTTTTGTAGCACTATTTCTTAAAGGAAACAATTATTTTCTATTTCTGTGCCATGAAACAGTTTCTGAGAAAAAAAGAATGTGTTTGATAACATATTTTATTTTTTTCGAGAATGAGAATTGTGTTTGATAACATAACAAATAATATAATAAAAATAATTCCTATTAAGCATAATTTTTTTCGAATCATCACTTTCATTTTCATATGGTGTGGTGTGGTGACGGTGGCGTGGTGGTGGTAGTAATGGTGGTGGTGGTGGTGGCGTGGTAGTGGCGATGGTGATGGCAGGGCGATGATAGTGGTGGTGGTGATGGTGGCGGCGTGGTAGTGACGGTAGTGGTGACGTGACAATGATAGTGGTTGTATGGTGGTGGTGGTGGTGACAGTAGTGGCTGCGGCGATGGTGGTGGTGGCGATGTTGGTGGTGGTGGTGACGGTAGTGGCTACGATGATGGTGGTGGTTGGTGGCGGTGGCAGTGACGGCGGTGACTACGATGATGGTGGCGGTGGTAGTGAAGGAAGGTGATTGAGAGAGACAAGTGTTTCTTATTTTGTGCCCCGGAAACAAAAAAAATAGAAATTTTTTGATTCTTTTTTATGTTTTCCAGCAGAAAAATTAAATTAGTTCATTTCAAGAACAAAAAAATAAACCGATTTTATCAAATGAGTTTTTTATTCATTTCTATTCTCGAGAATAAAATTAAAAAAAAACTGATTTCGAGGAGATTATTAAAATATAGGGGCAGATTATATTTACAAACTACACTATGTTCTCCCGGGAGAAGATAGTGTAATTTGTAAAAAAAATTCAAAAAAATTTATAAACGGATCCTTCCCCTAAAACATGTATTAAAACATAATGATATGTTTTAATAATATGATAATATGTGAAGCTTGTAAATAGATTAGCAAAATTCAATGTTGAGATAGCGAAAGTTAGATAAAATTAATTAGGCGTGGCACTAATGGATTCATATTTAAATACATAATCCAAAGTATTTCTTAAGAAATTCTACTCCTTCTTGTACGCAAGATCTAAATATTTGTCTCATCCATATTAAAATTACTTTATCGATACTATACGATATTTAAGAAATATTTCCTATATGCAGTGTGACCAATTATTAAAACAAAATAGTAGATTTAGTACTCTAAGGTAACGTGTTCACATTCAAATCCATGTCTATTTGTCTGGATATTTTGGTATAGCCCGTTTGAACGAGTTTGTAAAAAAAAAAAAAAAAAAAAAAAAAAAAAAGGCTTTTTTATATTTTATTTATTTTAGAAATATTTTATATAAAATTTAAAATTATCTAGATTTTAAAAAAATATTTGATTTTTGAAAAAAATATTTGACTTTTAATTTCTATATTTTTTAAAAGCTAAAATTTTTAGCTTTAAAAAAAAATAAAGTTCTGGCTTTTTTTAATTTATACTTTTTTTAAAAAAAAAACAAACAAACATCTAAATGGACGAAGTGTTTTTATTTTGTTTTTAAAGAGAGAGAAGAGTTTGGAGAGAAAAAAAAAAGTCCACAATCAATATTGCATTCAATAAAATTTGAAAGTGATGTATATCACACTCTCAGGACCTAAAATTCAATGTACTGCGGAAAACACTTACCGGAGGGCCCTTTCAATTAAAGATCCGAAACCATACATACAGCTACTTTTAGCTGGATGCAAACAAAATAATTAATTTTTATATCCTCCCCGTGTTTCTTGGTTTATCTTATCATATTTAGACATAATATTTATTAAATAAAATAACCCTTGAATAAACTATGTCAAACAAGTAACTAGTAAGTCAAGTGAAAACAATTCAATTCAAGTCGCCTCAAATGAAATCAAACTTTTAATAAGAATAAAGTATTTTTTTTTTCCTAACAAAAAAAATATGATTCTTATCCTTTATAAAAAAAATTTAGTCATCTGATCCTTATGGAATTTAAAGTGGATTCATTTTAGAACCGGTTTGGATGAGCTTTTTTCACTTTAAATTCTTTTGGACGTCTACTTTTAAGAAAAACAGAAGTTACAAAAGAAGCTAAAAATTTACTTTTTTTTAGAAGCTGAAAATTTTAACTTCTAAATAAAGTAAAAGTCAAAAGTCACTTTTTTTTGTCAAAAACTAAATATTCTTGTAAAAATATAAATTGCTTTAAATTTAGTAAAAATTACTTTTAAAATAAGGAAGAAATAAAAATTATTTTTTCTGGAAGGCAAAACAAACCGGCTCTTAGTTCTTCTGAAGGATTAATGTGGCTCTTTTTGAAATTTATGAGGGACCATAATTTCAACTAAATGGATCCACTTTGAATTTCTTAGAGATCTTGGATTAAACTTTTATTATAAGAGACTAAAGTGGAGATCATATTTTTTATTAAGGAGCCCAAATTTTTACTCTTTTAATAACTCAAAGATATTCTAAATTATTTTAATATTCTTCCATTTATAAGTACTCACATTTTTTCAACCAAAAGAAGCTTGGTTTGCAACACACCTTCCTCTCTTCTTAGAGCTTTCCATGCTTGGAGCAAATTGGCTGTGATCATGAGAAATATGAGAAATGTGGTTATTGTTTCATTCAATTTTTTGCTTCTTCTTGTCTTTGTTTCTGCTATAGGAAGAAGCACTGGAAGTGAAATATCTGCTACAAATGGAACACAACCTTTTACTTACATTGTCAAAGCTATGGAGTTCTTATGGAGTCATTCAGGTTATCAACATGTCTGGCCAGTAAGTTACTTGCATTCATTACATGTTGTTTCTTAATTACCATTACATGGCCTTTCTTCATGAGTCAATCTTACTCAACTTTCCTACCTTCATTGCTTCTTCAGTGGCCTTTTTAAGTGGAGACAAAATTAACAAAGGAAGCTCTTTGGTTTACCAAGGGAGTTATTTCCTTGGAATACAATATTTTTTTTTTGGAAACATCCTAATTTTCTCTTGTCTAGTAGTTTCCTCCCGTATTTACATGAGCTTCAACTTTTGAGCTGGTCCATGGGACTAATTTGCAATACAGGATGAGTCCATGATAAATATTTTAAACCCCTTCCAAAGGTGGAACTTGTAAATCAAACCAAAAGTACTTTTTACAATATTAGATATAATATATATTTTTTTTTTTACAATATTAGATATATATATTCTAAAATAAGGAGCACTTGATGATGTGTAGATTTGGGTATGTCACTCTTTAGATAAACATGTAGGTGTACCAATGTGAAAATATATGTTCTATTGTGTTAGGATCTTCCAAGTTTCTATTTATATGTACATGTATGATTGTATATGAAATCTGTAATTTTTGCCATTTACTTACCTGTATTCGGATTAAGAAACATCAAATTTGATTGCTCGCCTATGAATTCATAGGAAATGGAACTTGGCTGGCGAATAATTGTTGGCACCTTGATTGGAATCTTCGGAGCAACATTTGGAAGTGTAGGGGGAGTTGGTGGTGGGGGCATCTTTGTACCAATGCTAATTTTGATTATTGGGTTTGATCCAAAATCAGCAACTGCTATTTCAAAGTGTAAGATTCTGTCTGATCTCAATGATAACTGAATATCCGTCAGCATTTACCTGTTCATAAATAATGTTTATGCTGTTCTCTGAATGTTTCTTTCAAGAATGGTTTAGTGAAGAAACTTGTTTATGAACTCCTTTTTTTGACCATTTATTGTGTCTGTTTCAGGCATGATCATGGGTGCAGCGATCTCAACTGTATTCTACAACTTGAAGCTAAAGCATCCCACACTTGATAGACCCATTATCGACTATGATTTGGTGCTGCTTATCCAACCCATGATCCTGCTTGGTATTAGCATAGGAGTTGTTTTAAGTGTACTGTTTGCGGATTGGATGATCACTGCTCTTCTAATTATTCTCTTCATAGGTAATACTAGAAGACATGTACTTCAACTCCACTTAAAATTTTCACTCAGTGATATGGTTGATTTGTTATATTGGGACCTGTAGGGACATCAATCAAAGCGTTCTTCAAGGGTGTTGAAACATGGAAAAAGGAAACCATAATAAAAAAGGTTAGTACTACAAATATTAGAGAGCTTTGGTGAACTTATACTTTTGCACTTTTGCGCCCCCCCTCTTCATGCCCCTGGTTATACGTCACTGCATTTTTTGTGCAAGGACAATTATAATTCTAAACCTACCTTTTCAATCTCTTGGAGTCTCAGGAGACTGTTAAGCTTTTGGAGTCTCAGGAGACTGTCACGCTTTTGGAGTCTCAGGAGACTGTCAAGCTTTTGGAGTCTACTGGTGAGTTTATTTATTGGTTCTTTTCATGAAAAGATTTCACATGGTCACAAGATAGAAGCTATAATATATATTAATTAAGCATGACCCTTTTGTTCCAGCCAGTTGCAGTGAGGAAGAGGAATACAAGTGTCTTCCAGATGATGGGCCTCAAAAGGAAACTAGAAAAAATGAGGTTGGCCTACTGTGATAGCGTCGTTCTTTATATAATATAATCAGTTCTCATATGCAATATTGGAATGCAACTATGCATGCAGGGGACCATAATAGGCAACATTCATTGGAAGGAGTTTGGACTTGTTTGTTGTGTCTGGCTTGCACACCTAGTCTTACATGTTGCCAAAGTAATTTCTCTTTCTGCTGGTAGAATCAGAACTTACATTACATCCCTCATTTTACTTGTATATTTATTTGAACTAATCATTAAAATGATTCACTTTTAACAGACTTATACACCTTCTTGTTCATTAGCATACTGGATACTTTTTTTGTTACAGGTAAACCAATTACATACATCGATTTGTGTCCTTTCTTTTCCATTGTGCAAAATATTAGTGTGCGTTACTTATAATCTGGAAGCATTATATTTTCTGTTTTGAAGATACCACCTTCTCTAGGGGTATATCTGTATGAAGCAGTAGGCCTATATCAAGGGTGGAGAGCTATTGCTTCTAGCGAAGGTCAAATCACACATTGGAAATTGCACCATCTAATTCTAGCCCTTGTGTGTGGTCTGGTGGCTGGAATTATTGGTGGACTTCTTGGTATAGGTAGTGGATTTGTGATGGGTCCTTTATTGCTTGAAGTGGGAATTGCTCCTCAGGCGAGTTCTATTAGCAGTTTCACCTGTGTTATTATATTATATAAATTGGTGAAGATATAGTTAGCTTCTTATGTTTCATAATGGTGCAGGTAGCAAGTGCAACAGCCACTTTGGGAATGACATTCTCAGCATCTATATCTGTTGTACAATATTACCTCTTGAATCGTTTTCCTGTTCCTTATGGTAACATTTTACCCTTTTTTATTCTGAATGGTTTTCAAAGTCAATATGTTTCAAGTAATAATATGCATGTTTCATCCTGTTTTACAGCTCTCTACCTTACACTTGTGGCTACCTTTGCTGCATACATAGGACAGCGTATCATTGACAAGCTTGTTAGTGTCTTCCAAAGGGCCTCTTTGATTATCTTCGTAGTGGCTTTCACAATTTTTATTAGTACAATTGCACTAGGTGAGTTTTTATGCTGTTGTTTTGAGTTGCTGCTTGCTAAGTTCGCTTTTGTCTTTGTAGAGAGGCGTAGTCTTTCAGCCCTTTTGACAATAATAATGTCATAAAGAAACATTTCCCATGATGATTTAAAATTCAAATATTTTGCTAAAATAATACGATTAGATGTGTATGGGGTATGCATGTTTAAGTCACACATAGGGTGATGTCTGACTTGTGAAAAACCAATATATAGCGTGTTGCGAGTGACACATGAGTGGTGTCTATCTTCAAGTTGGGCATGTATGATTCGCGACTTGCAATGCATAACAAGTGGCAAATGCACACTGGCTTTTGTACAAGTCATGCATTGAGCAACTTTATTAGAGAAAGCTAAGGTCTAGTTTTTATATTTCAGATTTTATTAGAGATATAATAAAAGGGATTAATGTTTCTAATGTTGTAGGAAATAATTTTATCTCATACACACACATAAAAGTATGTGGGGTTCATGTTTTTTTTCCTCTCTCCTTTTCATATGGCCTCACATGGGTTCCGCACACTTTTATGTGTATGTAGGGGATGAAATTTTCTCGTACAACATAAGAAACATTAATCCCATAATGAAATCATTTATATGTCAATTCCTAATGGCTTAAGTTTTCGGGGGAATTATGAATTATTCATAACATGCCTGTGCATTATCCACGCTTCAAAACCCAGAGTGGACTCTTGTAGGGATGTGCATAGGTCGAACTGAACTGAATTTTTTGAAAAATCGAACCGAATTGGTTTAAATGGTTCAGTTCGGAAGTGGTTTGGTTCGGCTGGAAACGATTCGGTTCGAAACCGGTTTGGGTTGACCCTATTTTGAAAGGAAAAAAAAATTAAAAAATAAAGTTATAAAAATCAATTTGGTTCAGTTTGAAAACGGTTCGATTCAATTTCGGAAACGGTTCGGTTCGGTTCGAAACGGTTCGGTTCTTAAACTGGTTCTAAAAATCGGTTCGGTTCATGAACTGGTTCTTTAAAATCCAGTTTGGTTCATGAACCGGTTTTTAAAAACCGGTTATTTTAAGAACAGTTCGGTTCGGTTTATGGTTCGGTTCAGTTTTTTGGTTATTTTGCACATCCCTAGTCACTCTTGCATGCAGACAGTGGCGAACCTAGGAAATTTTCTTTATGTCTGCACCCTTAGCTATGAAAAAGTTACTCATACATTCGGTTAGCCATGATATTCATAGTTAGGAAAGTTACTCATACATTCGGTTAGCCATGATATTCTTGGGTGGAAGAGATGACAGAGAGGCTTTGTGCTTAGCCAAACGAGCACTGAGGGACCCCAGGATCAAGTTGGTTGTGTACCACCTTGCTCCTAAAGAATACAATATAGACTTGGAGTGCATAAGAGATAATGAGGTGTTAGAAGGTATTAAGAAGCCAGAGTATGGCTTGGAAGGTGTGAGTTATAGAAGAGTAACGGTAAATGATGGACTAGAGACATCTAATATTCTACATGATATAGTAAATGAACATGACTTTTTCATAGTTAGGAGAAGGCATGACTTTTCCCTCAACTTTATGTCTGCGAGTGCAGACAATAGCACCCACCTGAGTCCGCCATTGCATGCAGAGATGTTCTAAAGATAAAATAAAACTATTCATGTGCATTTTCGCAAGAGCTTGAAGCTTTTGAAAAGTTGGTCCATGCCATTTATTCTTCTTTGTCTGGCCTTGTAAGAACCAGCATCTTGCTTACATAGCTTTCACTTCTATGGCTGTGTGTAGGTGGAATTGGTATATCAGACATGGTTATGAAGATTCAAAGGAATGAATACATGGGATTCGAGGACCTATGCAAGTATGATGGATAGAAGAGTTTCACGTATTTTTTTTTTTTTTATAAATAAAGAGGGGCTAAGCCCCAGAGAGTTTCACGTATTTATTTAGTTGCACACATATTCTGTTGTTGTTGTTTGCCCCTGCTTCACCCGGTGAGAGATGATATGTTTTATTTAAATTATAAAGGTTACAAGGAAGTTTATATTAATGGAAGCTTTAAACCTTGTATGTCCGGAGGAGATGTACCATACCATCTTCATAAATTATTAAATGGAAAATATATTTGCATATACTTTTTTTTTTTGGTTAATTTGCATAGTTTTACAGCACCTCTATTATTTGTATTTGATTTGTCCCAAAATAAGATAAGTCTGCACAAATTAATGAACCCATATATATAACAAGGGAAATATTAATCTCATGTCACATGAGACAACAAGTCTCTCCTACACACTCAAAAAGGTATGGGTCCCACTTTAATATTTTTTTCTCTTTCTCCGTGCAATGGGACCCACTCAAAATTGTGAGTGCAACATGAGATAACATATCTTGTGTTGCATAAGAAAATATAATCCCATATAACAAAGAGTGCAATGATAGTTTCATAAATAATTTGTTTACAGAAGTCTCGGAGGATTAACTAACTATCAGACCGATTTAAGTTTAACATCTAATTCATAAATTTTGATAGTTAATCTATTATTGAAGTAGTAGAGGACATGTAATTAATCATTTGTTATACATACTTAACCAATAATTTACATGTGAAGGTTGGAAATGCAATATAATAGTGGAAAAATTGTGAAAGATAACGGAAAACTAAGGTTCATGAGTTAATTTTGTATAAACAAAGATATAATTAAATGTCATAGCACCTAAAATATATCTATTCTTTTTTTTTTTTATGATATATGTATTCTAACACTGTTACTATAGGTTAATCATGGAAATCAATAACTTTAAAATATTTATTCTACTCCCCTTATCTTAAAAAAAATGTGGAACTAAACAGCAACAAAATTAAATTTCTAAAATTAAATTTTTGGTTTGACTATACTAACTCCAAGGTGTAAAATAAAAATAAAAATTAAAGCCATGAAAATCTTTTTATGTTTGTAGATTTTAATTAAAAAGTTGATGTGTTTTGATAGAAACGATATTTTGCTTAGGTAAAAGCATAGAATAAAATTTTTCGCCAAAAAAAAAATTTGCATAGAATAAAATTCACTCTTTCTTAAGATTGAAGATACTATACTTTTATAGATTCAAAGAAACTTATAGATAGCTGGGGACCAAGATTTTTTTTATGATAAGGGCAAAAATAAATATCAAAGTTACTATATAAAGGATTAATTATTATAAATATTGTTGAAAGAGGAATTAATTATTAAGGCTGAGACTAAAAAGTTAAAGTTTAAGGAGGCGCGATCGTCGACCATATCCCTCCTTGATTCGCCACTAAGATTAACTGCAAAGTTATCATTTTAACTAGAAGTTAGTTATTTTGTTAAATAATTATTCTGATAATTAACAATTAACAAGTTGAGCTGAAATAATTTACAAATAATTCAATTTATTTACATTCCTAATTAATAATTAAATAAAGATAAAAGAAAAGCATTGAAAAGAAGTATTCCAGCTTAAACAAAATTATTAGTCCGCTACTCAGTAACTTTATTGTATGTTTCGTTTTATTTATTTTTGAGAAAGCACTTTTTTCTTTTAAAAAAAATCAATAAAATTATAGCACAGTACATTGAGCTAGTGGAGGGTCAAGTTCTAAATCTATGCTAAAATCCAACATTAACATTATTTTAAGAGGGCGTTTGGTACAGGAGAAATTTTTATTTGTCTGGGAATCTCGATTTTCAAAAATATGATTTTTACATTCAGTTTACGATAATATCTGAAAATTTAAAATTTAAAAAAATTCAGTTTTCCGAGAATCCCTCAAAATTCCGCATACCAAACGCCCCCTAAGGGTTTTGTATCATTTAACATTGGGAAATATTAATCTACTTTTACGTGAAGTAGCTTATCTCATTTTCTCTCACTTCGATTTTCGCACTTCACTTTTTTTTTCTTGTAATGGTGGGACCCATCTAGTTTCTCTTTACAACATAAGATACCTATCTTATGTAAAAGGAGATTAATAAAACCTTTTAAAGTTACCACAACAACCTTTCTACACACAACATTTTGTGAGACTCACAATTTTTAAAGCAAAAAAAAAAAAAAATTCGGCACGCAAAACGAATCTCTATAACATAACACAATCATTTTTCCTACGGCGTAACTCTTATAAAACCCTTAATTTATTATTGGTTTAAAACTCAAATATAAAATTCCGAATACACGAAATGAAAAGAAACCAAACACTGATTATCTCATAAACCCTACAACACTCTCACGCTCTTTAGGCACAGCGCCTCTTTGATTTCCGTTTCATCAATATTCAATGGCGATCACACCGTCGTTGGACGAGGAAACAACGAAGAAAGTGATACGACAGGTTTGTATCCGTCGTATTTGGTTTTCAATATCCATTTGCGTATGCTGTGATTGATCATTCAACTCTTGTGTCGTTTTGTCCTTCCCTAATTTGCGAAATTAGGTGGAGTTCTACTTCAGTGATAGCAACCTTCCTAAGGACAGTTTTTTGAAGAAAACTGTAAATGAAAGTGAAGATGGCAGTATCCTTGCATTTTTACCTGTTTTTTGTTTCATTAAAATTGGTTCATGTTTATAGCATTTTGCTAAAGTAGATGAAGTATTAAACTTGGTGCTTATTTGATTGGAATGAAAATGAAAATGAAGATATTTCCCTTCCATTTCACTTGTACAATCTCATTTCACCTAAAAAAACAGTTTTTTCCCCCAATTCTAATAATGGGGCAGTGCTATAAGAATAAAAAGTGGTCATTGATTCATTTGTATTTGATGACTCACATAATTAAAAAAATAAATCAGAACACTTAAATAAAAGTGTGATTAGCTACTTCCTTTTCACAGATAGAAAGGGAAGGTAGCTATCATTTCATATTTCATTCCTATCCATGATACCAAACAAATTAGGGAAAATGAGAATTCCATTTTATTCTCTCTTCCTTAGACATTACGTTAAAAACTATTCCATCCAGCTAAACATGACCTTCATATGGGTACCTGTCTTTTTGTTTTCATTGTTGGTCTTAACTGTTACTACAACCACACAGTGGTTAGTTTGGCTTTGATTTGTTCTTTTAATCGGATGCGAATGCATCTTAATCTGGGTGATGTTAAGCCGGATCAGGTGACCCAAGATACTGTTAAAGCTGTTGCTCAAGCTTTGAGAAATGCGGCTTCGCTCAGGATCTCAGAAGATGGTCAGTTTCTCTCACTGTTTGCTTTCTTGTTTTCTTCCTTGTGTTGTGCAGTTGTGTTTATTTTTGTGTGAAAATGCGGTTCTACTCAGGCAACAATCAGTTACATATTTATGTGCGATTCGTAATTAAAGAATCTAGATTACTGCAACTTCCACATATCTTGGTTGTGTACATTTTTCGTTTTTTTGACTAATTTAGAGTAGGAGATAGTGCAATTCTGGCTTGTTTAGACTTGGAGATAGTGATTTTCCTTCTCCTAACATGCTTTAGCAATTCACTATTTGCTATGCAAAGCTCTATTCACTATATTGTTATGAACCGCTTACTTCTACAAAGCACTATTTGCTATTAAAATGAGGGATTTATGGTAATTACTAGTAATGGTAACAACATATGTTATTTTATTTTTGTAATTTCTTTTAAAACTTTTAGGAGTCCATTGAGATGAGTGGCAGAGGAAGCAGATGGTCATAGATTAAGTTTATTTTTTGACTTTAATTTGGGTTTCTTGGAGTGAGACTATGAATGAAATTGGCATCAGTTTAACCACATATTTGTCACTTCCAGATCAGTGGTTGACTGGATCAAAATGTTTTGTTTTAATTTTGGGTGCTAATTCTATGTTGAATGAACACATATTACTTATAACACATTTCTTTCTTATTTTGTATTCATATGTTTCAGGGAACAAAGTTGGCAGGGCAACTGAACTTCCAAAACAAGAAGAGGAGCAGGTAGAGATAAGAACAATTGCGGCATCACCATTTGAATATGATGTGAAGCTTAAAGATGTGGAGACATTCTTTGGTCAATATGCCGAGGTAATATTAGTACTGGTGCCATAGTTTAGATTCTGACCTTTTAGCTGGAGAGCATTACGTTTCCTCTTCTTATCCTCTGAGTTTTGATGCATGGTATGTGCCAACTGGAGCAAAAACTGTATAAAATTTCATTATGTCTCTTCACCCGAAATAGGAGCAAAATTTCTATATTTAAAGATAAACTCTGGCATTTGATTTCGCTTGTTAATCTTTGTATGCTTCAGATTATATATTCCTTTAACGATAAAACTTTTTGGTAGATAGTCCTAGAAGTGGGAACTAGGAACTATGTAGTACTTTTTGATAATTTATTTTATTCTAAAGGGAAAAGGGAAAACCCCAGTGCACAAGGCTTTGTGACTTGGTGAGATTGTATGCAGTTTTATCATTTCATTTTTGCAAAGAGGTTATTTTCCAAACTCGAACCCGTGACCTTCTGGTCACAAAAATAAGAAATTCTTGTTTTTCTATTTCAGGTAAACAGTGTTCGGTTTCCCCGTCATGTTGGAGACAAAAAGTTTTTCTGTGGCACTGCCCTTATTGAGTTCTCATCAGATGAAGAAGTGGAGAAAATTTTGATGCAAAGACTGATCTATGCAGGGGCTGAGTTAGAATTAAAGCCGAAGTAAGAATATGCTTGTAGTGATTCAAGACTGATCGTTGAGGAATTTTAATAAAAAAGTACTAATATTTTTTCCCCTTATATTAGAAATGTTTCTAATGCTAGGGAAAGAAAGGGTAGATAATCCAGTGTTTTCTGTCAAATTCATTCGTGTATATATTTCATGAAGGATTTTGACAAAAGAACATTGGATTATAATATACATATATTGCAATAACATTTGCAATTATTTTTTATATTTGTAAATAAAGTAAAATTATAAAAAATAAAAGTGAATTGTTAATAGTTTGTTTTAGAGCCAGTGATTCTCCTGGCATGACTATATGAAAATTTTCAAATCACTGCATTTAGCTTCCAAAATTGACTTTTGTTACTAACTTGAAAATTTTGGGGCATGCGACAGTCTACATATGCATATTGTCTAATATTGTTTATATTTATACCCAATTCAGGAAGGACTTCGATGCAGTGAGAGAAAAAGAATTACAAGACCTTGAAAAATCTCGTTCACTTGTGGGTTCAAATCATCAGAATAACTCAAGTACAGAGGCAAAGTAAGATGGTGACAATTCTTTTAATCCCCACCTCCACTCACAAAAAAGATAAAATAAAATAAAATAAAATAAAGAAGAAGATTGTAAACTGATTGCCTTCATTCATTTTTATCACAGCTACCCTAAAGGCTTACTTATAGCCTTCAAACTAAAGAGCATTTCTGATGAAGTTCCTTCAGAACAAAATGACACTGATCAACAAACCAATGACAATAATGGTGTCTCCAAAACAGATCAGCAAAATCCCTCTGAAATTGCTGCTGAGGAATGTAAGAACTCAGAGGAAGCATATGGTCATAGATTAAGTTTATTTTTTTGACTTTAATTTGGGTTTCTTGGAGTGAGACCATGAATGAAATTGACATCAGTTTAACCACATATTTGTCACTGCCAGATCAGTGGTTGACTTGATCAAAATGTTTTGCTTTAACTTTAGGTGCTAATTCTATGTTGAATGAACACATACTACTTACAACACATTTCTTTCTTATCTTTTATTCATATGTTTCAGGGAACAAAGTTGGCAGGGTAACTGAACTTCCAAAGCAAGAAGAGGTAATTGAGCAGGTAGAGATAAGAACAATTGCAGCATCACCATTTGAATATGATGTGAAGCTTGAAGATGTAGAGACATTCTTTGGTCAATATGCCAAGGTAATATTAGCACTGGTGCCATAGTTTACATTCTGACATTTTAGCTGGAGCGTTTCTCTTCTTATCCTGAGTTTTGATGCATGGTATGTGCCAACTGGAGCAAAAACTGTATAAAATTTCATTATGTCTCTTGACCCGAAATAGCAGCAAAATCTCTATACTTATAAACATCAGATTGTCTTCAGCATTTAAAGATAAACTCTGGCATTTGATTCCACTTGTTGATCTTTGAATGCTTCAGATTATATATTCCTTTAATGATAAAACTTTTTGGTAGATAGCCCTGGAAGTAGGGACTAGGAACTAGGTAGTACTTTTTGATAATTTATTTTATTATAAAAGGTAAAAGGAAAACCCTAGTGCACAAGGCTCCCCAACTTTGTGAAAGTCAATTTTATGCAGTTTTACCAATTCATTTTTGCAAAAGGGTTATTTGCCAAACTCGAACCCCACAAAAGTGACAAATTCTTGTTTTTGTATTTTAGGTTAACAGTGTTCGGTTGCCCCGTCATGTTGGAGACGAAAAGCTTTTCTGTGGCACTGCCCTTATTGAGTTCTCATCAGATGAAGAAGTGGAGAACATTTTGATGCAAAAACCGGTCTATGCAGGGGCTGAGTTAGAATTAAAGCCAAAGTAAGAATGCTTATAGTGATTCAAGAATTATCGTCGATGAATTTTAATAAAAAAGTATTAATATTTTTTTCCCTTATATTAAATCTTTTTCTAATGTTAGGGAAAGAAAGGGTAGATAATCCAATGTTTTCTTTCAAAATCCTTTGCGTATATATTTCACGGAGTATTTTGACAAAAGAACATTGGATTATAATATACATATATTGCAATAACATTTGCAATTATTTTTATATTTATAAAAAAAAATTAAAATTAAAAATTGAATTGTTAATAGATGCTTTAGAGCCAGTGATACTCCTGGTATGACTATATGAAAATATTCAAATCACTGCATTTAGCTTGTAACATTGGTTTTTGTTACTAACTTGAAATTTTGTGGCATGAGACAGTCTACATATGCATATTGTCTAATATAGTTTATATTTATACCCAATTCAGGAAGGACTTCGATGCAGAGAGAGAAAAAGAATTAGAAGACCATGAAAAATCTTGTCTACTTGTGGGTTCAAATCACCAGAATAACTCAAGTACAGAGGCAAAGTAAGATGGTGACAATTCTTTTAATCCCCACTTCCAACCACAGAATAATAAATAAAAAAGATTGTAAACTGATTGCCTTCTTTCATATTTATCACAGCTACCCTAAAGGCTTAGATGGAGCCTTCAAACTAAAGAGCATTTCTGATGAAGTTCCTTCAGAACAAAATGAAACTGATCAACAAACCAATGACAATAATGGTGCCTCCAAAACAGATCAGCAAAATCCCTCTGAAATTGCTGCTGAGGAATGTCATGAAAAGATATCAGAAAATGTTGACAACGATAAAGAAAATAATGGGGTAAATGAAGTAAAGGAGACTAAAGGTGAAGAAAAGAGTCAAGAAACTGAAGAAAAATTTTCAGCTGCTGCTTACAAGGACAACAAGGATGTTGTATTACGTGAGGATTTGAAAGATGTCTTCGAGAAGTTTGGTACTGTGAAGGTAATTAGGGTTTCCCCTTTCTCCAGCCGGGTGGGCCTTTATGCCTTCTGTCTGATTTTTTTACAACTCCCACCTTTTTGTTTTTCTTATGTAGTTTTTTGCACTTTTAAAAGGATATTGTTTGCCTCCAAGTTTTGTTTGAATACCCTGATGGTGGGCTAGACCTTTCTGTTTCACTCCAATCCTTAAGACTAAAAAATTGGTTATCAATTTATCATTAAGCTTTTTGAATTGATCAAGACTGGTATATGAATCCTATATTCTTGTTTGCCTGTTCAGTACATTGATTTCAAGGTTGGAGCAGAGTCAGGATACATTCGGTTTGAAGAACCTGAATCTGCTCAGAAAGCTCGTGCTGCTGGAGTTCTTTCTGAAAAGGGGGGCTTAGTTGTGAAGAATTATGTTGCTACTCTAGATCCAGTGACTGGTTAGTTTCACATCTAGTTTAATTTTTCAAAACAGTTATTTCTGTTTGGATTTCATTTGTAGTCTTAGCATATTGTTTCTTTTAATGTTTCTAGCTATGAGGATAAGCTATATTCTATTTAGATGGTAAAAATGCACACTTCATGTCTAATGACACTCTGTAATTTTATTGGTAGTTTAAACTGAGAGCTATTCTTGTGTGTCATGATCTCAGGTGAGGATGAAAGAGAATACTGGAGCCTGCTTCGTGGTAATCGAGAAAAAAAGCACCGAGAATTTAAGAGTAACCGTGGAAGGTAAGGGCTTGGACTCAACCATGTCTTGAATTTGACTTGAAGAAGTCTTTTGGTTCCTCTTTTCATTTCTCTTTTTATGGGGTATGGGTGGAATAAATATTCAGTACTCCTAGTGATATACCTACTAAAATTAGAAATAAAAGACTCACCTAACTACATTTATTCCCACACTTCTTGCTGAAAACTTACTCGAGGGTATGGAACTGGAACTAGAATATTAATTATATCATTTATTTCTTCGCAGGGGAGGAAGGCATGGTAGAGCGGGGAAACATACCCGCTATAGAGAGAATGAATCTGCATTTGGTCGCCCAAATAAAGTTAGAAAGTTCTAAAACTGCATAAAGGGTTTTATAGATAAAAGCCTTTTTGTGTTGCTGAGAGATTAGGTGAATGAGAGCCCCTACTGCAAATTTTGATTAGTTTGTAGCTGCTTTAAGGGGTTTACCTGATGTTTTTCTCAGCTACTTTTGGATTTTGTGATTGTACACACTAAGTTATTGCTCTGATGCAATTTGCCGTATTACAATTTAATGCACGTCTTTGAATTTTTCTCTTTTTTATTTTTAAACTTTTTTGGGGAAGCTATGTAAAAATAAAACGGCTTTATGGTTTTTTTTCTTTTTGTATTTTTGGATGAATCCCGGATAATGAAGTGGGAGATATTTGATAAAAAAAAAAAATTAAAGGAGATAGATAATTATAAAATAAATGACATGAAAGATATTGTTATTCAAAAAATAAAAATCGAATGGAAGATATTCAAACCTTTTTATTTATTTAAGTTTAAAATTTAGGTTTTTTTAAATATAATTTTAGTTTCCATCTTGATATAATATTAATTAATTTTAAAATTAATGAGTCATCGTAATTTTCCTAATATCCTTTTCTTTCATTTTTGTTCTTATGTTCTTATTAGTTTTTAATGACTTCAAACTATTGTGGTTAACAATTGACAAGAAATTTAAATGATATATTAAGAAAGAGGCATGGAGCTATTTTACATTTCAAAGGGATAAGTGCTTCTATGTTTGACTTTTCATTTCCTTTTTTTTTGAAAGATATTCATGACCAGATCTTGAATAAATTATTTTTAAAATAATATGGGAGATGTTATATTTATAATATCTTTTCTCTTATAATCTTTTATAACCACTTTTATGGTTGTTGGATCAAAATAAAATTATCGGCTCTCATTTAATGGTATTTTGTAACCATTGATTTGATTTTGATCAAATAACCATAAAAGTAGTTATAAGGTGAAAGATGTTGTAAATATAACCTCTCTCAAATAATATAAACTAAGTATTATTGATTTACTAATATTAAAAATTAAAATTAAATTTATATTCTTTTAGGGAGAAGTAATTTTTTTTTGATATATTTTTAAGGAGAAATTATACTTATAACTTCTTTCAACCATTTTTATGATTTTTTGATCAAAATCAAATCAATAGCTCTCATTAATATCATTTTGTAACCGTTGATTTGATTTTGATCTAATAACCATAAAGTGATTGTAAGAGAAAAATAGTTATAAGTATAACCTCTTTTATTATTATTATTATTATTATTATTATTCTCCTATAATGATAAACGTAAAGTCACTTTAATAATTTTAATGATTTAATTAATATTCAAAAGTAATTTAACTTTATACCATTCAAAAAAATTCAAACAATCTTTTCAAATTTCTTTATAGAAAGTGAATCACAATGCTCACAATCGTTTGTTTTTAGAGTAAATATCCATTTTGGTCCTTGAATATTACTGTCGAATATTAGGAGTGCTTGTGGAATAGGTTGGGGGTGTCACTTGCATTTGGCAAGTGGATCCAGGTTGCTTCTCAATAGCTCTGCAAGTATTCCCTTAATTTTCCATATTGTTCTTTTTCACAACCTTCAACCAATTCTATTAAATAATTTATAGTTATAGTATTGGATTTTATAATTGTTATTATTGTTTGAAGAATTATATTTTGACTTTATTAATAAAATATGAAAAATAGTTTTCTCATTTTACATAAGAAATTTTTTAATGTTACACTAACAATTAAAATGTAGGTCCCATTTTATTTTTTTGTTTTTTCATTTTTTGTGAACCCCACTTATATATTGTGTATATAATATGAAAAAATATTCTCATGCAAAATGAGAAAATTAATCTCCATAAAATATATTTTGCTACAATCAAAAGACTATTTCTAACATTAAAAGCTTAATTAAAAATCACAAAAGCTAACATCTTGCACTTAGTTTTTTTAAAGTTTAGAAAATCTCGTTTCTAATTTTTTTTTGTATTACAAATTTTTAAGTTATTATATAATAAAAAAGAAAGTGTACGTCATCATAGCGTAAATCGTTTGAATTTCAATAATGACATACAAATTCTTAAATAACTTTATTTGTCATGCAAAAAAGGAAAAACAATATATAGTTTATCCTCCAAATTTCTCTCTCCCTTGTGTTATTAATAATGTCATCACTTCCATTATCAAGCCAATTAAAATATTAATAATTGCTCACAAAAAATATATAATAATTAAAATATTGAGAAACAACACTACCAGGAAGTGGATTGTATCCACGGAAAGAACAGTTGGATTGAAAGATGAATTTTATAAGAGTTATGTTGTAGGAAAAATGATTGTGTAATATTATAGAGATTCGTTTTACGTGTCTTAATTTTTTTTTTCTTCAAAAAGTGCGGTCCCACAAAATGTTGTATGTGTAAGAAATTTTTTTGTGTCATGTGACATGATAGATATCTAGTTTGAATTTTAAGTGAAATCCAAAAATAAATATTAACAATTTAACGTAACATAATTTTAAGTGTCAGTGCACCCGTTGTACGTGCGTCTTTCGTTTAAAAAATGATATTTGGATTAAATTTTTTTTTTCCTTTGTACAACTTGCACCTCCTCTCTTTGATTTTAATTGACCTATTGCAACAAGTCAGTTGCGTGACAGAAGTAACTTAAAAATTTCCATATTAATAATAACTACTAATTTATGTGATAAGTAAATATTTATAAATTCTTACAAATTATATTACGTGTATACATACATTATGTACTCTTCGGATTAAGTAACGTAATTTGTAAATAAATTTTTTTTAAACATAATCCTCCCTTTAAAATAAATAAAATATTGATTTCATAAAAAAAAGTTGAAATATAAACAAGTTGCCGTTAAACATTTGAAAATGAGCACATAAAGACATAGGTGTCTCATTTCTCCTTGTCCATTGCTACCGTTTCATGCATTAAACCATAGGGTTTGAAACTCTCATATGCGCCCCTTCAAGTTTGAATAGAAGAGAAAACCAACGTTTCACTTTCTAATTCTCTTTCTCTCTCTCAACCTTTTTCCTCCTTTTCATCTTGATCGTTGCAACAGTGCATTCTGCAGATCCTTCCTTCTTCGCAAAAACTCCGTTCTTGGATTCTGCCACTGCGAACAGCTTCGGTCATCTCAATGCATTCCTCAACCCTTGGGATTCTGTAGTTCAGTTCGTGAGTGTCCAATTTGCTTGATTATGATGCTTTCTTCGCATCTACCCTATTCAGTAACGAATTTTTCGAATCATGTCTGGATTTTCAGTTTTTTTTTATTAACTTTAATTTGAATTTGAATTTGAATTTGAATTTGGGTTTTGTCGTTTTGAATGTTTTTCTGGTTTTGAGACAGGGTCGATTAATCTCCCTCAATTTTATTATTATTTTTTATTTTTTGAAGACAAGGAGTGTGAATTTTAGTACTCACTACCCCTACTCTTGTTATTGAACTATTGGGTATGATCCAAGTATGAGGCTCTAAAATTATTATTATTATTTCTGGAATTGATTTTTGGGTAA
This sequence comes from Gastrolobium bilobum, assembly GCF_033153095.1. Lineage (NCBI taxonomy): Eukaryota > Viridiplantae > Streptophyta > Magnoliopsida > Fabales > Fabaceae > Gastrolobium > Gastrolobium bilobum. Next base: position 444,619 of record NW_026898737.1, read on the forward strand.
TTTACATTGTTGATTTTTTATTTTTTTTATTTTTGGATTTTATGATTCCTTGTTTGAGTTTCTGTGTTTGTTTTCTGCAGGAGATTGTTCCTACGGCGCCTTAAAGGGATTATAATGATTTGCAGTCGAGTGGGAATTGGGGTATGCTTTTTTATTTGTATGCCAACAAACTATGGACAGTGACCGGAAAATCCCTGCTCCATCAGATGGGCTCATTGATGGTGTTCAGAAAATTAGAGCATTGCATGGGTAATTATAAAAATCATCTATGTATTTCACAATCTTTCACAGTACTATGCATATGTTTTCTTGATCTTAGACACAACACAATCTTCTCCGGTATGTGTAGAGGGGGAAGGAGGGGAGGAGAAAATTGTTATTTTAAATAAGCATTTTCTTTGTTTGAGAATTTTTAATTGAGAGATTGTTGTTAGCCTTTCGATCATCCCTTATTTATTTTTATAAATATTTTATGATTCCCTATATTTAGAAATAAAAAAATTATCCTTCCCCTCCAAACACACCCTTAGCAATAGAGGTTAGAGTAGCAGGTTATTGTTGGTGTTCCTTCTGTGTCTTTATACCTACAAGGCATTTTTTGTTGGTGTCTAGTGCTTTTAACCTTTTAACAATTGTCATATTTATCTTTGGAGATATATACTCCTTCTAAAGAAATGATTTACTGATGAGATTCATCAGAATCTTCTTTTCTAGAGCCAAAATTACTCTATTATTAACAGGTTAGGGTTGAAATACTTACTTTCAAAGCTATCCTTTGTGTCTTCCTGCCTTGTCTATCAGTGTCTGCCCTTTTCATAACCAATAATGTTCAATTATTAACCAGTGAGGATTGTAGTGCTTACTCTCGAAATATTCGTTTACCGTCCTGCCTGGTCTATCTTCCCTTTTCATTGAATTAATAATGTTCAATTACTAACAAGTGAAGGTTGTAGGAGGAGTAACCATACTAAGTATCTGCTTCTTCAGTTCTTTGAGACACTGATGATGGGGCTAAATGAGTTTCTGCTAACCATAAAATATCTATTTGTAGGAGGACAACGGGCCCTACAAGGCGCTCTACAAAAGGGCAATGGACACCTGAGGAGGTGATTTTTTGGATACTTGAACTGTTGAACATAATTATTCTTTCTTAAGTTTGGTTACAATGTTTTACTTGTGATAGAAAAGCTGTAACTTATTTTATCTGTCTATACCCTGGCAATGTTTTATTTGCACAAACAAAATTATGTAAATTGTTAAATAAACTAAGCACCTTTTTTACATGTTTCATGTTATTTTTTGCATTTAATTTTTTTTTAACTTTCAATTGATTCTAGTTATATCTAAGAAATTTTTACAGTTTCTCTCTACCTTGGCGCTTTGTTTTTTTAATTTTTTTGATATAATTGTACATTTAGAATTTTGGATCTTATAGTTTTCCCTTTCTTTTTTGTTTTAATTTCGAAGATTATAAATTTTTATGATGTTTATACATAAGAAAATTTAACACATTATTAAATATTAAGTGATTTTTTTTTTTTTTTTTGCAGGATGAGATCTTACGGAAGGCTGTTCAGCATTTCAATGGAAAAAATTGGAAAAAAATAGGTAGTATATTTGATATCAATTTGTACTAATTCATTATAATTTCATGAAATTATTCATGATCCACAGGCACTAGTATCCGGTATATGCTTGAGTGCACATTGTGCGTGTCCAATTCCTAATTAAGTTATAAGCCTGAAATGAGCTTTCTTCATTTAGACATTTGTAGGCTTAACTGAGTTGATTTAAAAGAAATAAAAAACTTATGTACTAATTTGGGGGAGGGATTCACTTAATTTTCCATGGTAATTTTCTGATGTCAAGAGCATAAATTTTGTCTTTTAAGATCCCCAAAACCAGTTTTGTAGTTCTTTCTCTCTCTCTCTCTTTCATTTGCTTTGCTTGTCTCTTATGTTGGTTCATACTTCATAGTTGAGCTTGTTAACCATGTTAAGCATTTTTTAGTTTATGCAACTTTGTTGTTAGATAGTTTGTTTTTAACTTGTCTAATCGCCAATTATATATTTGTAGCGGAATGTTTCAAGGATAGAACTGATGTTCAATGCCTACATAGGTGGCAGAAAGTCTTAAATCCTGAACTTGTTAAAGGTCCATGGTCTAAAGAGGTAATCTCTGCTTCCCTTTTTTTTGTGTGTAAATCTTCTCTGCACATAGAAGTTGTTCTTTCCCTTTTCCCCTCTAAACCTATAATTCTCAACATAGTATAAAAGCATCTTTATCTGTGTGATCTAGAGTTCAATCCTTCTTGCTTCCATTCTTCTGATGTGACATTGGATTATATCAACTTCCTAGTTAGATAGTATTATGAACTTACCTGTCTAATCTAAATGTAAACAGGAAGATGAAGTAATTATTGAATTGGTGAACAAATATGGGCCTAAAAAGTGGTCAACTATTGCGCAACATTTACCGGGACGTATTGGTAAGCAGTGTCGAGAAAGGTATGGCTATTGGATTTCTACTAATTCTTTCATATATAATTGGAATATCTTCTGTTTAATTTTATTTTCCTTGTAGCTTGTTAGAATATTTAGAAAATATTTCATAATATCATTATTAGATCTCAAAACATATTAGACTATCTTAGACTATCTCTTAATAAAGGTTTTCTTATTTCATTATATTTCATGGTTTTTTTCCTTATTTGTTTAATATTAATGCTTTGCCTTTTGTATTATATTAAATGTATCGGTAATATTTTTATTTATTAACTTGAGTCATCTTTCTCTCATTTCCTTCTTCCCTAACCCTTAATCTATAATTCTCAACATGATATCAAAGCCTCTTTGACCAATTGGTCTAGATTTCCATCCTTGTTGACCCTATTCTAAATAAAGGTTAATTTTCAGCTCAAGGTAGGGTTGTCCTGTACATAATTTGTGCTTCAAGCGAGGTTTTTGTGTGAGGGGATGTGTTAAACATAAAACCACTCATGTACTTTGGCCCAACAATTTAGGCTTTTGAAAGAATTAATTCTTGACATAGTATCAAAGCGGTACCATCCTCTTTGACTTGTCTCGTCACTATTTTGCTATCATGTTACCTAAAATATGGAGTTGTATTGTAATTAAGTCATTATCTTCATGATTGTTTTCTTCTCATTGACTATGAACGAATTCTTGCCACCAAAACCTTATATTTTCTTATACTGCCATCTTCTCATTCCTTTCGCAGCAGCCATTTCAGATACATATGTCTTGTGATAGAATCTCAACACAGAAAAGTAGGGAAAAAGATAGAACTATCTATTAAAACATTTATATCAGTGTGACATCAATAACAAGTACCTCAGTGAACCAGAAAAGATGACAATGGAAATATAAAATACAAAGAAGATAACACAGGGCATTTGAGAGGTCCCTTCTTTCCTGAAACTCTCTTCTAACCGATCAGTTAAGTTCCATTAACCTCCTCTGACACCCCCTTTTCAAATTGGTTAGAGCGGTTATGCTTTAATGGGCCCCCTAAGGCCTTTACCTTTCTATCATATACATACTTAATCTCAAACCTTCTATCAATACTCCCCTCCAACATTTTCAATTTGTCCGCAAGGTGAAATTCAGGGAATTGATGCTTAATTATATCATGTGGTTCCCATGTATTCTCAAAATATGGTAAATCTTTCCATTTAATCAGCACCTCCCGAGAATCAGTATTTGTCTTACGAACATTTAACACCTCTTTAGGCTGGATTGGCAGTTCAAACTACTCCATGAGTACAAAAGGCGTTGGCTAAACTCTTGTGGTTGCTGAGACTGCATTTTTAAGAAACATGGAAAACAAGGTGTAACCTTCTTCCTTCCGGTAATTTCAACTTATAAGCTACCTCTCCAATCTTTTCTAACACCTCAAAGGGTCCATAGAATCTCGGATTGAGTTTTTCATTGACTCTCCTAGCCAAAGATTTGAGCCTATATGATTGCAATTTCAAATAAACCTAATCTTTCACCTCATCTGTGAGATCACTTATATGCAAGTCAGCTTGAAGCTTCATTTCATTTTGAGCTTTGTTCAACTGATACGAATAACTGCTTCCAGTACAATTTCTTGCATCATACGAATAACTGCTTCCACACTAGAATGAACACTACCACCTTTCACCAAATTTGGGTGGGGGGTCACACCCATAAAAGGGATTTGAATGGAGTCATACATGTGGATACATGGTAGGAGGTATTCAGCCCATGGAAGCCGATGACACCACTATTTTGGCTTGAGGCTGCAAAAGCACCTCAAATAGGTCTCTAGTCTAGACATCTATTGACAACCTTTGTTTGCCCATTTGATTGGAGATGATACACCGAGCTATATTTTAATTGTGTTCCAGCATTTTTTGAATAATTTGGACCAAAAGTGACTTATAAAAACTCGATTCCTATTCGAGACAATGGATGAGGGGAAACCATGCAAACACACTATCTCTTATATAAAGAAATCTGCCACTTCTTTTGCTGAATATGGGTGTTTTGAAGCAAGGAAATGTGCATACTTAGTAAAATGATCGACCACTGCCATAATAGAATCCATCCCTGAGGATTTAGGTAAACCCCGATAAAATCCATCGAGATGTCACTCCATATACTCTTAGGAAGGGGCAAAGGTTGCAATAGACCAGCAGGGGCTAAGGATTTGTACTTTACTCCTTTGGTAGTCTTCTTCTCAACTGGCCACATAATGCTGGATGGTCCTTCTCATGCCCTTCCTATGGAAGAGCCGATCTATTCTCTTAAGATTACTTAGGTAACCCGAATGCCTATCATTAGGAGAATCATGGACTAGCAAAGGTTGCAATAGACCAGCAGGGGCTAAGGATTTGTACTTTACTCCTTTGGTAGTCTTCTTCTCAACTGGCCACATAATGCTGGATGGTCCTTCTGATGCCCTCCCTATGGAAGAGCCCATCTATTCTCTTAAGATTACTTAGGTAACCCGAATGCCCATCATTAGGAGAATCATGGAATTCTCTTAAGATGATGGGAATCCATTTAGAGTATTGACTCAACACCAGTCTGTCCTTGTAAAATAAGTTCCTTTGTGTCCAGCTTGAAACCTGGATATGCATCAAAATTCAATAACAGCCCTTGGATCACTTCCTTATATTTTTTTTTGTCTTGTTGTATCTCATCTTGAAACTTTTTTAAATACATCAATTCGACCCGGAAATAGCAGCCAACTGGAGCCTTCTTGAAATAACATCCACAGCTCTATTTTCCCTTCCTGGCCTATATTGAATTTCAAAGTCAAACCTCATTAATTTAGCCATCCATTTTTGTTGATTTTCCCAGAAGCTGCTGGTCAGTGAGGAATTTTAAACTCTTTTGGTCAGTCTTAACAATAAAATACGTGCCTAATAAGTAATGTCTCTATTTTTGTATAGCAAACACCAAAGCTATGAGCTCTTTTTCATAAATTGACTTTGCTTGTACCCTTGCTGAGAATCCATGGCTTAGAAATGCTATTGGTCTCTGTTTTTGCATCAATACAGCTCTAATCCCTTTCCCACCAGCATTCGTCTCCACAACAAACTCTTCATTAAAATTTGGCAATGCCAAAACAGGTATGTTCACTATAGCTTGCTTCAAAGCATTGAAAGAAGTTTGTGCTTCAACATTCCAAAAAATGTTCTCCTTTTTTAGTAAATAGAGGTTTTGCTCTTTGTCCATAATCTCTGACAAACTTTCTATAGTATCCCGCGAGTCCAAGAAACCCTTTCAATCCTCCTAACTCTTTCGGTTCAGGCCAATTCAGCATAGCTTCTAACTTTTTGGGTCTGCCCTCATGCCATCTACAGCAACAATGTGTCCTAAATATTATATTTGGGGCTGACCGAAAGTGCACTTCTTTTTGTTGATTACTAATTGATGAGCTTTCAATTGTTTGAACACTAATCTGAGATGTTCAAGGTATTCTCCTTCCCTCTTACAATAGATTAATATGTCATCAAAGAATACTATAGCAAACCTCCTCAAAAATGGCTTTAATACTTTATTCATTAATGATTGGAAGCATTGGTTAAGCCAAATGACATTACCAAGCACTCATAATGACCTTCACGAGTCCTAAAAGTTGTTTTTGGGATATCTTACTGCTTCATTCAGTTTCCTTAGGCTTTGTTTGGGAGATGATTTTAGGAGGGGAAGGAAAGGAAATGGAGGGTTTTAATAAGCCTTTCCCTTGTTTGTGAGTTTAAAAAAATGAGGGGAAGAAGTTGGGAATTTTTACTAAACCTTCCAAAACCCTCATTCTTAAAATTAAAGTTCCCCCAATCTGGGGGTTTGAGGGAGAAAATTTTAAAAATTACCTATCTACCTTTAGCATTAAAATGTGAAAACTACATAAATGTGAATCATTTTTAAATGTGACATTATTAGAAAAATCTCAAATACCGACAGAATTTATCGAGGAAAAATATTTCGTCAAAAATAGTGATGGAATTTTTGATGAAAATCATATTCGTCAAAAAAATTTCGTCAAAACTAAAGACGAAATTAGAGACGGAACCAAATCTTGCCATAATCATTGACATAAATTTTTTACGGAAAAAAAAATTCAGTCAAAATTATTGATAAAATCTAAATTCCGTCGAAACTTTCAAAGAAAATATTTCTGTCAAAAATTTTGACGAAAAGTTTTGACGTAAAACAATTACGTCACAATTTTTTACGGAAAACATTTCCATCAAAATTTTCCGCAAAAAATTTTCGACGAAAAATATTTTCATCATCAAATTTTTTGACTAAAAGCACTTCTGTAAAAAAATTTGACGGAAATTTTTTTTGCCAAAATTCTTTATGGAATCAAAATTTCGTCAATGCATTTCCCTCAAAATATTTCACAATAAAAGATATTCATCGACTTTTTTGACGAAAAATATTTCCATCTAAAATTTCTTACGAAAAAAAAATTCATCAAAATTCTTTACAGAATATAAATTTTGTCGAAAGTTTTCGACGGAAACATTTTCTTTAAACTTTTTGACAAAATAAATTTCCGTCGAAATTTTTAACGAAACACATTTCCATCGAAAATTTTCGACGGAAAATATTTCCGTAAAGTTTTTTTGATAAAAAACATTTTCATCAAAATTTTCAACGAAACACATTTTTATCAAAAATTTTCGACAGAAAATATTTCCGTAAAAAAAATTTTGACGAAATTCTTTTATGGCAATATTTTGACGAAAAAAATATTCCTTAAAAAAATATTTTGACGAAAAATATTTTGATAAAAATTTTGACGAAAAAAATATTCTGTCAAAATTCTTTACAGAATCTAAATTTCGTTGAAAGTTTCGAATGAAACATTTCCCTCAAAAATTTTGACAAAACAATTTCTGTCGAAGTTTTTGTCAGAACACATTTCCATCGAAAGTTTTGAACGGAAAATATTCCGTCAAAATTTTTGACGGAATTCTTTTTTCGTTTAAAACATTTGATGAAGGAGAAAATTTTGTCGAAAATTTTGATAGAAAATGTATTTTTGTAAAAAATTTCATCAGAGAGAAAATTCCTTCGCTTTTCGACGAAAAGTATTTCGTCGAAAAAATTATTTTGTTACGAAATTTTCATCTTTTGCAATGTAGAAATTTCGTCGAAAATATGATCTTTTTGAGTATTGTGAAAAGTACATAAATAATTTTGTTAGAAATTTTAAATTTAATTTAATTTGTAAAATACAATAATTATATTAATTTTTAAAATGGGGTAAAATGGTAAAAATAACTTATTAGCCCTCTATTTTTCTCCCTTACCAATTTTTTTAACTCCCAAACAAGTGAATGGAATACCCTTCAATTTTCTTCCCTTCCTTCCCCTCCCTCCCCCCTTGGATCCCCTTCCTTTCTTTCCCCTCCAAACTCCCAAACAAAGCCTTATTTGATTAAGATCTAGTACTAGTGTAAATAAAGTTTAGTGCTTTGTTTTTGTATGACATTATCATATCTACCAATAATATTTTCAATTTATTAACTTGAATCCATTTCTTTTTCTTTTCTTCCTTTACTACTATGAACAATTTATCTCCTTTTTATATTTTATGATTTGTTTCCTTATTTGATTAAGATTCCAATACTAGTATAAATAAAGGTTAGTGCTTTGTTTTTGTATCACATTATATCTATCATTAATATTTTTAATTTATTAACTTGAGCCATTTCTCTCTCTTTTCCTTCTTTCCTAACCCTAAGCTTATAATTCTCAACATGCCTCGTCCATAAATCATATTGGTCGGTCTGTCTTTTTGAAGTATGTTTCGAGGGTTGATGTTCATTTTTCATTAATAGAATTTGTAAAAACTTATTAGGTGGCATAATCATCTTAATCCTGCTATAAACAAGGAAGCATGGACACAGGAAGAAGAGTTGGCTCTCATACACGCTCATCAGATTTATGGGAACAGATGGGCAGAATTAACGAAGTTCTTACCTGGAAGGTAATTACATATTAAATTATTTTTCCATTGAGAAGGGTGAACATAATAATAATTCAAGACTAATTTCATCAGGAATTTGGATATCCAAAGTAACTACTGGTTCTGTTATGAGAAAGACAGACTAAATAAAATCTGAGGTTTTAATTAAAATTTTTCAATAAGCTCATCCTTTTGTCTCCTACAGGATCCCTAAAGTAACTGTGGGGGATCCCAATTCTGTCATCGGTGTGTGTGGTTTTTCCATGTGCAGTTTTTGTTCATTCTCAATCTTCTGTTTTATCAACAAGCTTCTAAAGTTGATGTACTTGTGCCTCTGGAAACAGGACTGACAATGCTATTAAAAACCACTGGCACAGTTCTGTCAAAAAAAAGTTGGATTCTTACTTGGCATCAGGCTTGCTTACTCAGTTCCAATCTATACCTCATGTTGGAAATCCGAATCAACTGGTAACTTCGAGGTTGCAGTGCAGTGGAGATGATAGTGGTCCTAAAGGGGGAACTGAAGGAGAGGAAGTTTCAGAGTGTAGCCAAGTTTCAGAGTCAGCAAATGCTATTTGCTATCCATCTGCTAGAGAGAAGAGCAATGTTGACTTACAAACTGCAGAGGAATATAGGTCAAATGAAGAATGTAGTCTTGGAAAGGATCATAGTCATAGTCATAGTCAATCATCCTGTTCAGAGCCATATTACGCATCGCTTGATGATGTTTCTTTATGCATCCCAGAAATTGCTTGCCAAGAGGGTTGCTCTTCTCAATTTATTGAGCGACAATACTCACATGAACCTGGAAATTCCACAAGTGAGGATTGCCAGTTTAATTTACATTCCTTACCCAATATTTCATCAATGGACTTGGGGCAGGAATCCTTGCAGTTGCAAAGAGATTGTATATCTCCTAATGAAATCCATGACATGGTGAATGTTCCTTTTCAGACTTCAGCAGGGTTAAGTGTTTCAACATCCATGAGACCTACATCTATGAATTCTGTTAAACCAGAGCACATGTTGATATCTGATGATGAATGTTACAGAGTCATGTTTTCAGAGGCAATGAATGACGGATGTTTTTCCCCTGGAGTTTATAATAAATGTGCAGATATGGTTGAATTTTCTGGATGTGCTTCATTTCTTTGTCAATCATGTGATATCCAGATATCTGAAACTGGTGGAACCTCAACTTTACAGCTAACTTGTCCTCGGTGTTCTAATAATTTCAAAGGAACTTCATCCTCCCAATCTGTCCCTCCAGTACTTTCTTCCAGCAGGCTGGTGTATACTGCCAAAGGCAATCAGTTACCTGGGCCTGAGGATCAGCAGTTTGTCTCTGAAGCACCAGATAATTTCACTTATGCCAATGTCATATCCAGTTCTCATTGTATTGATGATATAGACAGTTCAGTTATGCAAAAGCCACCTGATAATCTGAAGGATACTTCAGATTTGGTCCCTGTAAATGGGCTTGGCTGTGGATCAGATGCTAAGCAAACTTGTTATCCAACAGATGAAAAGCCAAACGTGCATACAGAAAAGGACATAGGAGCTCTATGTTATGAACCTCCCCGTTTTCCAAGCTTGGATATTCCTTTCTTCAGCTGTGATCTTGTACAATCTGGGGGTGATATTATGCAACAAGAATTTAGTCCCCTGGGTATCCGCCAGTTTACGATGTCTTCTTCTATGAACTGTCTAACTCCTTTCAAGTTGTGGGATTCACCTTCTTGTGATGATAGCCCAGATGCATTGTTGAAAAATGCAGCTAAATCTTTTATGGGTACACCATCAATATTAAAGAAACGACACCGAGATTTGTTATCGCCACTCTCAGATAAAAGAATAGACAAGAAACTTGAGATTGACATGACATCCACCTTGACCAAAAGTTTTTCCAGTTTGGCTGTCATGTTTGAGGACAATGAGACTCAGGAAGTAGACATGCTTTGTCCATCTTCATCACAAAAATGGAACTCTGGTGCGTCTGTTGATGATGATGATAAAGAAAATAGGGTACAAGTTTTTAAAGAGGTAGAAGTAGAGGAGAAAATTAAATCTGCAATTTTGGAAGAAAATAAAACTCAAAGAGTTACTGTTGACAATTCTCAGGATAAGGTTAAGCAGGAACCTCTTGATGTTGATTCTAAGATGAAGATTGATGCTGCTGCTGAGATTGTAAGTACTAAGTGATGTTCTTCAGTTGTTATCTGGAATTTGTGAATATTTACTTCGCTCTCTCTCTCTCTCTCTCTGGTGATAACTTACATTTCTATCCTTTTATTCTGTTTAACAGGTGCAACAACCTTCTGGAGTTTTGTTTGAACATGATATAAATGATCTGTCTCTGCTTTCTCCTGATCATGTTGGTTTTAAATCAGACAGAGTTCTGGGTTCAAGTGCTAGAACTCCCAAAAACTTGAACTATAGGAGCTTGGAAGCAGCCCCAAACCAGAACATCCCTCTGAAATTATCTTCTGAAAATACATGCCCAAGGGTTAAATCTCATTGTGTTCGTGGGAAGGAGCATGAAAAACTTTCAGTTGCTGTTGCTTGTGTACAAGCTCCAGGGGAGAATTCGGGGGATCAAACTAGAAAGGATGGTGATTTTGAAAACATGTAATATTCTTTGAATTTGTTATTACGGTTATCATTTTATTATTGCTGTCAGTTTCCATTTCTCATTATTTGTTTTATTTTGGATGCTTGTAGTTGATTGTGCTGTATTATTTTGGTACTGAAACCTTAGTTAATAGTAATACTGGTAAGTGGTAATTGTTTAAAAGCTGCTTCCTTGGATATTGCTTCTCTTTGTGCGGCACCAGCACCTGAAAATTCATTTTTCTGCTTTTTGTTATTTTCAAGTTTGGTGCTTTGTTAAACTTGTTCGGTTTTAATTTTCACTAGTTTTCTCAATGCTCACACTGTTTCTGACTGCCTACTTTTTTTTATTATAGATTTGGTGGAACACCTTTTAGGAAAGGCTTTGAATCACCTTCCGCATGGAAATCGCCGATATGGAAGTCTCCTTGGTTTATCAATACTTTTCTGTCTAGCCCCAGACTTGATACTGAAATTAGAATTGAGGTACTGTTGGATAACTACTGTCTTGATCTTGAAGTAGATTTTAGTTTTTTCACCCTACTAAAAAACAGTAAACATGTTTACAGGATTTTGGAAATTTAATGAGCCCAGGTGATATAAGTTTTGAAGCGCTTGGGTTGTTGAAAGAGATCAATGAACAAACTGCTGCCTTATATGCCAATGTTCAGGAGATTTTGGAAAATGAAACTCCTAAGGCGTTACCAAAAGATGCATCCGGAAATGACAAGGATAGGGACAGGGAAAATAATGATCCTCCCATTCACCTGGGAAATGAAACTCCTAAGGTGTTACCTAAAGATGCATCTGGAAATGTGGACCAGGAAAATAATGATCCTGCGAATCAGCCTGGGAACCATTCTCTGTTTTCTTCAAATGCTTTGGTAAATTCCATCCATGCTTCCTTCCCTTACTTTCCCTTGCAAATATAGTTGGTTCTTTTCATGGTACATGACAAATTCCTGTTGGCAAAAGTAAGACACAGTATTTTATTTATTAAACTTGAAGTGATTTGTTTGGAGTCTCTCTCCTGATCATGTAACATGAGAGAATTCCAATCCCATCCATTTACGAGTATTCTTCTGCAGTTTCCACTGAACTGCACTTATGATGATTCCAAATAAACCTCAATTTTCTCCCTTTTTTCCCTGGTGAATTCTTGCATTTTATAGTTTTGCCAATATCTTATAGCTGAATGGAATTTTTGGTTTGCAGATGGAGCGACGCATACTTGACTTTAGTGAATGTGAAACACCAAGCTAACAGCAAATCCTCGGCAATGAGCTTGTCAAGCTCTCTTCTTCGTATTTGAAGGGTTGTAGATAGTTGATTGTCAACTATGGCTAAAACCTCCAGTTGTTAGTTTGCTCTTCATGTTCAAGTATATTTCAAATATATAGTATGCTATTTTTTTTGAAGATTATTATTATTTTTTTAAGCTTCTAAAGTGATCAGACTTAATTGTTATTTAAAATAAAAAAATTTCCCTTTCATTTCATGCTGCTGCTTAATATGGGAGCCATACAGTAAGTGTGTGTTTGGATGATACATTTGAAAGTTATGGGGACAGGCTTAACAGAGGAAAGGCTTAAATGGGCACAAGTGTAGAAATGCCTACTGGCTAATGCACGATTATTGATGAAAGGGCATTAATGTAGAAATGCCTTTTAAATGGCCAATCTCTCAGAGCATATTCTTACTATGGAGGATGGACAACTACTGTTGTTTAACATATCATCATCAATGAGTAATTGACTTATAAGATATGACCAAGCAATCTGATACATTAACTAACCCAATTAACTGCCCAAGGAACCATAGAGGAAGCCATCTGATTAAAAACATTACAATTAATCTGTGACAATTTTTAAATTTCATGCAGTTGATATAAAGCTGTAACCACATTATTGCTTTTTGCATCTGGGTCTCAAAAAAGAAAAAATAAAAAATAAAAAATACACTGATGGTTATCAATGTCAAACTTATGAATGATATGTATGATAAACAAGTTGGTTAGTGCTCCATAATTTAACTATCCCAAAACATAGTTTTGCTATATATATTATATATATATATAGCATATCGTTTTTCAAGTTATTTGAAATAACTTTATTTCTGGCTATTAAATTATAACTGTAAAAAAATGGATCAATGGTACAAAATTCCTTTAGGGCAGATTGTTCACTGAAGTATTCTTATTCTAAACTGAAAAAAATTAAAATAAAATACAATAAATTTTTACATAACAAATAATAATAAATAAAATAAATTTAAATAAAGAAAACTTTAATAGTCCAACCTATGTTATGAGTTCTCGGGTTCACATGAATCGGGTACCACAAGAAAAGATTGATGGAAATTAGCCACATCCAAATGGTATCTAGACATCCTCTCAATACCTACAACCCGCAGAATGTTCGCTACAGCAACTGCACTTACCTGTAGAGTGAGAAAATATCAATTCTATTTTCCAAAAAAAGAAAATAATATCAATTCTACATTTCCAAAAGAAGTGCAATGATTCGGATTGGTTGCTTCCTATCATAAGAAATGGGTTTAGCCATTATTGTGCTCACACCACATCCCTTTTGGCTCTCCTGTTTCCATAATGCACAAAAATCTGCCATGTCTCCCTCATACACCGCAGAACCACAGAACCCATATTAATATTGATCCCTTAAGATGAAACACATGCCAACATCTTAAAAAAGAAAAGTGAGAGGAAATATTTACACAGGACTAGATGTTTCTCACGTAGCAGGAGATAAAAATTATTTCCTACACATGTATCAAAATGTATGGGACAATGTGAAGAGAGGAGAGAGAAAAAAAAATCACATATACTTTTAGAGATATGTTATTCTACCTATCATTTTTTCTGTTTACCTTTGCCTACCATCCTTCAATACCGTTAGATCAGAATTTCAATAGGAGAGAGAAATGAAAAATGTAAATGGGATTTTGATCTAATGGTGATGAAGGGTGATAGGCAAAGGTAGACAGAAAAAATGGTGGGTAGAATAACATATCCCATACTTTTATGTATATATAGGAGATAAAAATTATCTCATAAAATACGAGAGAGATTTAACTCATTTACATAGTACCAAAACTACTTATCAATGTTTTAACAAGGACTTTTTTTCAGTCGCTTATATAGCATAGTTTACTCTAGTTTAGTTCTGATGTAGGATATAGGGATATGGGATATTACAATTATCTGAAAAGCTGATTGCTAATTATTTGTATTGGAAGTGTCATCAAATCATGGAGTATTAGCATCCCCTCCTCATCTTAGTATCTGTGGTCACAATCTTTTTTCACACAACTTTGGCAATTTTGACAATTCTGGTAATAAAATATCATATGTTAACAGTTCAACTCAATCAGAATATTAAAACTTTTTACACAATTCTGGTAACTCTGTAATATATACTATAATATTACCTGTGGTACTAAAGATAAAATGAGAATAATGCGACTCATCATCAAGTGGAATAGAATAAAACTCTTGAATTCTGACTGATTCTCACCGATGTACTTATTGATTTTCTGCCAAATAAGATAAAAGTTAAATAAAAAGATAATCAGAAAAAAAAAATATGTACATGAATGAAATACATTAGACTTTTTTTATAGCTATACTCTCTCATCCTTTTTCCTAAATTGTCATTTTCTCCTAAGCAACATTAACTCCTTTTTAAAAACAATATGTCATGTTCAAGATAAGCCTTAGTGCTTCATCTCATTGAGATAAGTAGTTCTAGTAATTATTTAGGGATCTATTTGGTTAAGTTTTACTTCAAAGTCAATTTCTCAATTCCTATTACGTTATTGTGGAAAACACACCATTGTATATATCGTAATCTTGTGAAATAAATGCATACCGCTAGCCAGTCCATCCTGAAGTATATATTGACAATCACCACAACTTCCAGGAAAAGAAAACACCACATGAAAGCAATGTACTGAAAAATATCAAGGAATAAATTATGCAAAACTTTATACAAAGTAAATTGGAATTAGGAAGCTCCTATTAACAAATCTTTTTGAAAGGATACTATGCAAAGAATGTTATTGCTGAAACAGTTGGCAACTGTGTAGCCACAGATTGTGGCTAAGCTTAGAGCAATTCCTACAGCTAGACATGTGTCTACAAACCTGTGTAACAGAAAAGTCACCAATTTGGTTAGAAAATGCAACAGGAAACTATGAGAATACAGAAAATAATTATCACTCCTAATTATTTTAATAAAACGAAATTTCTTTAAGTTCTCAGATATACTAGCATAGTCAAATGAACTCTTAAATCTGAAATCACTACCATCAGAAACTGCACAGTGAAATCTACCATTGATCATAATTATTATTCTGTAAACTGAAGTGGGAAACAAGAAGATAAAGATAGGGATTTATTAGTCTCCTTTCACATAAGATAGTTATCTTATGTTGCAGAGAGAAAATGGGTGGCTCCCACAATTACAAGAAAAAAGAAAAAAGTAGGGTGCGAAAATCGAAGTGAGAGAACATGAGAGAAGTTATCTTATGTAAAAGGAGAGTAATATTTCTCATAAACATATTTAGAATGGGGAAGATTATATTTACAAACCTTTTTGTTCACAAACTTTTACAAACTACACTAAGTATGACCGGTCATACTTCAATCAAAAGTGTTTGACCGGTCATTCTTAGTGTAATTTGTAAAAGAAATTTGTAAACGGATCCTTCTCTATCTAGAATTACTAAAAGTTCCGGCACTGTTGTGCAGTACAAAATATAAAGTGAAGTGAAGCCACAGCTACATCAGTGCTTCTTTTATAAATGTAACATTGAAGTTTTGGTGGTGGTGGCTAAGAAATGCTCAAGTTTTGTGTTAGTGTGACAGAAGGGGTTGGTGACTGCACAGTGCAGAGTTGAATGTTAAGTTAGACAGCAGAAAATGACAAAAACTGGCAATGCAATATACATATAGGGCGCGTTTGGTAGAGCAGAATGAATCATAAGTTTCCAGCAGAAAATGACAAAAACTGGCAATGCAATATACATATAAATGCAACCAACTATGTTTAGTTGTATTAAATTTTTCTTGTCATAGAAAACATTTTTTTTTTCAAAAAAATTTACACACATTAAACATTAAAAAAAAAAACATGTTGAAAACAAAAAAAATCCTCCTCCAAACTGGCCCATAAATGCAACCAACTTTCAACATTTTTTTTTTATTTCATTAAACATTAAAAAACATGTTGAATGTGTCCATAAATTCAACATTAATGTTCATCCGTATTCTGTCAGCTAAAGCTGGTTTGATGGTACACTACAAACAACAATGGTATAATACAAGGTACTGAAAATTTTGGTTTGATACTACCATCAATATCAATTGGTGGGGCTATTCCAATTTAATCAGTAATCTTAAGTTTAGAATCTGATCAAGTTTGGATTCTGAGTACCCTTAAAATTTGATAGGAACATTTGCTTTAAACACCTAAGCAGAATTAATGATTAATTAGCTAGCTAATCATGAATGCTACATGCTTCAATAATTATAATAATAAGTTTTTTTATTTAATAAATGGATATTTAATACATACTTTAATCAGTAGCTTTAAAAAAGATTTATAATCAAAATATTCTCTAAAGAAAAAAGTTATTCATAAATTTAATAAAATGATTTTATGAATAACTTACAAATTAATTCATATAAACAAAAACTATGAAGGTTAAACAAAGAGGAATATTATCCTCACAATCTCTTTTTCTTTATACTTTCTTATAATTATTTTGTTATCGTTTAATTAAAATTAAATTAACAATTATAAGTATTTTCCTTAAAAAAAAAAAAATATAACCCACCTATATTCACTTATAAAAATAAGGGTAAAGATTCGTCATACACTATTTATTAATTTACGACCGATACAAATAATTTTATTTTGATATAAAATAATAAAAATTATTGTTAAAAAAAGAAAATTATTAGTCTTATGTTGTAGCCTCGTGGGAGACTAATATATCATGTAATAGACACAAATATTTGTAGGGCCTTATATGTTTGGTGTATATGATGAGATATTAGTGTACTGCAACGTGATATTAGTATTTTCCTTAAAAAAAAAAAAATATAACCCACCTATATTCACTTATAAAAATAAGGGTAAAGATTCGTTTACAAATTTTTTTTACAAGTCTGGTCATACACTATTTATTAATTAAAGTACGACCGATCAGACATAATTTATAAGAATTTGTAAACAAACAATTTTAAATATGGAAAATATAAGAATCATGTTGCAGGAATGACACTGTTCATTCCTGCAACAAGGATCTGGCAACGTATCTTGAGGATACGGCGCCGTATCCTAATTTTGGTTTGACTTTTTTTTTTAAGCGTGGGACCCTCACTTAATTTGTGTGTGCAGGAAAATGATCTTGTCTTGTGACATGAAAAAAAGCGAACCCTTTAAATATTTGTAAAATGATATTTCCAACAACCCAAGCTTGCCATTGCCTTTGCCTATTAGATTAGAAGCATAAACAAAGAAACTTGCCCAACCAAGTCAACTAGCACTCCAGCAGGCTTTGATTGAATTTCATAGTAGTGTCTGTTACTCACCTTAAAGGCAATGGTTTCTGTTCAGTTCCTTCCACAACCCCTATCACTAAACCCACATTTATTGTCCTCCAAATTCGTTGATCACTGTTTTTCCTTCGTGGGACATGGCTACCGCTTCAATCTTCAGGGTCCCATCACCAAATTGAGTGCTCTGAGAAATTCTAACCAATCTGGATCATGTTTGAACTTTTAGTTATACTTCCAAGTCAATTTCACATCGTTTTATGCTAATGATTATTGAATTCCGGAAACTAATTCGGTGCTTTCAAAATTGCAGATTCGAAAACTGAAGAAGTGTCTCATGTTCCACTTTTGTCTTGCTCTGAGGTCCATCATTTCTTTTGACTTTTGACTTTTTCATTTCACATTGGGTTGGGAACTATTGTAAGTTATTGCCAATATAGTTATTTTTTTTAGGGGAATCAGAAAAAGGGAAATAATTATTTTTAAATTTCAACCATAGTAGTTAATTGGGCCGCAATAGTGTCGCGAGCTGCGCCGTATGGGCGTTGCGGTGCCTCACCGCAAGAAACCGCTCCGCACCGCGCCGCATCGGAATGCAACAACGGCCGTTGCAATTGCAAATTGCGGCCATATCGTTGTTATAAGACAAAATGTCAATTTTGTCCTAAATTTAAAGTGTAACAGGAAAATTTTAAGGGTTTTTTAGTCTATCTGTGTCTCTTCCTGTCACTTCTGTTATTTCTGCCTTTAAAAAATATTTTTTTTTATCATATATCTATTTCGCTATTTCCGCAACCTCAAGCCGCTATAACGTTATAGCGTTTTTTGGGGTTGATCGGACATGCCGCAATCCGCATTTGATAACTTTGATTTCAACTCTCTTGTTACTAATTGTAATTATTATTATTATTATTTTCTTTTTTGCATGTGTAAGGCCTATGAAAGGCTTAAAGCATTCAGAGAAAAGATAAAGGGCAAGCAGCAATTCCTTGCCATGTATTCTAGTATTTTTGGTGGGATAACAACAGACCCAGTTGCTATGGTTATTCCTATGGATGACCACATGGTCCATAGGGGCCATGGGGTCTTTGATACAGCAGCAATAATGGATGGGTTAGTGTTTTCCACTTCATAATGTTAATTACTCTTTCATTATGTATTGAACATGAGAACTTCACTTAGGTAATATTTAGAGGTTAAAAGTAGGATCTTCCTATTTTGTATGTGGATTCTTTGTAATGGGTGGTCTTACCAATTCTATTTGCCTTTATTTGGTTCCAAAAAAATTGAGCTTGCAAACAAAAAATGTTCACTTACTCCCCTTGTGCTCATTCCCACTCTCTAAAATAGGAGAAAGAATGACAACTCTATAAACAAGGTTATCAAGTATGATTGTTTAGTGTTTACTACGTATTAAATAAGTGTCTTGTCTTTACCTATACCTATACTTATGTTTTATACTTTTTAAAGATGTCAAAATGATGTATTTTGTGCATTATAGATACCTATATGAGCTAGATCAACACCTTGATCGCTTTTTAAGGTCAGCATCCATGTCTAAAATAGATCCCCCATTTGATCGTGAGAGCATACGGAGAATACTCATACAAACTGTAAGTGCTTCCAACTGTAGAAAAGGATCACTAAGGTATTGGCTGTCAGCAGGACCTGGTGATTTTCAGCTATCTCCCTCTGGCTGCCACCAGTCAGGTCTTTATGCAATTGTGATACAGGATCTGTCACCAACACCACTTAATTCCAGGGGTGTTAAAGTTGTTACTTCATCTATCCCCATTAAACACCCCCAGTTTGCAACCACTAAGAGTGTGAATTACCTTCCAAATGTGCTCTCAAAGATGGAAGCTGAAGAAGCTGGTGCTTTTGCAGGCATTTGGGTTGATAGTGAAGGTTTTGTTGCTGAAGGGCCTAATATGAATGTGGCTTTTGTCACTAAAGAGAAGGAACTTATAATGCCTCACTTTGACAAAATTCTAAGTGGCTGCACAGCTAAGAGAGTTTTAACCCTTGCTGAGTGTTTGTTGAGGGAGGGTAAGCTTCATGGGATAAGCATGAAAAATTTGACCGTCGAGGAAGGGAAGATAGCAGATGAAATGATGCTTATTGGCAGTGGAGTACTTGTTTGTCCTGTAGTGCAGTGGGATGAGCAGGTTATTGGAGATGGTGAGTACTTTTACTACTTCCAGCAAAGAATGATATGATTTAATATATGCACCCAATTAAATTCTTAGCATTTCAATTTCTTACTAATTGGTATAGGTTCTTTAAGGCTTGAGTTGACCAAATTCACAGATATTTCTTACAGAAGCTTAGATGGATGTATTCTTTTTGTGGCTTGTTATTGTATTTCCTTTATATTGCAAGTTAAGTGCTTATTCTTTCTTGCTAGATTATCTTTTAAGCAGACATTGTTCATTTTACTACTGGTTTGTTGAGCTGCTGATAGTAATGGTAAGTATAGGATTCTGTTTTCTATATAGGTAAAACCTGTCAAGTTTTCTTGGCCTCATATTTGGGTCGTGTTGTCAGTTTGATCATGCTACAGAATCCTCCTTTATGCATTTTTACTTTGATTTCTCTACACAGGAGAGTCTATCTCCAAAAATATTATAAATTTGGTTCTTAGTCCTTAGTGGCTTAAACCTTTATCAAGAATGATCACCGTTTATTGTTTGGTCGATATCTATTCACATGCCATACTACATTAACAGATTCCATGTTGCTTGTGTTTTTATGAGTTGAATACTTTCATTATGCATTTCTTGTAGGTATGTAAGGCCTTTTAACATGGGCTCTCTTGCAGATTGAATGGTCTTTACCTTACCTTTTCATGATGAGCTGATTGATTTCGTTATGCATTCATTGCAGGCAAAGAAGGCCCTATAGCACGGGCTCTCTTGAATCTGCTTGTTGAGGACATGAAATCAGGGCCCCCTAGTGTTCGTATACCTGTTCCTTATTGATCCAACTTTATTCCCTTGTCTACATTTTACGATGAAGATTCATCAGTAGTTGTGATCCTCAAAACCCCTACTCCAACAGGGATGCCTAATAACTTCATTGCTCGTTGGTTTGTAAAGCTTGCAATGATGTAATAATCTGTGTTCGAGGGAGCTTAGCTTTCAAATATCTTTCTGTTGTCTCATGTCTCATGCACCGGTCTTTAGTTTATGGAAGTTTATTAAACACTTGAATCTATGTATAATGATTCTGTTAGGTAAAAGCCATTTGACAAAATAAGATCTAATTA
The DNA here is from genome assembly GCF_033153095.1 of Gastrolobium bilobum. Lineage (NCBI taxonomy): Eukaryota > Viridiplantae > Streptophyta > Magnoliopsida > Fabales > Fabaceae > Gastrolobium > Gastrolobium bilobum. The sequence goes on from NW_026898737.1 coordinate 465,552, forward strand.
AGGGAATGAAGAGGGGAAAAAATAGCTTCAAAGATCATGACAGACAAAGTGTGCTAAACTCTACACTCTTGTAAGATTTTCCATCACTAATCTCTGTAAGGTCTTGTGTTTAAAACCAATGCCACCATTGTATCAACCAAAACGCTTTGGATAAATATTGGCATTTGAATGTACTAAAAAAAATATATATTGGCATTTGTTTACGTTGGAACATTCCATCAGCTTTCGAGACTGACGTTCCATCATCTTGGGATGGGATCACAAGTACATATTCTATGGCTTGACACTCCTTTAAATACAAAATTTCAGGCCATTCTCTCGTATTAAAATTTTATATGACTTGGTTATGATAATTGAATTTCACATATTATTATGTTGAGATATACAGTCCCACATTGGTTGTATGTGCAACTAATGTGGAGTTTATAAGGTCTTGGGCACTCCCACCCTTTGAGCTAGCTTTTGGGGTGGTGTATCTCAAGGTTCTTTACATGGTATCAAAGCTTCGTAGCCCCCACTTTCTCTTGTGGTGGGGGGGAGCGAGGCTCTGATACCAACTTGAAAAAGGGTATTCTGATATATTATAGAAAACAAATAATAAATAAATAATATTAATATTTACAACACTCCCCCTCAAGCTGAGGAATAAATATTTATCATTCTCAGCTTGCTAGTAAGCTCTCGAAATCTATCTGAAGGAAGCCTCTTTGTCATTGCATCAGCTAATTGACGCCCGGTGGGAATGTACGGTGTGGTAATCAACCCGCTATCAAGTTTCTCTTTGATGAAATGGCGGTCGACCTCAATATGTTTAGTCCGATCATGTTGAACCGAATTATGAGCTATACAAATAGCTGACTTATTATCACATAGCAACTTCATTGGTCCCTCACATTTTATTTCGAGATCATCAAGTATAATTTTCAGCCATAGTAACTCACAAATGCCTTGAGCCATGGCTCGAAATTCAGCCTCTGCACTTGATCTGGCAACCACATCTTATTTCTTACTTGACCTAATGGGCTAAGCCCAATACAACAAATAATAAATAAATAAATAATATTAATATTTACAACACTCCCCCTCAAGCTGAGGAATAGATATTTATCATTCTCAGCTTGCTAGTAAGCTCTTGAAATCTATCTGAAGGAAGCCTCTTTGTCAATGCATCAGCTAATTGACGCCCGGTGGGAATGTACGGTGTGGTAATCAACCCGCTATCAAGTTTCTCTTTGATGAAATGGCGGTCGCCCTCAATATGTTTAGTCCGATCATGTTGAACGGAATTATGAGCTATACAAATAGCTGACTTATTATCACATAGCAACTCCATTGGTCCCTCACATTTTATTTCGAGATCATCAAGTATAATTTTCAGCCATAGTAACTCACAAATGCCTTGAGCCATGGCTCGAAATTCAGCCTCTGCACTTGATCTGGCAACCACATCTTGTTTCTTACTTCTCCATGTCACCAAGTTACCACAAAGAAACATACAATAACCAGTGGTAGAACGACGGTCCGTCACAGATCCAACATAATCAGCATTAGTGTAGACTTCTAAAGAGAGATTGCCATCTCGCCGGAATAACAGTCCTTTACTAGGAGTAGCTTTAAGATACTGAAGAATTCTCTCCACTGCTTGCATGTGTTTCTCCTTTGGATCATGCATAAACTGACTGACAACACTAATAGCATAAGCTAAGTCTGGTCTAGTATGGGCCAGATATATCATTTTTCCAACTAGCCGTTGATATTGTCCTTTATCAACTGGAGGACTCTCCTCTTCAAAGCCTATCTTGTGATTCTGCTCAATAGGAGTATTAGAGGGTTTACACCCGAGCTTTCCTGCTTCTTTGAGAAGATCCAAAACAAATTTCCCCTGACTGATAAAAATTCCTTTGCTTGAATGAGCTACTTCTATCCCTAGGAAATATCTCAATTTCCCAAGGTCTTTGACTTCGAACTCAGAGGCAAGCCGTGTCTGCAGAATCTGTCTCTCCATAAAATCATCACCTGTGATAATAATATCATCAACATATACAAGGAGTACAGTAAGCTTCCCATTTTGGGAGTGCTTGAAGAAAAGAGTGTGATCTCCTTGACTCTGTCTGTATCCTAATGTCATCATAACCTTAGTAAACCTTCCAAACCAAGCACGAGGTGGCTACTTCAATCCATACAAGGCATTTTTTACTCTACAAACTTTATTTTCCCCCTTCACAAAATCAAAACCAGGCAGGATTTCCATGTAGACTTCTTCTTCTAACTCACTATTGAGGAAAATATTTTTCACATCAAATTGATTTATATCCCAATTGTAATGGGTAGCAAGGGATAACAAGATTCTCACCGTATTCATTTTTGCAACTGGAGCAAAGGTTTCTTCATAATCAATGCCATAGGTTTGAGTGTAACATTTGGCGACTAATCGAGCCTTGTATCTCTCAAGAGTGCCATCAGAATTATATTTCAGGGCATAAACTCATCTACACCCTACTGCTTTCTTTCTGTTGGGTCTATCAATAACCTCCCATGTTTTATTTTTCTCCAACGCATTCATCTCCTCTTGCATGGTTTGAGCCCAATTTCCATCTTTCAAGGCTTCATGTACTGATTTTGGGATTGTAATAGAATCTAGTGCTGAAACAAAGCTTTTGTGTTGCACAGAAAGATTAGCAGAGGAAACAAAGTGGGAGATAGGGTATTGAGTACAAGAGGGACATGAGGAACAAATTTTCTTGTGACAAGATCTTTTTCCTTTTCTAAGAGCAATGGGCAAATCATCAGAATCAACATTAATGGGTAACTCATCAGAAGTATTAACATCATGATCAGAAATATGAGATTCAGGAGAAACATGAGACTCAGAAGAAACAGGAGATTCAGGACTTACCAGTGGTTCAGACGATTGAGGTTGCTGGTGAGACAGTATAGGTTGTTTCCTTCTCTGATATACCAATTTAGGTGTGAAAATTTTCCGTATCTCAGGTGTATTTGAAGGTTCTGACACACCAGGAGCAGATACACTAGGTAGAGAGAAGACTGATCCAGGCTCAAAGAAGGAAGGGGACGAGTCTTCTGAAGAACTATTCTCCCCCTGACGATGAGGACCCAGGAAATAAGATTTAGATTCTTGAAAGGTGACATCCATAGAAACAAAAAAATTTCGACTTGGTGGATGATAACACTTGTACCCTTTTTTATAAGGGGTATAACCAAGGAAGACACACATAAGAGCCCTAGGATCCAACTTATTCCGATGTTGTTTATGATCATGGACAAAGGCAACACATCCAAACACTCTTGGTGGAAGGCCCTGCAATATGAGAACAGAAGGAAAGAAGGAAGTCATGGAATGAAAAGGACTGATATTGTTAAGGACCCGTGAAGGTAAACGGTTGATCAAAAAAGTTGCAGCTAACACTGCTTCTCCCCAATAAGAACTAGGAATAGATGTCTGGAAAAGTAGTGCTCTAGAAACTTCAAGAAGGTGACGATTTTTCCTTTCAGCAACCCCATTTTGTTGAGGGGTATCAACATATGTGAGCTCATGAATCATACCTCTGTCTGAAATGAATTGTGACAGGCGTTGATTGACGTACTCAGTACCATTATCAGATCTGAGTCTTTTAATACCCTTACCAAACTGAGTCTCAACCATGTGATGAAACCGAATAAATATCTCTGGTACTTCAGACTTGTCTTTCATCAAGTATATCCATGTTACCCGAGTACAATCGTCAATAAAAGAAACAAACCACCTTGCACCTGAAACACTGTGCACTTTAGAAGGGCCCCAAACATCAGAATGGATAAGAGAAAAAGGTTCCCTGCTTTTAATAGTGCTAGAAGGAAATGACACTCGATGGTGTTTTGCAAATTCACAAACATCACAATGAAAGGTCTCAACCGACTTATTTACATAGTATCAGAATCTCGCCGCCCCCAACTTTCTCTTGTGGCGTTTCTTAGCACAGGTAGGTTGGGCCTGTTGCATTGTCCACTCTTCAAGCCCAATGGGCTCTCGTGTGAGGGGGCGTGTTGAGATATGTAGTCCCACATTGGTTGTATATGCAACTAATGTGGAGTTTATAAGACCTTGGGCACTCTCACCCTTAGAGCTAGCTTTTGGGGTGGTGTATCTTAAGGTTCTTTACATGGTATCAGAGACTCACCGTCCCCCACTTTCTCTTGTGGCGTTTCTTAGCACAGGTAGGCTGGGCCTGTTGCATTGTCCACTCTTCAAGCCCAATGAGCTCTTGTGTGAGGGGGCGTGTTGAGATATACAGTCTCACATTGATTGTATGTGCAACTAATGTGGAGTTTATAAGGTCTTGGGCACTCCCTCCCTTTGAGCTAGCTTTTGGGGTGGTGTATCCCAAGGTTCTTTACATATTAATATAGAGAAAAGTGTGTATCATTTTAAAGGATGTAAAGTTGTGCCATTTTAAGTGAAAGAAAGAGATAGATAAATGATGAGAGAGAGAGAGTGGACAAAAAAATATAAAGGTGTGAGTCCCACCTCTTTGTGAGAGTGAAATGACACAAGTTGTATTATTTAAGATGACAAACACTTTTCCCTTTAATATATGTGATGAGAGATAAACAAATTTTTTTTATACGACTAAATCATTTAAAATTTTAATATGAAAAGATTCACTTCCAAAAGAATATGTGTCTCTAATTTTCTGTTTTTCACTCTCATTCATATAAGAGTCCTTCCAGCCTCCAGGTGCACTATGGCACCACCACCTATAAGAAGGAGCTGTCATCAGTCACCATTAGGGGTATAAATGGGCTATATCGGTCTATAAGGACCTACGACCTAGTCTATATTAGGTCAGACTTAACATATTACAAATAGTCAAATAGAACAGGCCTAAACTTTTAAAAAAAGTCATTTAGAAAGCAGACTATAGACTTTTTTGTACATGTCGGGCCTATAAGCCTATATAGGCCGACCTATATCATATTATTTATTTTAAATAAAATAAATAAAATTATTATTTTAATAATTTTGAATAATAAAGTAATATCATTTTAGTTATTTTTTTAATTGTTGAATGTTTAATACGCTTAAACAGGTCAACAGGTCTAGGTCAAGGCTTTTAATTTTTAAATATAGGTCAGACCAGACTTGTAATTTAAGGCCTGCAGGCCAGACGTAAGTTTTTTCACACAGACCTGGCCTATTTAAATCAAAGCCTAACCTAGCCTAACCTATTTATACCCCTAGTTACAATAAATCAGCCACTTTAAGTAGAAATTCAGCATCAATACCCCGTCCAGACCTTACAAAGCTCATATATATAACTCATTTAATATATTTTTAGTAATAAATAAACATGTTATATAGATCAAATATGAATTAATGCAAAATTTGTTAAGAGGAATAAGAATTAATGCAAATTTTCTAATCACTTTTTAGAAATACTAATTTTATATTGAAATCTAAATAAAGGAAATTATCATCAATGACAGTTAAGAAGAAATGTCATAAGAAATGACTTATGATGAAAGTTGTGAATGATTGTTATTATTTTTTGGACCGGTTACTTATTTTCACCGAACATATAACATTTTTAAAGTTATAATAAATTCATAAAGATGAAATTTGAATGACCATTGTTCATTAATAAACAATTATTTTCTTTTTGTTAAGTGATTATTTGTTTATAATAAATTGCTAACATTTAGAAATAAAGTCCGATGATGGCATATGGCTACCGAAAAGGAAAAAGTCCGATAGCGTATTCTTAAAGTTCAGGAAAAATATTAAGAAGTAATTTATAAATAACTTGTATTAAAAAAAAAGAAATTTACAAATAACTATAATGTATTATTGTGTCGTCATTTATTCGATCACTGAATGTATAATAACAATAAATGATATTAAATATAAATAAAATTGAGAAGAAATTTCCAAATAATTATTCTTTAGAATTATCCTACACTTGCAGGTTAAATCTTGAATTTTTTTTATGGCTTTAATATTTCTACAATAAATGTAGATAAATTATCTACATTTGCTCCCAAAACGACGTCGTTTTGGATTGAAAAATTAAAAAATTATAATGAGAAAGACTATTATAATTCTAAAATAAATTAAATTACAAAAATACCTTGATTTCTGTCCAGAAACGACGTCGTTTTGGTCTCAATATAGATAACTTATCTACATTAACTGCAGAAAAAGCGAACTCATTTTTTATATATACAAATTAGTCCTTAAATTTACAAAACTTATCGTATTAGTTCTTTTTAAGAGATAAACCGTGAATTAAAAATAATAATTCTAAAGACTAGCACCCCAATTTTTTAGCTTTTAAAAACGATTTAATGATATAGTTTTTTCTTTTGATAACTTCTATAAGATGAATTTTCTAATTTTTGAGAAAAACAATCAAACTATTTTTTTTTTAAATTATCTGCTTATTATTTAAATTTTGAAATATTTTTTTAGTTAAAAGATGTATTTACTCAAATTTAAATTAAAATAACTCTAAAACATAATTATTATTTTTTTGGTGGACAAAACATAATTATTTATTGATATTTTTTTTGGTAATCATTTATTGATATTTATTATTGGAAGAAGGTTATACTTACAACTTTTTTTTACAACCTTTTACAACCATATCTTAACACCATTGATTTCCGCCAATCAACAGTTATGATTTTCTCAAATTAAACTCATTAATTAATTATTAATTCACAATAAATCATAGTCGTTGATTGACAGAAATCAACGGTGTTAAGATATGGTTGTAAGAGATTGTAAAAAAAAGTTATAAGTATAATCTTTCTCTTATTATTATTATTATTTTGGTTTGCATTTAAATAAAACAAAAGAAATTATTTTTCTTATGTTAGGTAAAAAAAAAATCTTTCAGCAGACACAAATCTTATATGGAACTCAGTTAATTTTTTTTTTTCTCTCCCTTATTCTCTCGTCTCTCTTCCATTGTTTTTTTTTGTCATGTAATATAACACAAACAATCCCTTAAAATAAATTATAATGAACCGTTTCTTTAAATAATTATTGTTTTTACATTGTTTAAGATTAAGTATTTTTTTTTTCTTCATAAAGATACGTGAAAATAATTTCGATATGCTAAATAATTTTGGTGGATTAGTGACTAGATGAGCATGTAAATCCATTTTTCCGAGGTGTAACGCAATGCAACTAAACAAGGTGGGTTTAGTAGGCTGGGGCATGGTACATCAGGTCAACGATCGTGATCAAAAGTGGTCGGCAAAAGCAACGGTATCAGGTGAGAATCACAACTCTATTGACACGTGGCACGTTCTTATAGGTACAATTTTGCTTTTCTCTATTTCAAAGTTCCAATTCTAACCCCCAACGGAATTCACCAAACTAGCAATCATCTTCGTTCGTAGAACAGAGAGAGAAAGAGAGTGTGAGAAATAAGCTGGTGTATTTCCTGCGATATCGCCGGAATCGTTCTCCGATCGCACCGGTAGTTCGGTTTATGGTCGTCGGAATATCGCCGATCTTATTCCGTTTCGAATCGTCGTCGTTTTGGTGACCGGAGATGGTGAATTCCTTGGTTGAACGCGCCACGAGCGACATGCTCATCGGGCCCGATTGGGCCATGAATATTGAGATCTGTGACATGCTCAATCATGACCCTGGGTACGCCATCCAAAACACACCGTTCTTCTTTGCGCGAATCTTCTCTTTTTCGTTTGTGTGTGTGTGTTTTGTTTTTGGTGGTTGGTTTGATCGATAATTTTTGCTCTCTTTTTTTTTGTGGTTTTCGGGGAAAAATTACGAACGAAAAGTTTGAGGCTGAAATTCCGATCGACTGGAATGGAATACGAAAATCTCTGAATGACTTGGGATGTATACTAATCGTAACCGTATACCATATAATGTGCGCTTCAAAATTCGTGAGATTGAGTGCTTTTGTGTCGTTGATTTTTTGTGAAACTTTTTGAATTTACCAATCAGTGATGTCAGATGGCTACTTGGGTTCTGCCAATTTGTGTGTGACTCACGCGTATGCGTTTATGCTGTGCCCGCTTTGTTATGGTTTCAGAATTTAGACACTTATTTTTTTAACATTTCAAAATTTGGACCTTTCATATTGGAATTGGAATATATACATTTCCTACGTTTTGAAGTATATTCTGAGTGATTTCTATATTTTGTTTGAGAGATCGGGGTGGTGTATCTGAATATATACATCTCTGGTGTTTCTACAAGATTCTGTGTTTATACAGTTTGCAGCTGGATTATTGTTATTATTATTTTTGGATAGAAGTGTTTAACTGGAATTTGAATATTTGATGTATAATGTTTGAGTTTTGCTCTTGGTTTATACTTCAATATATTGAGAAATCAATTTTGTTACGATTTTTAGGCAAGCAAAGGACGTCGTTAAAGGTATAAAGAAGCGGATTGGAAGTAAAAATTCAAAAGCTCAACTTCTTGCACTAACTGTAAGCAAAGGAGAGCTTTAATATAACTTTTTTTGACTCTGATGTTAAAATTGTTTGAGATGCTTTTGGATTTATTTATGGATTCATCTTTGCTTTTATTGCTTTTTCAAATTCCATTTTGACCTCCTGAACCTTAAACAGATGACTGATTTTTTAATGTTTCTTTCTTGAATGATAATGATGTTCATTGTAGTAAGTTTTATGAATATTTTTAGAATGATTTTCGTTCCTTTATATCAGCAATAACATACTGACAAGTACTTTAGTTTTAGATAACATAATATGTTAGAGATATAAGGAAAACACATCTGGGGAAGATAAGATATCCTCTAAAGCAGAAAAGCAAAAGATAATAGAGAGCCAAAGAGGCTAAAAAATGCAATAAATGTCTATTCTCCGTGCTTATTTAAAATGGATATTTGGTTGGCAAATCTTTTATTAAAATTTTTCAAACTAATAAGATGTCTCATAAACGGAGGAAGAGTATGCTCATGCCTATTTAGATATCCAAAATTGTTCTAACTATAGAGACATTTAAGTTTATAAGTCATACTATGAAGTTGTGGCGGAGAATTATTGATCATCACTTGAGAATAGAGACTAAGTTCTTTGCAAATCAATTTGGATGTATGTTTAAAAGATCTAGCATGGAGGTTGTTTTCTTGATGTGACAATTGATGGAAAGATATTGATACAAGAAGGGCCTACATATGGTGTTTGTTGATCTCTACAAGGCATGTGACAGAGTTCCAAGAAAGGTTCTATGGTAGGTTCTTGATAAGAAAAAAATACAGTTGAAGTATGTAGAGGCAATCAAGATATGTATGATGGTGTCTCTATTTAGATATCCAAAATTGTTCTAACTATAGAGACATTTAAGTTTATAAGTCATACTATGAAGTTGTGGCAGAGAATTATTGATCATCACTTGAGAATAGAGACTAAGTTCTTTGTAAATCAATTTGGATGTATGTTTAAAAGATCTAGCATGGAGGTTGTTTTCTTGATGTGACAATTGATGGAAAGATATTGATACAAGAAGGGCCTACATATGGTGTTTGTTGATCTCTACAAGGCATATGATAGAGTTCCAAGAAAGGTTCTATGGTAGGTTCTTGATAAGAAAAAAATACAGTTGAAGTATGTAGAGGCAATCAAGATATGTATGATGGTGTTTCTACATGTGTGAAGGCTTGTAATGGAACGTCAAGTTATTTTCCTATCTTAGGAGGTTTACACCATGGTTCTAGTTTGAGTCCTTATCTTTTGCCCTAGTTATAGATGAGATAACAAAAGATATCCAAGGCGAGATGCCATGGTGTATGCTATTTGCAAATAATATTGTGCTTGTTGATGAGACTAGGGCTACTTTTAATAATAAATTAAAATTATGGAGAAGCACAATGGAGTTTAAAGGATTTACATTAAGTTGGAGTAAGACTGAATACATGAAGTATGAGTTTGTTACGGCGATAGGTTCAGATCAAGATTTCATGCATATGCTAGGATAAAAGGTACGCAAGAAATATAATTTTAGATATTTGAGATCAATATTACGAAAGGAGGAGAGATTTATAAAGATGTAAATCATTGAATCATAGCAAGATGGATGAAATGATGCGTAAAAGGAAAATTTTATAGAACGGTAAGGTCTGCAATGTTATATGGAGTTGAATGTTGGCAAGCACATAAGTAACATGAGCATAAAATGAGTGAAGGAAATGAGGATGTTAAGGTGGATGTGTAGTCATAGAAGGAAGAATAAAATAAGAAATGAAGATATTCGACGAAAAATAAGAGTAGTACCGGTGGCTGAAAAGATGAGAGAATAGAGATTGAGATAGTTTGGATATATTATTTGAAGATTCCTAGATGCTCCTGTAAGAAAAAAAGTTTTACCAAGAGCATGATACAAAAAGAGGAAGAGGTCATTTGAAACTCACTTGGCGAAAAGTAGTAAAACAAAACTTGATGGAATAAGAAATAGATTGGTATATGGTTTGTCTTAGGACAGAGTGAAGGAAAACTATTAGCATTGTGGAGGGGTTGAGCCCTTTTTTCTATGTTTTAGATGTCCCTTTTTTGTCTTTTTGTCCCATATTTATTTATCTCTCTCTCTTATTTACCTTTTCCCCATTTTTTTTGTCCCGTATTTATTATCTCTCTCTTATTTATTTTTATGTTCCCTTAATCTTTTCTTGTTTTTATTTGGGTTCATCGATTGCTGACCCCAACTAGTTTCGGATAAATGGGAGGTTGATGTTGAGCTGAGAGTGGCTATAAACATAATTCTGTTCCATAACTAGTGCAAGGGAAGATAGATGTCCTTGAAAATATGGGCATTCCACTAGTGTAAGGGAAGATAGATGCCCTTGAAAATATGGGCGTTCCACTACAACCAAATATGTTATCAGATAAGAGATTTTATTAGAAAAGCAGGAAACTTGTAAATAGTCTGGTTCTTTGGATCTATCTTTTTGTAAACTCTCATCTGGGGCTGATACAGTGGAATTTGAAATAGATCACTGTTTGATTTCTAGTTATAGTAGTATGTTTAGTGACTGGTGATACAGACTATTCTTGAGGAATGAAGAATGTTCAAGCATGTTCTTTTCTTCTTGGGAAAGAAAGAGTAAGTATCAACTTCTGGATGTCTGTGGTGGGATGGGATTATACTAATGTTAAAGATATCTTCTGGATGCCTCTGGCCTTATTACTGTTAATTTTCTAATGATGGGCGGATGATGTATGATAAAGTCATAGGGTTATTAAGAAAATCTTAATTATGGTGTGTTATGATGAATAAACCCTTTATAAATCATGCAACCCTTAATTAAAAACAAATCCTAGCCCTTAGAAAATATCCAATTCAAGAAGACAAATAAAATATTAAATTACACTGCCACAATACCTTTGACTCAGTAGTTTGAAAGCTTTGGAGCGGAGTTCCTCTCTATTGTTTTGATGTCACAATGGTAATTAATTGAGTGGAATGGATTACAAATTTAATGTCCATTTCTACTGTAAACTTAGAACTGGAGGAATTTTCTCAAATATTTAAAGTGAGAAACTAGCACCATAACTGTGTCGTACTTCTCCTAAGAAAGCTCCACGTAGACTGTATGGGCTTCAAACACTTGGCATAATTAGATAGAGCTTCTTGAAGTAAAGAATCACTCCCAGTACAAAAATAGTCTAAGGTCACTCTTCAATTTGTTTTTAAGGATTTTTTTTCTATTGTGTTCTAAAAATGTGTTTAAGTGGAGCCTTGGCAAAACAGTAAGTGTTGTTGTCATGTTACTGAGAGGTCACAGGTTTGATTCATGTAATTGAAGGTAAGACTGCCTTCTGTAGACCCACACAATGAGTCTGGCCCTTCCTTGCATCCTGGGCTTAATGGGAGCTTTATAGCACCTGATTGTCCTTTGTTTTATATGAATTTGTCGAACCTTACAGATTGTTGACATCCCATTTAGAAGTATCAATCTTAGTCGTTAATCAATTCATAAACTTTTCGATGTATAGAAATGAATTACAGTTAGATTGAAAAGCCACAAAGCTGCATAGCTCTTGTTTAGAAAGGTAAAGGAGAAAAGGGAAGAAAAAAAGGTTAAAGCTTTCGGGGTTGAAACTGTAAATAACCATATAAAAATTAAGAGGGGGAAGTGTTCCATTAGAGAGCCCCCAAATTGAGGTTATGATAATTTGTAGGTTTTAGTGGAATGGAGTGGTTTGAGTTACCTTAACCATTCCAGTCTATTATTTGAGAAACTCCCAAACAATAGGTTGAACTTTTTACCATGCCACTTGTTCCATCCAAACATAGACTGAGAATCTCATAATGTCAGCTGGTCACTGTTTGTTCAAATGGACTTTGTCGGAAGCTTGTTATTGAATTTTTTCATGTTCAAAATGAAAGTCTTTGTACTATGCTGGTATGGAAAAGAAACTAAACTTTTGAGAGTATAGGAAGCATTCTCTCTAATCTGGATATAATTGACATATCCTTATTATTGACAAATAGAAAAACTCATTTGCTTTTATGTTGTTTTGCTGTATTCTAGTTGCTGGAGACAATCATAAAGAACTGTGGAGACATTGTTCACATGCATGTTGCAGAGAAAGATGTGCTACATGAGATGGTGAAAATAGTAAAGAAGAAGGTATACATAATTTTTTAAATGTTTTCATATGTTTCCTATGTTGTTTTTGCTTTCATCTTGTAAATTATGTTGATGTTGTTTGCCATGCCAATTGTAGCCTGATTTTCATGTCAGAGAGAAGATACTAGTTCTTATAGATACCTGGCAAGAAGCTTTTGGAGGGCCGAGGGCAAGATATCCACAATATTATGCTGCATACCAGGAATTATTGGTATGTTTACTATGAAGTTCTTTACATAAAGAATTTGTTACCTAGTATACCTCTCAACTTGCCATTGTGAGAATGGATGAAAATAATTCATAAGTTCAATCAATATTTAGCATTTTCGTTGGGACACAATTTTCTTATCTGATTGGTTGTATGTGGGTTTGATTTTTGAATGTGAATTGTCACTTGGAATATTTACATAAACCTTTTTAAGATTTAGTTGTTTGTCTATTTCTTTTATTATATAAAGGGTTTGTTTATTTTAGCGTGCTGGGGCAGTATTCCCGCAGAGATCTGAACAATCTGCACCTGTATTCACACCTCCACAAACGCAACCGTTGGCATCATACCCTCAAAATATACGCAACTCAGATGCTAGGCAGGACAGATCTGAGTCCTCCGTGGAGTCTGAGTTTCCAACACTAAGGTACATATCTATCTATTCCTTTCTTATTATCTAAAAAATAGGTTGGCATAGTTTTTATTGATTCCTAGTTTCCGTATAGAGCTATAGTTTCTAACTCTCATTCAATCATCAGATTTCTTTTTATGGTTTGTGATATATATATATATATATATATATATATATATATATATATATATATATCACATTTGAAACCATGTGCTCTTCTATGACTGACCAATCCTTGTAATTTTTTTAATGGCTGTTGCATAATCTTTTTCCTTATTGAATCAAGCAAGACCAGGTGGTGTTTTGGGAACCAATGACAAGTAAAAGAAGTATGCAAAATTTAGCTTAAAGGAGTAATCCAATTTTGAACACAGTTTCTGTATTCTTTTATTCTGCTTACTCTTTTAATGCTTCCGCATGTTTTTCACTTTATATAATGGTATGTGAAAAATGCTAGTCTCGATACAATGATCAGCTATGATGCACGGACACGGAACATGACACGACACGCCGACACGTTAATTCTAAAAAATGACATATTTCGACACGTTGGGACATGTTTTGATATTAAATAATATTTTAAGGGTTTTCGTTTTATCCTTTAACATAACACAACAAACTTTCTTACACTCACAACATTTTGTGGGGCCCACACTTTTTAAAACAAAAAAATAAATAAAAATTAAGGCACGCAAAACGAATTTCTATAACATTACACAATCACTTTTCCTACAACATAACTCTGATAAAACCCTATTTTTAATATATATAATATAATTTATATTTAATACATATAACAGTTCATAATTAGTCATATAACCAATCAAATATTCAAATTTCTTAACATAAATATAAAAAATAATAATTTTTCGTACCTTGTTAATTTTTCATGTCAAATTTCATAACAGAAAAAAATTGATTTATAAATGTTTTTTTTATTTTTAGTTAATAAAATAAAATTAAGACTAAAAAAAAAAAAAAAACGTGTTCAAGCGTGTCCGAACGTTGACTGTGTGTCCAAAAAACGTGTCGGAGAGTTGACCACGTGTCCCAAAATGTTGACCGCGTGTCCGAACGTGTCGAAGCGTGTCCGTGTCGGACACGTGTCCGACACGCCATTTTTCAAAAAAAATGCGTGTCCGGGTTTCTTAGATGATCAGTATCTTTTTAACTGTTAATGCATCTAATTTTTCAAATATAAGAAATTAAGCTGCATTCCATGGGCTGAAACTTTTTACTTTATAGGCAATAAGCACATTGTACTTTTCGTATGTATGCTATTTGTATTTCTATGATGAAGATGAAAGTTAAGCTACATCACGGATTGCCATGTGTATTTATGTGTTATTTTGCCTTAATTGATCTTTCTTTCTCAGTTTGACCGAAATTCAGAATGCACGTGGTATTATGGATGTTCTTGCAGAAATGCTCAGTGCAATAGACCCCAGTAACAAAGAAGTAAGTTACTCAATTTAAACATTCAAATTATGATGAAAATATATGAATAAAAACACTTTTTATTGTAATATTATGAATCTTATGGATTTGACATATTTTTTTGTCCCCTCTCCCTTGTAGTCTTTGTGCTTTAACTGCTGATATTGTTGGGAGTTATTCCCAGGGTGTTGAAAATTGTTAATGGCATGAGACAGATATAGGTTTTCATTAATGATAACACTGATTATAGAGGTGGAAAACAATGAAAATTTTTGGTATTAGTGATTGAAATTGACTGAATTAAAAGTTTTGGGATGAAACTTAAAACGGAGTAAAAGCTACAGAGATGAAAATTGAAACTTGGCCAATTATATATGGTGTGTGATATGATTGATGGCCTTTTTGCTGTTGTGGATATATTATCAGCTTGGAAATATTTATTTTTTGCATTGTCATTCTTAGACTAACACTGCAGCACATTATGTATTTTTAACTGGTACATATATGCAATTATTTTGCATAATGTTTCCTTGTAAATTTCTTTAACTTAAAAAGCATTATAGGTTTTGCTTATGGAAAGACTTTGATCTGACTCATGAAGTTGCAAAACTAGACCAGGTTTTCATGACTGCTAAATAGCCATGTGATGGTTTCTTTTGAATCCTTAGTGTTGCAGTTGATTTGATTTCTCCCATCCAAAGTCTAAATATGTTTTCCTTTCTAAAGTTCAGAAGATTATTGATTATTCTTTTGTAAGTAAGAAGTCCTACTTAACATCCCATGTGCGACCTTTGTTTCTATTTCCAGGGTCTTAGACAGGAGGTTATTCTTGATTTGGTGGAGCAGTGTCGAACATACAAGCAGAGAGTCGTACACCTCGTTAACTCAACTTCGTAAGGCTTGATGTACCTTTTCATGATATTATGATATAATGATGACCATATATCTTTAAATGTTTGTTTCATGTCAATCGTATTCTTGATAAAATTTATTCTTTTTATCCAAACAATATAACAGTTATTATTATGATGTTTTTCTGTCTATTTTTCCAGGGATGAATCACTACTATGCCAAGGACTAGCTCTAAATGATGACCTGCAGCGTGTACTGGCCAAGCATGAATCTATATCTTCAGAAACTTCTACTCAAAATCTAAATGACAAAGAGCATTCAAAACCCGCACCAGCTGGAGTACTTGTAGATATTGATGCTCCTTTGGTTGATACTGGCGATACTAGCAAACAAACTGATGGGAGGTAATCCAGTTTCTGTTGTTTATGTTCTACGAGACCATGAAAAGTCATCATTTTTGTGTTTAATTCACTCATCAGTAATCAATTGAAAGGTTTATCAGCTAGTTCATAGGCTTTAGTTTTGGCTGCAGACATTTGTTGTTTGTTAGTTTATGCATAAACATGTAGAAATAGATTGATGTTTGAAATACTCTCAAGTTCACCTGACCTATGTGGTGGCTTTTGGCTATATGGCTTTTGTATCATATATTTTGCTTACAGATATGCCTCTTCTAGTTCTGAAGCAGGGTCCCAAACATTGAATCAGTTATTGCTTCCTGCACCCCCTGCCTCTAACGATTCAGCTATCCCTGCGAAGATTGATCCCAAATGGGACCTGCTCAGTGGAGATGACTATAACTCACCAAAAGCTGATACTTCACTTGCTCTTGTTCATCTTGGAGAACAACAGCCTGCCAGTCCTGTGTCTCAGCAGAATGCCCTTGTTCTTTCTGATATGTTTTCTAATAACAATGCACCTATATCTGTCAATATCCATCTAACCCAGCCAACTAATGGTGCTGGCCAAACCAGTCCATTTGCTCCCCAATTTCAACAACAGCATGCTTTCATATCTCAAGGTGGATTCTACCCCAATGGAAATGTGCCAAATGCAGGTTCACCTCGGTATGAGCAATCACCCTATGCACAAAGTACAGGTCCTGCCTGGAATGGTCAGGTTGCACAACAGCAACAGCCACCTTTGCCAGTTTATGGTGCGTTGTTTGTTTCATCATTGGATTTAAGCATATTCCTGTTTGGCAGAAATCCTTCGCAATTGCATTCTCTTTTTAGAAAATGGTTTTAAGTTGATTCATGGCAAATTCACAAGTTTTCAATGTTTTTCTTTCCCAACTGACCGGCGCTGATGTGTTGGGTTGGTGCCTGGATGGATGGAGAATGTAAAAGATTTGTGCTCTCATATTTCGGACTTAATTGGATCACTCTCTTTTTCGTATGACAGGTGCACAAAGCAGTGGATCATTGCCCCCACCTCCCTGGGAAGCTCAACCGGCAGATAATGGCAGTCCTGTAGCAGGCGCTCAATATCCACAATCACCACAAGTCACTCAAGTGGTTATGACACATGTGCAGAGTGCTGCACATCCTCAGGGGACTCAAGCAATGGGTAATGACCAGGCTGTTGGTATGTATATGCAGCCAAATGCTAACGGCCATATGTCAGCAATCAATAACCATGCCGGGAGCAGTCAATTGGGTTTGCACCCTCAGCATATTCAAGGTGCTGCAGGGCCTTACATGGGTATGGTTCCACATCAAATGCAAGCTGGTCCTGTGGTTTCCATGTATCCTCAACAAATGTACGGAAACCAATATACAGGATACGGCTATGCTCAGCAACAAGGAGTTCCATATATTGAACAGCAAATGTATGGTATGTCTGTTAGAGATGATAGTGGTTTGAGAAACTCTTACCAGGTTTCTACTACATCTTATGTTCCATCTGGGAAGGCTTCCAAGCCAGAGGATAAGTTATTTGGGGACCTTGTTGACATGGCAAAATTGAAGCCAAAACCCACTCCTGGTCGAGCTGAAAGCATGTAAAACTATCACTGGGTTTGCATTTTTCATCCTTTTGCCAACTCGTGTCCCCATTTTTCTATGTTTCTTTATTATATTATTTTTTACTTTTATGTTTTTTTTAATATTATATATTTTTTGCTTTTGTTACATATTGTTTATTTGTCCGGGAATTAGCATTTGATTATGTACATTCGAACTGGTGAAAACATCGAAAAATAAAGAAAGAGAGAGAGAGAGAGAGATAGAAGAAAAAACTAGACCATCCTTTGGGTTGGATTGAAGTTTGTGGCATTTTTTTTTCTTCCGGTAAACTAGTTTGTGGCATTTTACATGTGTACTCCCCCTCCCTTTTCGTATTGGAGGTTTTGTGGTTAAAGGGTGCTTTTAAGTCTAAAATGTAGAGAAGGGATGTCTTACCGTTGACGGTTGTTTCGAATATAAAAATCGTGGTAATTGTATGAAGGTTGCAGATTATTTTATGATCTTTATGTTGGTACCTAGTTTGTTGATTCTGAGTTTGCTGTTGCCACGAAATGTAATTAAAGTTTTCAAAAAAGATAGGGTGTAGATCCTTGGTTAATTAGATTTATCCAAATAAAAAAGGGATAGGATATTGTGAAACACCCAAGTTATGTTACATTCATGTGACACCCAGTCAATCTCACCGTTAGATCACTTATGTTGATCCAACGGTTATATTTATTTCCATTTTTGTATGGTCATGATTTTTCAAATTTAATATTTTATATTTATTTCTACCTTTGTATGGTTATGATTTCCCATATTTAATACTTTCACTTTAAATTTGGAAAATCATGACCATACAAAGATAGAAATAAATATAACCGTTGGATCAACATAAGCGATCTAACGGTAAGATTGACTGGGGTGTCACTTGGGTGTCACAATATCCTATCCCAATAAAAAAAAAGTAAATACCCTTCTCGAATGGTTGGAATTCTTTCTCCTTTCAGTAGGGTTTTCTCTGGGCTTTTCAAGAACTCCAAGGTTGTCCGAAGGTGAAAATTTAAAGTATGTATGCAAGTTTCAAGTCTTTCTAGTCTTGGAGTGATATATAGATTGGAGCGAAGAAGGCGGGTTGGAGGGAGCGAATATTAACCTAGAGGCAGAAGAAACTGAAGTCCTGCAAGTGGCTAAGAAAATATCGGTCAGAAGAATCATTGCTAAAAAACCGCTGATCCCCAAAGCATGGGATGAATAGGAGGGTTTGAAGATTTCAAATATGTGAACAAACACATAACACGTTCAACTTCAAAGATGAAGAATTTGCTAGAAATGTTGTTACGTAAAAATAAAAATTGAAATTGAACTCTATTGAGGAAGTTCTACAGCCAATGTCTTATAAGAAATAATTTTATTTTCTACACACAGAAAAGTGTGACTTATGTTTTTTTTTTCTTTAAATTGTTTCACATATTTTTATGTATGTGTAATAGATAATTTTATCTCTGGCAACATAAAAAATATAAAACCTTAGTTTAATTAGTTTAAATAGATAAAGAGTGAGAAATATCAACAACAACCCCATAATTCCTCTAACCATCTACCGTTAATAATCAAAATAATTACCCTATATCCCACTACCTACATAACTATCCTATATTATTGTAAGTCAAATTATAATAACAGGAAATAATAATTATTTCGTAACATGTTTTCATCAATGGTCTACGGAAAGTGATGGGGAACCTATTGAACTTACATTGCTAGGCACCTCAGATCTGCATTTTAAGGTAAATTTTAACATTATGGGCTTTTGGGTTCAACTTCACGGATTACCATTAGATATAGGAAAACAAAGAATACAGTTAAAACGGAGGGAAGAATAGGTGAAGTTTTGGAGAGAGATAGACCCAAAGAATGAAAATCATGGGAGGAGAGAGTGACTATTTTTTAAAAATTATCATTTAAATTCCATAATAAAAAAAATGACATAACTTATATCATTTAAAATGACAAACATCAAACCCTAAAAATTAATATAACTCCAAAATAAATTAAAATAAAAAAAAATCTTGACTCCAAAACTTTACGGGAAATAATTTAACACTTAATACTTAATCTGAAATATAAATGTACAAGTTTTATTAAATCAATCGATACAATTTTTGAAGAAAAAGCCAGATTATTGTACCTATGATATGTTGACCCAAATTAAAAATAAAAACAACTATTGAGCTTTCTCTCTCCTTAAAAAGATTTACTATCATATTAATCGTAAATTTTAACACATTTTAAAAATTGAGTGGTATCTGTATTATTAAATCAAGCAATACAAAACTGTGTCAGACCACATTTTTGGTACCTCATCTTACGCGGCTGGTATTGTACCGCGTGCCGAGTAATTTTTTTTGCAAAAGACGCGGCTCTAACGGTACCGCGTCTCAGTGTACTGATCAATCAGTGACAAATACAAAGGACGCAGTTGTTTAGGTGTCACGTCTTAAAGTGATTCCTATAGTACCGTGTTGTTATGCATTACATAGGTAATAAGTTTGACCAAGAAATTATTCCAGTCAAATCTTATAAAAATGAGACTATTAGGGTCAAAAAGCCTCTTGAGTTAGAAGTAAATGAATCCAATTCAATTTTGTTATAGTTTGATTTCTTGTAATTCAATATTAATTTTCCTTCCTGCCACACATGAATAAACCTTAAGAACGAGTGTTAAATACTAGCGCTAAGCATACCATCTTAATTTGGCTAAATCACCATATAAACAAATGACACGTGATAAGCTCGGGGTCACCTATGTACATTATTTTTGAATTTCTACACTTAAAAGTTTGAACTCAAATTAAGAATTTAGATAAGATATTGGCAATTCCTAAATTAAACAATGTCTTTGTAACTATGCAAGAGTAAGACTGTGTATAAGAATTTTATCTCATCCACTTTAGTTGAGATTTAATAGGAAGTAATTTATTGACAATTCTTTAATTGGTCCAGAGGGATACTCTAACAAGAATTAGGTTGTAGGCATTTTGTTAGCACTACTTTCCTTGCCATGGATAAGGGTTTTTCTTTCCAAGCACTTCGTTTACCGTTGGTCTTGTTTAGGATATGTCTATAGGTATTTTTGTTCACTATCTTGTGCATAATGAGAACCCCTAAGTATTTGCCCAAATAAATTAGTAATCGGAGAAAAGTTAGAGTGTGGCATAGGTCTCTTCTTCTAATGTGATTCTCATTTTTGGAAAAGAAACATTGAAATGTTCTCCTTCTAATCTTTTGACCAGAGGCTAGGTAGAAGTGTTCAAAACACTTAATTTATCATACTTTTTCCACGTCCACCTTGATCAGCATCCACCCTTTCTTCCCCTTCTTGGTTCTCATGAAATGAAAAATTTCCTTATCCAAAGCATGCCTCCCATTTACAAAGTTGCATTGATTAGGCATGATAAGGTTTCTCATGTGATTCTTGAGCCTTAAGGCTAGTCACCACCTTATATATGAGATAGAGAGGCTAATGTGTCTGGACTGGCTTATAACCTCAGGATTATCAACCTTAAAAAATCAAGCAGATCAAGATTTGATTAACACCTTTAACCTTCTTGGTGTCTTTAAAAATTTTCCTAATGAAATTGAAAATAGAATCCTCCACTTTTCCCCTCAATAAATTTTTAATGTCTAAAATTAGGAATAGAATTTTGTAGAGTTGAAGCAGTACGAAAAGGAAAATAAGAAGAAAAATGAAACCTACCTTCCAATGTGCCACCTTCTCCATCCTTATTTATATTCCTTTTACTTCACAATGCTTATATGTTTCTTTTGCACTATTCATCCAAATTTGCAGGATGTATATTAAGCCCAAATCCGATTCTCATAATTGTGTACTTATACAAAATTTGACACATGTGGTTCATGCATATATAGGATTTATACACACATATACACTGTATACAAAAGGTATTATAAATATCTTAGTACAACTGTTCAACACCAAAAATTGAAATTTTCCATACTTGAAATTCTAAGTTAGTAGAATGTTATTGATCATATCATCCAAACTCAAACTCTTCTTCTCTTGTGTTAGGGACCCTCACCATCTTGTTTAACCTTTCATAGAAAGAGAAGTGAGGTTTGAAATGGCTTCTACGCCAAAGAGGTTTGGCACAGTTTGTTACGGGTTCACTGCTGTCCCAAAAGGATGGCAGTTCGAACTCTGCTGACCGATTTGAGGTCCTCTTTGGTGGGTGATATGTAATCCCTTCCGGAAATCCTCAAAGAGGTTGGGGGGTCTTCCTTGGCCCTGGTGGGATACCGGTGCCTACCCCCACCTAAACTTTCGTAATCCAAAAAAAGAAAAAAAGAAATGGCTTCTACAATTCAACCACTCTCCAAAAGAGTTAGTGAGTACCACGCACCAACGAGGATTGTTGTTCATCATCGACATGACCGGCACAAAGTTTGAAGTGAAACAACCAAAAGGAGTAACCTATTGGCTAAATGTTTCTCTCTCCTTACTTTGGCACTCTGCCTTAACAACTTAATGTGCCTGTTCACAAATTAAAAATGAATCATATATAGATATGACATTATACTATGTTTGTTATTGATGTGATTTTGGTCTTGTAGGAAACCCAAGAGAGAGTTTCTGCAGAAATGTAAACCCTCTTTTATATATATATAAATATATATATATATATATATATAAATATATATATATATATATTTATATATATGAGGGTTTACATTTCTGCAGCTGCTATACTTGCAGTAGTCAAATACTTACCATATATATACTGAAAGTATTAAATGTGGGGAATCATAACCATTCAAAAGATAAAAGCATTAAATGTAAGAAATTATAACCATACACCCGTCATTGTTGTACGTAAAGCGGTTGTAGAAATAATTTTACCATATATATATATATATATATATATATATATATATATATATATATATATATATAAAGGTTTATCAAGTTTACAACATAACCTGAATGTAGAAATAATGGACCAACTTCAAAATATAATTAGCATTCAAAGTGTGCAAAATCAATTTATTATTTAAACCTTTGCCCGTGTGAACAAAGTATGAGACTCACCATTAGGAAGCAGTAAAACTTGCTCGATCAAATTAGACGAGTAGATTCAGTGGTTATCTCCTTGCATTTATATGAACATATATAACCACGATTTTGGTGAGTTGCAATGCAATCCAATGAGCAAATAACGAGAGTTATAGCAAGCAGGACTTGACAATATATAAAAATATATTCAATCCTAATTATAAGGATAAAAATTAAACTTCCAAATCCAATCAATTTATATGAACAAATTAAAAATCAATAATTTGCTAAAATAAAATAATATATGTATTAAAGTGGGGATATACTCAGACAAACTGAAACATATCAATCATGGGCTCCCCAAATGATCAAGCTCCTTACCTGTAAATATAATGTGATCATAACGTGAAGCTTCCCGCCTGTAATAAATCAATAGTAGGCTCCCTATTTTTACACAAGTCATGGTACACCAAGGCTAACACTTAATGTTATTAGCTTATAGTGCTATGTAGAAGTCATTCTCCCAAAACAAATTTCATAATAATATATACATTTCATGAGGCAGAATCAATCACAGACATAACTTTTGTAAATCAATTAATCAATATTGCAATGTTTCTCAAGTATTCAAACACAAAATAATAAACAATTCATAAAATTTGAAATATCCTTTCATAACATTTCTCAATATCGTCCAAACCAATATATTTGTCAACTATCATCATAACCAATATAAACTTTACAAAAATCACTAAACAAAGCAAATCACCAAACTCCATTTTATGTTACTTTGTCCCTTAAAAACATTTAAGTTTAAAACATTTCATCTTTTTATATATAGAATCATTAAATAACTAAATAATAAATTTTATAATTAGAATATTAATAATAATTATAAAAATTGAATATAGTTTGGACTCGCATAGACCCCACTATTTAGTCACTTAAGTATTGATGAGACAAGTTGGTAGGAGTCAAGACTACCAATTGGTGTAAAGATCTTAAATAAATGCTTACTTGTCAAGAACTTCCTTTCAAGCTCCTATTGTTTTATTCTTCTTCCATCTTTCTATTTCTCTCAACTTTGATCGTTTGCTTCTCATTCTCTTCAATTTTTTTCTCCTCCAAGTTTTACCGAAATCTCACTTATTTATAGGCATTTTTCCTTTATACAAGGAGACATTGATATTACCACCACCTTTGGACATTTTTTCCTTGTTATTGCTTTTACAACTAATTTTTTTGGTATTTTTCAATGATATTGTTTTATTATTACTTTCACAACTAATCACATTGTCACCACTATTTGGTATTTTTCAATTATGTTGCTTTATTATTTTTTTCACAACTAATCACATTATCATAATGATCATTTGGTGTTTTCAAATGACATTTCTTCAATTTGGACTTTTTTCCTACAAAATAATTATTACAACTGATCATCACTTTATCATCATCATTTGGTTATTTTTCAATACTATCCTATCATACATTTGCATAATTAAAAGAAGACAATCAATCATTTGATGTTATTATTAACTTGATTCCTACCCACACTTATTTCTTTATGATTATTATTATAATAATAATTTTTTTATGGATGTAATATAATTCTTTAGACTGGTTTTTTTTTTCATTGATTTTATCATCATTTATATGTTTTATTTCTAGCATTTCCACTCATGTCTAAGTTTAACATGATTATCGTAATACAGTATATTATAACAAATTATTACTTTGTTAACCAAAATATACACATTAATTAGTGTAAATTTAGTATGCAAAATTGGGTGTTCTTATTTAAGATATTGTTGATTTATTTTTTTTAAAACAAATCAAAGTGAACATAGATAATAAGGTTAGTTTGAGTGCCAAATGTTTGTAGAATGAAAAATTACAGCAAGATCTAAAATCAAATTTTGCGAAACTTGATTATCTAATAAGAGAATAGTGGCATGCCTAAGGGGAAAAAAGTTTCCTTGTTCTAACTATTTGACTCATTTAACTCATGGAAGATAACATAAAGTTATTCATTTCTCATGAAAACAATAAAAATCTTTTAGAGAAATAATTTGTGTCCTCTTTTTTTTTAAAGAAACTTGCCTTTCATTTATTAAATTGTTTGAATTATGATCACTTTCGTTTTAGACTTGGACCTTTTTAACCTTAATCAAAATCATATAAACTTGATATCAATATCAATCTTATTAACTCGAATCAGTTAATGACTCGGTTAAAGTATTGGTTTACTGTTTAACCTATTAGTCACGAATTCAACCGTTCAAACTAAATTTATCTAGAAATATATAATAAATATAATAGAAGAGAGATCTTTTGACTCCAATGTATGACTAAGAAGTCTTACTTCTAATTACAAAAAAAATTCTTATTTCTTATCTCAGTCGATGATTTCTGTATATCTAATAGTTATAGTTTATTGAGTTATACTAATTAATTAATTATTAATTCCAAATATATTACAACTGTTAGATGAATAGAAATTAACAGCTGAGATGGGGAGTAAGAATTCTTACTCTTACATCGGAATCAAAAAAATCCTTCTTTAATATAATACTAACAATATTATGATTAAAAAATAGTATTGACTTAGTGGTACTTGATATGTTCTAAAATCATGTATGTCCTAATGGACCAAAACAAGTGTACAATCTAAATAGTGTTTAAAGTTTTGTTCTAGTTCATACACAATCAATTAGATCTTTTGATAAATAATTTGATTTGATCTCTACATATAGCAATCATTTTATCTGTCTAAATGGGTAATTTTTATTTTTGTTTTGATAAATCATAAATATTCTCCCCGGTAGGTAATCCTTTTCGAGCCGAAAACATTCAAATCATGGTGGAGCTAGCTCTTCTAAAGAGGATTTTTTGCATTCACAAGGACTTGAACCCAATGACTTGCTTAAGTGGAATCAAGCATGTACCACTAGTAACTTAAAAAATAAAAAAAATATCTTACATTCAATGTATTTACTCTTCGTGGCAAAGAGAGAAAACAATATCTATTTTTTATTTTTTTAGATTTTGGTTGAATTACTTACCAAGATTATAGGGTAAAAATGCAAAGGAAATCATGTTCAAATTTTACAATTTAGGGATATAAGTTATGGGGTTTGAGTGGGGGTGGGCACGATTCGGTTCAATTTTCCATGTCAAATCGAAACAGTTTTGAAAAATTGGTTCTATTCTAGAATGGGATATGAGAAATTAATTTAGTTCTTAAATCGGTTTGAAAAAATGCGACGTGGTTCAATTTCATTCATATAATTTTTTCACAGTTCTAAGGTGGATATGATTCGCTTCATTGAACCGAATCGATAAAGTGATTAGGTACGAAATTCTAGTATGGTGAAAATTAATTAATTTACCATTGAAGTATCTATTAGTAATTTTTATATACGATTATTTTCAATTTAACTTTTATATATTAATTAAGTTTTTGTTGTTTGATTAGTGACTCGCTTATGAAACCAAAAACCAGGGGAGTTAGGGCAGACAATCGCGCGCCTCTCTCATCTCGAAATTTCAAATCAAGTGGGGTTAGGGTAGACAATCGCGCGCCTCTCTTATCCCAAAATTTCAAAAACATTTGAGTCAAGAAGAGCTAGGGAATTTGAGATTTGGATATACAGATTCAACAAATCTTACCAAAATTCTAGCTCTATCGTTACCAATAACCCATGTTTTTCTTATGTTGGTGATCAATCCTACCCTTGACAATCAATGATAATATGAGGTATGTCATTTTAAATTTTCTATGCTTAAATCACTAAAAGTTTGAGATAGTGAGTTTGATAGGAGAATGCTAGAGAAAAAAAGAATAGCTATTTCTCGGCCAACCACATTTTCCTCTTGAGGGATAGCGGTTCTCTTAGTTATTTTACTGGTATATGTCAATTAATAGTACAATGGGACTCTCTACTCCTAGATTAGTCCTGTGTAGATTCGTTTGGGCTTTTTCCTCGTTCACTTGAAAAAAAATTGAATTGTTCGTTTAAATTATTGAATTATAAATTAGTTATGTTTCTTGTCCAAACATTATTCAATGTAACTACGATTCAATCATCGTTCAGATATAAATTTAGTCTGTTGAACCAATTGTAATAATAGTTTAAAACTTAGATATATATCCTTCATGATCTCTCTACTCCATGGATATAGCAATGATATACATCCCTTTGTTAATTGCCATTTTTTTTGGGTGTGGATACAATGTCAATTTCATTTTATGCTTCTAATTATGTGCTACATTATCATCATTCATTGCTATACGTCCTTTTTTTAGTTCCTAATCAAATTCTTTAAATACATGTCAATGAATAAATATCATATTTAATTTTCTTTGGACCCCAACCGTAACAGAGCCTAAAATTGCGCTTAGAAGCTTGGCTGTCCTTCCCAACCCCGCACACCCACACATACAATAATTGATTGTTTTAGTTGTCATAGCCACTTTTTTTTTGGGTTACTAGACATGTATTTAGAGGATTTTTAGTGTTAACCACATTATTAATGTTCATGTTCTTCCAATGCGAGTTAGTATATAAACTCTCCATTTTCAGAATGAGGAACATAATGTTGTAAAAGGTAGAACCAAATTAAGTAATTGATGACTTAGCCCATTTAATTTACTTGAATAATAATCAGCATCTTGAAATTGAAATTAGACTACATTGCTATTTGCTAGCGAATAACTCTCCATTTACATGTATACGTTTCCTTACAGTTGTCCTTTCAATTGTAGGTCTAAACTAGCAATTCAGCTAATGTGAGGCTTCTGGATACTCAAGGACTTGAAAATGACTAGACATATACTGAAAATTGAAAAAAGCATATGAGATTTGATATACAAATTGTCTTAAAGAGTTCTCGTCATCCATTCCTTTTCTTCGGCCAAACAGGTAATTGATTTGATAGATTGGTATATATATAAACTTTCCAATATTTATAAAAATAACATACTAATGTTTCTGAAAGATTAAATTATGCGAATTTTTTTTCAAAAAATATTGTTGTATTATTTTTTCTTCTTCAAAATAAATTAGTTAAAATATGCTCAAAGTTTAAGTTGTTAGCTTGAATAACAGATACTATAAATTTAAATCATGCTAACTAATTAACAAATATTTAACTAATCAATTATTAATTCTTAGGCAAGTATACCTTTTCCTTTCAAATAAGTCTAATTATGTTTTTTTTAGTCTTAGCTTTTGTTGGTCTGGGTTATTTGGACTGGTTAAGGTACTGTCTTTGAGTCTTATATAGTGGTCAGTGGAAACTCCTTCAATTACTTTAGTGGGCAAGAGGTGTATGTATTTGTTAGGACATACTTTTTGGTCCAAAACACTTGGCACTTTGCTTAATTAGGTTAAGTGTTGAGCTCTAAGAGACAATTTGACCTCAATTACGTTGTTTTAGGGTGTTTGTCTTCCAAGTCCGGGCTTGCATTATTTGGGGTACCCTTAGACAGTATTTTAGGATATTTTTAAAAGTTATGGGTGACGTGTGCCAAGTTTTGATTAATCTAAAATTTTAATTATTGTGCAATAGACTATACGGGCCTTAATGGTTGTTGTGCATTTAAAATAAAAGGAAATTATTTTGACCCTTTTACCCCTACTTTTTTGACATATAGAGCTCCCTATTTAAGGGAAATATCTTCTCCATGCAGATTTACTTTACTTCAAACTTCTTCCGCCTCTAAGAATTTTCTTCAATTCTCCTTTTTCCTCAAATTTCCTTCTACTATTTCTAGTCTCCATTATTTTTTGGTTGTTCATGTGACAGAGTTCTTGACTCCTTAGGCCTTCTTCCCATCGTTGCAATCCTTTATTCTCCATTCTTGTTTGCAAGATATTTTTTTTATTCTCTTTTGAATATATCTTAGGAAAAAGGAAGTTGCAACAGGGGTGGTGACAATCTCTAGAAGGTGTTATTCTTACCTCCATTGCTTTGTGGTGAGGGGTGTGTTGGGAGGAGGATATTTGAGAAAAGAAAAAACTTAGAAAGATATAGAGAAAAAGAACACTTTATTTCTACTTAACTCTTTTTCTTTTGCTTTGATATAAAATAAAGGAGAACACACCTATTTATACTAATGACACCTCCTTAACCAACGGCTAAGATTGTGCCAACACAATTTCATCTAGTGGCTACAAATCATTCTCTAGAATTCTCCATAATCTCCTAGCCTAGACATTAATGATGGTGGGTACAACAAATCTGTAGAACTCTCATGGAGTAGTCTAGAGTAGACTATTCTAGAAAATGGGCTAAACAACTCCTAAAGATTATTCTAAAGGTTGGGCCAAATAACTATTAAGTCCAATTGACCCACAACAGGGTGGCCATCCTGCGTGGTACATTCTATCAAATTTGGCCTTGGGGTTCAATGCACCTTTATGGAACCCTAGTGGATCTTCCTCTAGGGGTGGGGTGTTCAGCTCTTTGTGGTTGAGGTGTAGACAGTAAATACCTAGCTATTTTTCCTAATCTTGTCCAAGCTTAGGGGTTATAGTAGCTCAAATGGAACTTTTATTTGTTCTAATGTAGAGTTTTCTTCCTTACGGTACTCTACTATGATTCAAAAAGAGGTACATTAAATCATCCTTGGATTATTCCCCAATTTTCCATAATGCAATGTTGAGTCATATCTTCATCTTTCCCATGACCGAGAGCTTGACCATGATCGGAGGATTGTGGTACCCTTTGCAGACGAGAAGAGTTGAACATTCTATATATGGAAAGATCATTTCTTCCCCTTTTATGGAACTTTTTTCCCCATTCACTGAGCTACAGAGCGAGATTTTGATGTATATCTATATCCTCGTTGCAACTTCATCCAAAACTTTAGGGATTTATGTGATGCTTCGAACTTTTCTGTTGTGTTCATGAGTAAACTTCAAGATGAAAGGACTGTTGTTGCTGGAAATGATATAGTTCTAGCTATCGATGCCACCCCGGCAAGTTACGAGTCCAGAGTCTAAAGGAAAAAAGCATCCTTATCTCAAGTGAAAGGCTTGACTCTAGCTTCAGGTCTTAAGTTAGTGGAGATAGACAGTGATTGACCGAGAATGTCAATTTAGAGATCTCTATATTCTTTAGGATTGGACTATCTAGTCATCTATATGGTGGTCTCTAACAATGTTCGAGACACACTCTTCTCCCAGTAAATAAGGAGTATATATAAGGCTTCTCGCAGATGGAGTGGAGACTTCTACTATATCAAATGAAGAAATGAGCTTTACGAGAGGTACATCCCTGTTTGGAATGAATGGGAAGAATTGTTAAATATCTAACGACTGATTGAGTTAGAGGCTGGGCTGGTGGCTTTTCATTGGGAAAAAGAAGAAGCTGCTAAGGTGGGGAAGGGGAAAGTTTAGATGAGGGTATCAAAGTTACAATAAAAGCTTTAAAAAGATGTGGCCCAAAAGATGATTGAGGCTAAGGCCAAGAAAGTCGAGATCTTATCGAAGCAACTACATAAACTAATATGGGATACGACTAAATTGGTTAAGTATGTGGCTGAAATACAAGCTTCTCTAAAGGATCTTGAAGTAAAGAAAACATCCATCCAATGAAGCCAAGGAATGGTTGGGCTAATAGAAGCAGTCTATAAAGGATTCCAAATGGAGCTGTTCAAGGGGGTGTATTCATTGTACTTTCCCCTGGCCAGTTCAACCTCTTTTCTTTAGCTCTCTTGGAAAATGGGTGTATTAAAGTCCTTCTTTTGTTGGTAACCTTTTCTCTAGGAACTCTCTTGAACCTTTCAAAATCCTTTAGGTTGATGCATTTCTTAGTTGAAGCACAATTCATCCATGGTTTAAACTTCTCTTTTAGCTAAAGAGATATTGAAGGGAAAAATAGATAGTACCTTAGGGATTCATCCCCTTTTCACCTCACCTTCGATAATGTGTGGGATGATCTTAAATTTTGGTAGTGAAAACCTGTAAGAGTTTTTAAATAGGCTATCTTAGTTGTTAAACAATTTGGGAGGAATGGAAGAAAACCATAAAAGCACAACCTTTTACATAGTTTAAGAGAAGACCCAACATCGCCCGGGGGGGGGGGGTCAGTTCCTCTTTAAAAAAGCATAGAGGCTTGAAACACGCAAAGGAGTTTATGTGGATATCTTTTTCCATTGTATATGTTCATGTTATTGGACTGCTTGAACCCCTTGGGGATGGGAGCCAACATGACAAGTTGGATATCTCGGCTTAGTTCCAATCGCTATTTTTCTTGTGGGGTCGAAGCTTGGTATTAGTAACATGAAAGACTTCAATATGGGTTCTTGATAAAGTCAGGTTCCAAGGTTGAGCCATTTGCTCGTCATTCTATCTTCGACCATAAACCTATGTTGGAGTTTAGCTATTTGCTAGGCTTGCCTCTCTAAAAGGAGACTATGCTACATGATGTCCTGTATGAGGTCAAGATTTGAGGGTTCTAGGTCTCCCCCTATTGTTAGGGAAATGTTGTTTGTCCCTTGAGAGTGACATACATTGTTTTCCTTTGGAGCATATTGATGATTCTCCATCTCTAAGGGCTTCTTATACCTGATTTTTGTTTGTGGTTGTTTTCTTGGTGCTCACCATGTTTCAAGGTATTAGGTCAAAGATTGTCTAACAAATACAAAAACAATTGATTTGGATGAAGTCGTCAAGCAGAACTGATGAACCCAAAGCTTGGAAGTCAGACCTAGCAAGTCGACAAAGTAAATAAGAGACAATGGAAATATAGGTTTTTAACATAAAAAATTCCCTCAATGTGAAGAGTAAAAACCACGAAATCTAATTCAGAAAGATGTCCACTAATCAAAGTAAGATTACAAAGATAATGTTATTCTACCTTGATTCTGATTTCTTCCCTATTCATAGATGGTCAAGATCATTCTTCCATACTTTTAATCTTTCTACAATTATTAGCGGTCATTTCCTAAGCATGGGGACTTGCATTTCTTTAGTCATCATGATGGACTAGTTAAAATTGATATTTACTTTGTCAAGCTAAAGGCGTTATTCTTCTATCACTTCCCAGATCCAATGGTAGCAAAAGTCATTGTGTTTTGAATGAGAGTGATAGGAAGAGTTATGTGCTAAATGAATTACACTTTGATTGTCACACTTCAACACATACTTGTCTTGTTTATATCCGAGTTCAAGCATGAAGTTCTTCAGTTATATTATTCCTTTGCTTGCTTTAGTTATACCAATGTGTTTGGCTTCAATGGTTGAGAGGGCAACACACTGTTATAACTTAGACTGTCAGGATACTACTCCTGCTGCAAAAACAATGAAGTAGCACGTCGTCGACTTCCTTGAGTTAGTGTCACATACGTTGCACTGACACCGACACAGGACATGAGACACGACACTCCGACACATTAATTTTAAAAAATATTAAATTTCGACACGTTAGAACATACTTTGATATTAAATAATATTTTTAATATATATAACATAGTTTACATTTAATATACATAGCAACCCATAATAAGTCATATAACCAATCTAATATACAAATTCCAGAACATAAATATTAGCCAAAAACAATAGAACATCCATAGAGTGTAAAGTGTAGACTACTCACGAATTCAATTATTTTCATCTCATCTTAAAGAATCATGGCCTCTATCTCTGGCTTATCAAGTAAAAGACTAGCAACTTCAAGATCTCCAACATCATTAAGTAAATCAAATATATCTCCAGCAATGTCCCACATTTGATTTTCTCTTTGTGGATAACTAGGAATGTTTCTTGGTAAGAGTCAAAGGTTGCTATGCACATAAACCAAGTCTTCAACATGTTTTGGAGTGATCCTATTCCTCTTCATGGAATGCACAAAAGAATAAGTACTCTAATTGTGTTCAGCACATGATGAAGAAGAGGGTTGTTCCATAAGTCTCAATGTTATCTTTTGAAGCATCGGTGTAAAAGTACCATAAAGTAGCAACCAAGATTTCGGATCCATAGTGTATTGAGTATTGATCACATCAAAATTGCCAAAGGTCCCACTATTGCTAATAAAAGCTGCATACTCCAAACTAATCTTGTTTCGGTCCTCTATGTTAGGAAAGAATCTCAAACATTCTTGTCGCTCTTGAGTAATCTCTAAATCCATGTGTAGAGGAACTCGACTAGAATCTACTTGGAGCCATTCTTGACATATCATCATATCATAAATAGGAGCAGCGAAGGCAAGCATGTAATCAATTGAATCCCAGAAACAATCATCCAATATTTTTTTTTTCATTCACAAATCTGGCCCTCCTAAGACTATCATCTATGTAAATACTCTATTTTTCACTTATCACCATATTTTGGAGACCACTTTTT
Organism: Gastrolobium bilobum; assembly: GCF_033153095.1. Lineage (NCBI taxonomy): Eukaryota > Viridiplantae > Streptophyta > Magnoliopsida > Fabales > Fabaceae > Gastrolobium > Gastrolobium bilobum. The sequence goes on from NW_026898737.1 coordinate 498,471, forward strand.
ATTAACTTGAACTTCTTCAGCATCACAATCATTGAAGCAAAACAGATATCAGCAATAGAAAGCAACTTTAAACTCACAAACTCATTAAATATGGATAATCTCATATAATGATTTATAATGAAATGCTTTATTGCAGCAACATCACCTACAATATCAGAAATCCAACTGCATTCCTCATATGTTATTTGATTGTTCTCCATATTCTTTATAGCACAAATATTTTTCAAAGCCAAATTCAATGTGTGAACGACACATAGTGTCTAGGTAATAGATGAGAATTTCTGCTCAATCAGTTGCCTTGTTCCCTTACAATTTGCAGCATTATATGTGATTACTTGAACCACATTTCCCTCTCATACTTCCTGAATGACTTCCTTTATTAGCCTGAAAATGAAATTTTATCATTAGTCTCCTTCAAGCATACAAACAAACAAACACACTCAAACATATTACAGAAGTCCAAACAAACAACTTGAAAATGAAATTTTTATCCTTAATCTGCCCCGATCAATCAACTGATTTTAAAAGCATTGCTTTACCATCAAATACTACCATGAAATTAATGAGTGACATCCTTTGTGAATCACTCCATCCATCACTTACAATATCCACCCCTTATGAGTCCACGCCTCTCGAATAGATTCACATAACCTGTTAAATTTTTTTTCTCCTTTTGCAATAGAGTGGTTCGTAGTGCGTTATATCCCAGTGGCAAATAACCTCTAATATATTGATTCGTTGCATAAGTATACGAAGCTTGGAAGTAAGGGTTCTTTGCCAAATTGAATGGCAATCCTGCTGAATAAAATATTCTAGCAATCAGATAATTTAATTTTTCTCACTCCCCAACATTGAATGCCATCTCAAGAGGCCCTTAGTTCTTCTTCTTTTTTGGGTCAGTGGAAGAGCTATAAGGGGGTAAAGGTACATTTTTGGGTGCATTATATTGCATTATCTGTTCAGCTCCTTATTCCAATTTCTCTATCTCTACCAAGTCTCTATTTTGCACCATTGAACATTTTCCAATTCCTTTGCCTGATAATTTCAAAAAATGAGCCTTCATTCTAGTATACGAACTTTTATAATCTTTTTTTACGAAAGTTGCATTTCCAAGACCAATTTTGTCTTGCTTCCACTCCAACATCTATTTTGATAACATATTTCCATAGGGGTTTATTCAGTGATTCATTGGCAGCAGTGGCACTAGCAGAAGCAGTAATAGCATTATCACTGCCACTAGCACTGGCGAAGACAGAACTTGAATGATCCATACTGTAATTCTGTAAATTGTAAATCATTTAGAATCATTGAAAAATTTGGCAAATTAATTATATATATTTTTTGGTTATCATTATAAGACAAAAACTATACACTTCCTTCCACTAACACAACAAAGAACAGGTTAGGTCTAATAATACAGAAGGGAAACAAAACCCTATAAATCCACACAAACAAATTAAAACGAAATCAATTACTACAGTTAAATTAAAGAGGAACAAAATTCATAAAGAATCAGATAGCCTTAATAATAGAAATAAGACTTATCTTAAATCTCCACCACAAAGACAATAACAATCGAGAGAGAAAGCACAATGAAACCCCAACTGAAAACTAAAATCTAACAAAAATCATAGCATATTGTCATCAAAGCACATAACTTTTCAAATGGGGTTTCAGTTAAAAAAAAACCCCATAATTCTAGTGACCAAATTAAGTTCATACCATATAAAATCCACTAAATAAATTTCAAATGGGGGTTTGATGACCGGTTCGCCGGGTTTCGAGTCGACCCGGCTTGGTTGGTCCGGGTTTTACAACAGTGTTCCTAACTATTAACATGTCGTCAACATAAAGTAAAAGAATTATGAAGTCTCCATTATCATACCTCTTTACAAACATACAAGTATCAGCTCGTGTCTTCTTGAAGTTGTGTTCGGACATGAAGCAGTCAGCTTTCTTATACCATTGTCTTGGTTCTTGTTTCAAGCCGTTGGGAATCTTCTTGAGCCTATATACGATATATTCCTTGCCTGACACATGGAAACCATCTTGTTGTTCCATACATATTTCTTCTTCTAGATCATCATGAAAAAATGTTGTTTTCATGTCTAGCTGCTCAATCTTTAGGTCAATTATGGCTATTATGTTGAGTACAACTCAAATAAAGGTCATCTTCACCATTGGTGAGAATATTCTTCAACATCTACTCATTCTTCTGATTGCACCATTTAACCACAATACCTGCCTTGTACCTCGGTTTTGGGGTGTTTTCATCATTTTTTTATTTTGCACACCCTTTTTGTAACTTAACACGGTCAAATGTGTGGTATTCATACAAGGATATTATCTCGTCTTCTATAGCCTTTTTTTTGCTTTACATTTTTAAAACACGTCATGACTTCTTCATAGCTCTGAGGTTGTCCATCTTCTACAATCACTATATACTCCTCAGTGGGGAACTTGGTAGATAGATGTTTTACATAAGTTAATTGATGAGTTTGTTATTGAGGTTAAGTATTCATCTTGTCAAGTTCTACCTGGACTTCCGTGTTCTCTGCTTTGACTTGATCATTTTAGCCAACTTGTCTTCTATTTTTTGTTCAACATTTCCTTCTCTAGCTTCTTCGATTGTTTGGTTGTGTAGGTTCTCACCCTACGTCAACTTGGCCGAAGACACGAGATCATCATAAAGAGAAACTTAAACCTTAAGTTTCTTGATGTCTTCAATGATTTAGTCTATATATGTTTCTTTGTTTTCGTAACTAGCTTAACTCGTTCATTTTTTGGGATATCGATAAATGCACAACATGTAAACACTTTTAGATGTTCATAAGAAGCTTTCTTACCTATCCTCACTTCTTTTAGGATCTCTCACTCTAGAGGTCTAGAGGGTTATAAATTTATTAGATCCACAATAATCTTTATGATTTCTCCCGAAAATGACTTAGGTAGCTCCATATGTGACAATATGCTTTGAACCCGCCCTTTTATTGTTTTGTTCATTCTTTTTGAAAAACAAAAGGTGTCTTGGGAGACGTCTTCCCCTGCTTGATAATTGCCAACCTACAATAAGAGTTAAATCGACCTGATAATTCTATCTATTGTCAGCCCAAAAAGCTTTTTATTTTTTCTCAATCTCCTATTCTGCCAGGGCAAGAAATTCGTTGAATGCTTGAAGAGCCGAGTCTTTAGAATTCAATAAAGATACCCAAACTTTTTTGTAGTAGTCATCAATAAAAGGTACAAAATAGTATGTTTTATCGAGTGATTTTTTGGTCATGGAACAAGTAATGGCCTGAACTATATCATGAGTGTACCTTCTTTTCTGGGCTGATCTGACCTCAGGAATGATACCCAACGTTGCTTGCCATCTAGGTAATGTGTGCAAGTCTTAAGAAGTTGACCTTTTGAGCTTGGAAAAAGTCCCTTCTTGGACAATATTTGGATTTCTTACTCATTCATATGGCCAAGCCTTTTATACCAAATTCGATGTTGGATCATTCTCAAACAACATTAGCTTTTCTACCACATATTTTACCTTACATGACATACAAAGATCCTTTTTTCTTGCCTCAAGCTATCACCATACTACCCTTGGTGAGTTTCCATTTTCTTGTCCTAAAGTAACTCACCAACTCGGCATCAACAAGTTTTCTAGCTGAGATGAGGTTGAAGTGCATGTAAGGAACTTTCCTAAATTCCATTTAACACTAGCTTACATCCTATGTCCATTAACAAGGTCACCCATTCCAACTATCCTATTGGTGACTTAATTTCTCATTTTGATAACTCCAAAGTCCCCACTTTGATAAGATGAGAAGAAGCTTTCATGTTGGATTACATGGAAGGATGCTTCAAAGTCTATAATTCATGAACAATCATCATATGCAAATAGGGTTGGCAAAATAGGCTCAGCTCGGCGGGCTGACTTTTTTTTTTTTGTTTTTTTAAATGTAAAACAAGTTCAAGCCGACGGGCTGAGTTTTTTAGTCTACTCTCAAAGGTAGGGCAAGGTTGCTGACTCATTTTTTGGAGGGGAGAGGCGGGTCGCCCGCTTTGCCACCTTTATATGCAACGTTAAGATAGTTGTCTTCTCCAACCAAGAAGACGTCAGCCGCGACATTTATAGCCATAATCGTGGTGCTCTTCTCGTCCTTATGATCTATTTGATCCAACCCGACATAGCCGTTCTTTTGATCTATTTTAAAAGCTCAATAGTCAAATTTCTTATGTTCTGATTTCCCATAATAGAAACAGGTGAGCTAAAATTTTTATCTTGACTGAACTCGAGACTTGTCTCATCCTTAGCTTTTCTTCCGACATTGGCCTCAAATCGAATGGACACTACTTGTTCCTTCCTCCCGATCCTTCATTCAGGAGGTTGTTTGTATCTGAGTCTATTGTCAGCCTTCATTCTAGAGCCGAGTTGCTAAGTATCAAAACTAAAGTATCCCAACTCTTAGGCAACGAGCTGATGAGCAGAAGAGGTTGGAGCTTATCATGATTCTTCATGTCAATATCTATGAGCCGATTTACTATTCTTTTATAAGTTTTCAGGTGCTCTACCATTCTCTGACTGTCATTATATCCCAACTTTACAAGTCGGTGCACTAAGTGTGCTTTATTTCATGGTGTCTTCTTTTGAATCATATATTCAAGCTTTGTCCATAATTCATGGGCATTAATTGATGAAAGTTGACACATGCTTGAATAAAATTTTATCTATGTATTTCTAAAACATGGCAACCATAGCGCAACCAGGGGGCTAGGGTGGTCACTTCCCCTCTAAAATTTTGGAGATTTTTGTTGGACCAAACTCTATTTAGCTTTCAGTTTGAGTTTTTAGCTTCAATTTCGTAAGCTTTCAAAGATAATAGTTTTGAACCAGAGCATAATGTTGTTTAACATAAGCGTATACGAACATAACACACACTTGTTCACCACCAGCTAGTAATTCACGCTAAAATTTAGAAATTATAGTACTTATCGCAAGCAAAGAACAAAGTCAAAATAAATTTGAGAAATGTGAAACACCACATAGCACATACTTCCTGAAGTAATGTGCCATGATCTGTACTAAAAATCCGAATCAACATACCCTTGGTGCAGCCGTGCTGGCAGTGGCGATTAACTGCCCATCAAGCGTGAAAGCCTATGTAGCACCAATACCGACACGGGACACGTGACACAACACGATACTCCGACACGTTAATTCTAAAAAAATGTTAGATTTCGATACGTTAGGACACATTTTGATATTAAATAATATTTTTAATTTATGTAGTGTATATTATATTTAATATTCAATAATTTAACAAAAAAATGAAGTTAAACTTATAATACCTATCAATTTTGCAAAGAAACATAAGATATCTTAAATATTTATATTAAACTTAATAAAATAGTAATCGTAATCCAGCGAATCTAATAGTTGGAACTAAAAACGCAACGCAACCTTTGAGCCATTTTTTGAGTTTCTACAACGCGTGTTGGGGTGTGGGAGAGTGTCAAGTGTCGGAGAGTATCGAAAAGTGTCGGACATAATACGTGAGGGTTTTTTAAGTGTCAATGCTTCGTAGGTGAGAGCAAAAGAAGCTATTCTAGAATGATGGGCCAAACTGAACTTGGTCTTCTTCGGTGCATTTATTTGGCATCTTGCAACGATAATATTGCCACTGGTTATGGTACATACTTTGGGGAACCTTTTCACTAATATGAGTCTTGGAAATGTTGCTGAGTCATTCACTCACACGATTTTTCAGAAAATAAAATAAAATTCAAACTTTATTTTCAGAAAGGACGAAAAATTTGAAAGTTATAGTGGAAATTTATGCAAGTTGGGATGGGTGAAGCACAGATGAAAAGTGAAACCACCAGTCAAGAGCCACATGTGCAGCTAGTTGAGCAATTAGCAATAGTGTTAGAGTCACCTTCCAAATTCACGCCATTCTCTTATCTTTCTCTCTCTCTCTCTCTTCTTTCGTTCATTCTTTCCATAATTGATAATTGACTCAGCCATTTCTGAACAATCTTAAATTCTTCAATCAGTGACCTGTTTATGAAGAAATATTCTAAACCTCGTTTTCTCCATATATATATATATATATATATATATATATATATATATATATATATATATATATAAATCAAGGGAAATAATTTTTGGGAAATAATTTTCTCATTTTACATGATAAAATTTTCTCATATTACACTCACAATTAAAAGGGTCGTTCATTTTTTGATTTTTTTGTCTTCTTATTTTTTTATGAACCCCACTCATGTATTGTATATGTAATTAACATGAAAAAATATTCTCACCTAAAATGAAAAAATTAATCGCCATAAACCAAACAAAAAATATTGATTCCGAAATTGCAATTTCAAACACAGACAAACATGTCCGAGAATATTGACTTCAACTCCCCTTCGTTTTCAACCCCAAACTGGCACATCATTCAACTTGATTTTTTGCCCCCCCCCGGAAAAAATTCCTAGGTCCACCACTGATGGCAACCACCTTCTAGTTTAAGAGTTTCTATTCCTTTTTATTTGTACCCTTTGCCATCTCGAGCCTAGGATAGGTTCATTAAGATCATTGCAGTAGAGGTAGTCTTCCATCATGGGCTTTCAGCAGAGGCGGATCTACCTTAAGGAGAAGGGGGGTAAGTGCCCACCCTTAAAATATGATGTAAAAATATAAAAATATATTTCTTTAAAAATTCAAGTTTCTCCAATTTAATTTTGGGGTACAATATTGTAACAACCAATTAGGGTTACTACCAATCTTATTACCAATCAATTTCATCGTGAGATCGATTATGTTGATCCAACAGTTATATTTATTTTCATCTTTGTATGATTATGATTCTCCATATTTAATACTTTATATTTATTTTCATCTTTGTATCGTTATGATTTTTCATATTTAATGCTTTTACATTAAATATGGGGATCATAACCATACAAAGATAGAAATAAACATAACCATTAGATCAACATAATCGATATAACAATGAAATTGATTGGTAGTAGTAACCATAGTTGGTTGTTACGATATCTTACCCTTTAATTTTTCTCCTATTTTATTTTCCCGGTGAGTATTTTTTTCTCTTCCATCTTTATTATCCAAACCTAACAGCAGAGAGTCCTATTTTATTTTCCTATGAATTTTTTTTCCCCTCCATCTTCATTATTCAAACCTAAAGCTCTATTCCAGACCCATCGTTTGCATCTATATACTGATTCATCTTCTCTCAAACCTCAATCTCCGTTATTGGAAGTTAGAACATTTGCTTCTTCGTCAATCATAGGTCTAGTTGAGTCGCAATCCGTCTAGATCTAGATCTCAACCAGACTCACCCTGCCAGCCGGTAGCTGCTCACAAGTTGCGTTTCAGACCAGATCCAAATCTATATGTACTTGAACTTATCGAGTGCCCACCCTTCATTAATTTTCTGGATCCGCCACTGGCTTTCAGTATATGAGTAGTTCTCCACGATGAGTTTGAGTATGTCGCCATCATGTGTGATGCTACCTGCCATTTCTAACTTCACAGAGTCGTGGCTGAAAGAGTTGATGAACTCGAAACTTGGAAGTCAGACCTAGGAAGTAGATAAAGTAAAAAAATAAATTAGAAGAGTGGAGAAATGCACATATATTTTTAATGTGAAAAATTCCCCCATGAAGAGTAAAAAACATCTAACTCAGTCCAGAAAAATGTCAACTATTCAATGTAGGATTAAAAAGGTAATAATAGTCCATAGTACAACACTAGAGGATTTCTCTCGGTCTCTCACCCACTCATGGATGGAATACAAAGATTTTTATCTTTCTAAGAAGGAATGTTTTTTCTTCTTAGGACCAGGATTTCTAATACACTCTTTCTTTAAAGTTGTTGTTCTACATTGATTTTGATTTCTCGCCTATTTATAGATGGTCAAGGATCTTCTAGATCTTTCTACAATTATTAGGGATTATTTCCTAAGCAGGAGACTTGCACTTATTTACTTTGGAATGGTAAACCTAAGTGATTAAGGAGGAACAAGTTCCAACACGGGATGTGATTAGAAGTTTATCTTTCCCACGCCAATGCTTTTGGTATGGGTTACCTAGACTGGTTGATGTATTGCCTCTGAGTCTTCTCAAGTAGTAGTTGATCGTTGTTTTTGGAAACTCCTCAACATACTTCGTTGGGTAACACTCAAATGAGTAAGTGAATGAAGTGAAGTAAATAAATAGCTAGTGGATGGACTTGGGCCTTTGAATCCATGTAGTGATGTAGGCAGACATAAGTGACTTGCCATAAAAGGTTCACCGTGAAGATGAGACTATGCTCATCCTAAGTTAGTCGCCAAGATTACAAGTGATGACACATTACCCAGAAAAGTGGAAGGACTACCGGCCTACAAAGCTAAACGTTTTGGTGGCAATTATTAGTTCAGAGCAGTTTTGAATGTTGATTATTAATTAATTACCGTTTACGCACACCAATCACTTTCGTGCATGAAATGCATGACTAGCTGACACACCCGCACATACACATATATAGAAATGAAGGTGATCATTGCCCTGGTACAAAGGCCACGGGCGGGCACGCATATATATCTAGGAATAATTTAGCCTTTAGGAATAAGAAATAATATAATTAAATCACTTCAAAATGACCTTAATATATGCGCCACAGAAAAGTATAGTCTTACTTCCTAAAACAAAGATTGCTGTTATATATATCTAAGTTATAGTGATATAGGAGGGGGGGAAATCTCTTCAAAAAGAACAGTAAAAGATTTGGAATGTACCTGTACCGGAGAAAAAAAGAAAAGAAACACAAGATCAGCTAATAACGAATATAGAATATCTACTGAGAATAAACAGTATGGTATAATCATTTTTAGGAAAGTTCATCAAGCACTGCCCAAATATACTTGAACTTTGTTCCATGACAAATCCCGATCTGGATAGTTACTAATTATATTTTGATGAGTAAAATACAAGTTATATAAGTAAATGATGAATAAAATGTAAAATACAAGTTATACTAACACTCTCCATATTTAGTCAATCTTTTTATATTATATAATAATTATTTCATTACTTGCGTGACAGAACAGAGAATGAGATATTTTGCCTTTCTAAACGTGTGATTGGTGGATTGGTCAGCAGTACCTGTCAAAGAACCAAAGGTACGTGATATTAGATTTTTGTGGTGCTAGACTGCTTAATAAATGTTAATATATTTTATCAGTTATTATATTAATTGCTTACTTAGTCTCTTTATGTCCCAGTTTTCCAAGACAGATATATTCATATGTAAGATTGATAACCTAAATCTCTGTCACTTGTTAGATAAATCATTATCTAATTATTACCTTGTTTTTGTTACTTTAGATAGGGTTTTTTTAACTAAGCCTTCAATTTAAAATTAAGTGGATGATATATATATATATATGGGTTTTATAATTCTCATTTAACATGAGAATTTGAATTTTCCTACACACCTTTCGATTTTCGTGCCAATGTGGGTCCTACAGATAATTTTTTCTTACATACGGATCCCACATGCTTTTTGTCTCTACAACATGAGAATTGAATTCTCATGTTGAATAAGAAATATAAAACCCTATATATATATATATATATGGAAAATAGTTTGAAAAATGACTGCACTTCAGGATTGGTGTGATCCACTATGTACTTGCGGAAGTACATAGTTATAATAAATATTATAACCATGTATTTTCGGAAGTACATTAGAGTACACCATTCTACTCTGATGTACTTCCAGAATTACATAGTGGACCGCACGAATCTTTAGATGCAGTAATTGTAGATCTATTAAATTCATATATATATATATGGGTTAGGATCATTTTACACCAGTGTAAGTTACACTCTCAATCTTGTCCATTGATCCCACTTATATCTAAGTGTTCTAATTTCTTAGTAATGTGATCCATTTGATACAAGTGGATCAATGGTCAAGATTGAGTGTAAGACTTCTAACTCTTACACCGGTGTAAGAAAATCCTGCCCCATATATATATATATATATATTTATATATATAATATATAAATATATATATATAGGGGCAGGATATTCTTACACCGGTGTAAGAGTTAGAAGTCTTACACTCAATCTTGACCATTGATCCACTTGTATCAAATGGATCACATTACTAAGAAATTAGAGTCCTTAGATTATGTGAGATCAACGGACAAAATTGAGAGTGTAACTTACACTGGTGTAAAATGATCCTGACCCTATATAATATATATATACACACACACGGGGGACATTTTTATGAAGAGAAAATTAAGGTCGTCGTTTTCAAATCATGTAGCTTTTATGCATGACTATTGAAATGTGTGGGCGTCAATGTCACACATTGGTAAACAACTTGCACAGGGGATTGACACTGATTTATTCCTTTTCTCCTTTTAAAGTATAACAGTTTTTATTGTAAATAAACTTCTGGAGGAAGTAACTCATAGATAGATAGCTATCTTCACGTTTGGCTATTACATGCAAAAAAAGTGTTTTAACTTAATTATGGTCACTCATTCCCGTTTTTACGCCCTTCTTCCAGCATATATCATTCTCTCTATTAGGTCCAAACTGATTCAAACACGAAAGAAATGTGAAATGCATTGATGGCATTGTGTGAAATCAGAAATATTCCTTTTCTTAGGAGATTCATATTCTTAATTATTTAACTCTACAAAACCAACAGCATAGAAATTTTTTTTTGTATAATTAGTTGAAAATGGCTATTTCTAATTTGTATAATTATCCGGAAAATTGAGAGGAAAGATGCCCAAACCTTTCACACACACGCTAATACTTTTTGACCTATAACACGTATGTCTAATGATGAAAATTAGGTTTAGAATTTTGTAAAGCTGAAGTAGTATAACTGTGTACAGATACAAAGTTTGATACATGCATGTTATTCATGCATATATAGAATTTATACATATATACACTGTATTTAGTAGTTATTGAAAATATTACAGCACATGAATACAATACCAAAAATTGAAATTCTCCATACCAGAAAATCTAACTTTGGAAAATGTCATTATTATTATCCAAACTCAAAACTCTTCTCCTTTTATAACGTCAGGTTACGTTCCCTCACCCTCCTCATCTTGTTTTACCTTCCATAAAAAGAGATCTAGGGTTTGGATTAGCTTCTACCTAATCACTCTCCAAAAGTGTTCGTGTACACCACGCACCAATGAGAATCGTTATATGTGCAATGTATATCAGGACCTTTTTAAAACCTTCGAGAACACGATTAGCACAAATTCTGAAGTGGACAAACCAAAAGGAGCGCGTGAAAAACCAAACTTGCAGACTATGCGCACAATTTTATGTTTCCTTAACCATTCCGTCTAGGGTTTTCTTAACATCGTACACAACAAATTATCAATAGACACATATCAGAACTGAAAGTTCCTGCCACTTGGCACTTTTTCATTGGCTAAGTGTACTTTACATTTACAACTTTGTGTGCTGTTTGGAAATGTATCATATATAGATAAAACACGATCCTACGTTGTGCGTTTCTTTTTAATGCAACAACTCCCGACATAGCACCATTTTCCAAGGCAAAAAGATAAAAACTCTCTCTCTCTCTCTCTCTATATCTCACTCACTTTCTCTCTCCTCCGGAAGCATCGAAAACTCTCCTCTCTCTTTCTCTCTCTCTAGGGTTTCTGTCATTTTTCGCACTCAAATCGTGCTCGTTGAGCTGGGAATCCAACTTCTGAACTTCGCTGTGTTGGTTCACCGTCAAGTGTTCTACCTCATGGTGTGGTTTGTTCAAGAAGCCGTTGAGAATCGGTGAACCAGATGGGAAGGATCGTCTAGGTTGGCCCTCTGGTGAGTTATGGTGGTCCTCATTCTTCAACTTGGGTTTGTTCTCTCTCGCTCTTGTTTTCAACGATGTGTTTGGTTTCGTTTTGATTACGATCACTGTTTGCATGCTTTTGAGCTTCTTCTTTTTTTATTACAGATATATTTATTTCACTTAACTGTTTACGTTCGGTGTGCGTTTCATTTCGTTTAGTTCAGCTTTTGCTTTGCGTTCCATTTTTGTATATCTTGGTTTTTCTTTATTTCAGTTTTTTTTTTTCCTTCTCGGAATTTTTTTGCCATGCGTGTTTTTTTTTTTTTTTTTTTTTTTTGTGATTTGAGCATATTTAATTTGAATGTGTCTTGAATTTATGTAAGACACTAGATCATTAAGGATTTGGTGTTGTGACTTGATTTGATTCTTTTTACCATCTAGTTTGTACTCATTGGATGTCATAGTGAGGTGGGTTTTTGGCCTGACATTAATCCTTATGACTAGTTGCATGATGTACTTAATATTTTTACCTGTATGTATGTGTACATCTGTGAGCTATATATATGGTTGCGCTGGCTGCTTTTTTTTTGTATGGTTGTAAGTCAAATATTAGGTCATTAACATTCAGTATCTGTGTGGTTCGATTTATTTTATGATAAACTAGAGTTTATGTTCTTATTTATTTTATTTTTTTAGTAGATTGGGTTTATGTTCTTTTATAATGAGGTTTCATTTGTTTTATATTACTTTAGCTTGAATTTTCACTTTTTTATTAGCATTTTTTTATCCTCATTTATTAGCAGCTTTGCATAAACCCTAACAAGTTACTAGAAGGTTTGCCTCTCATACGTTTCTGTTATTTTCCTTAAATTTTTATAGGCTTGTCATAATCATTTGGTTAACCGTAACTTGACTTTATTTTTTGAATCCTTTATTTTTTATTTTTTAAATTTTAATATTTATTTATTTATTTTTAATTAAAAAAAAAAACTTTATTTGTACTTTGTAACTGTAGTTGTTTATACTGTGCAGACATGCACGCATAATTGCGGAGAATAATTTTTAGGGTGATTCGTAATCAAGTTCATGGGATCATTCATCCCAATCGACTCAATCTCTATAGATCTTACACATTTCAATGATAAGACTGATGCAGGCCTATGTCAACATTTCTCCCTACGGTAAACGTTATTCTGCATATTCAAACTAGTTTTATCAGATATCATATTATAGTTTCTTCGAATACATAACTTTATATGAGTTCTGTCCATTTTTAATATATTTTTTAATAACCTTATGTTGGTGTTGCTGGAGCGGAATTCATCAATGAGTTTTACGCTATGTATTCTCTTAGTTTATGATATCTATATCTTGTTGCTGATGTTTGCAGTTGATTTAAATATTTTTACAAGATGAGATGAGATGGTGTAGTATTTTTTTTTTTTTTTTTTGATAACAGAGATGGTGTAGTATTTTTGTTCATGAGAATTGATGCATTTGAGTGACTGACTTGGATTAGGCTTTTCTATAATTATTCCATAGTTTAGGGTTTTTTAATAATTATTAATTATTTTCTTTTTTGTTATTTTTAGATTATGTTTGAGTGTGCGTTAATTGTGCGTTATCTCCTTTGATTGCGCATGATTATAGTTATGTACGTTTTTTTGTTATTTTATTTTGTCCGATTATTATTAGGTTGTTTTTGGTTAAATAAAACAGAATAATATTTCTGCAGTTAAATTATCTGTATTTACTCCCAAAACGACGTCGTTTTGGGATTGAAAAATTAAATAATTATAATTATAAAGATTATAATAACTCTGAAATAAATTAAAATTACAAAAACACCATGATTTTCGTCCCAAAACGACGTCGTATTAGACTTACTACAGATAATTTATCTGCAGTAACTGTAGAAAAAGTGAACCCTAAATAAAATTAAGAAAGGAGAAAAGTGTTTTCTCGCAAATCTTGTTTCTTTCTTTCTTTCTTTCTTTCTTTCTGTTTAATCAATTGGTTACTGCTTCGACATTATGAATTGTTGGATGGAGCGTTTATCACTGTACAGGGTACAACTCTTTCCAATTACCCTTACCAGCCTAAGCGCTATTATTCGATTTGATTCCGATCCCACACTGGGCCTTACCATTAGACCAAAAACTATAGCTATTAGTTAGGGCACAACTTTTTCCACTTGTTCCTTCTAGCCCAAATGTTATGGTTCAGTCTGGCTCCGACCCTACACTGAGTCCTGTTGAGACACGATGTTGACCTCTTCAACAAGAACGTAAAGATTTACAAACACCAGCATAGAGTTAGAAGCCAATTAATTAATAAGTAGTAGTATGAGACTATCATAATGAATCAAATGATCAGTGATCCCTAAACGACATAGAAGTTCTGCATGTTACAGAATTATGTGCAAAAGGGTTCCGTTTGGTAATTATTTGGAATAACAACAACCAGAAAGATTTAATTATCCCACTAAAGAAACATTATTTGTACTTGGGGCTATGTTGTGAATAATTTTTAAGAAAAAAAAAAAATATCAGTTTTTCTTATGTGGAATACAGAATCTTAACACATTTGTATCGTTAATATAATTCAGTGGTTATGTGTCTGAAATGCGCGAAAAGGACTGGAAAATATGTTGGCCGTTTACAGTAGATGAGTCTGAGGAGCCGCCATCATTTTCACCATTAGATATGCCAAAATTCAGATGGTGCCGTTGTGAAAACTGTCAACAAATAATTGCTGCTGAAGAAATTAACAAGAATGACCAACCTGATAGCAAGTGTAGTACTGCAGTTGTCAATTCTGGAATTCAACAAGCTCCAATACCTAACAGTATTCTCGCGGGAAGAGATATTGATCTTAATAATGTACCTATTGAACTGAGCAGTGACAGTGATTGTATACCAATTACTAATGAGATAGAAAATGATGTTGAAGTTGTATCCAGCAGAATAGCAGGTATATTCAAGATCATTTCTACAAGAGTATATATTGTTAAGAAGGGTTATATTGACAAATTTTTTTTTTATAAACTTACAAATTACTCTATGTCTGACGAGTCAGATTTCACTCAAGAGTGTATTACCATTCAGACATAGTGTAATTTGTAAAAATTTATAAATATAACCTTCTCTTATATTGTTTATTATTTTACATTTTTTTACTTTATTTTCTCTGTTTTTTCAGACCAGGAGATTGGCTTAGAGAATAATCTCAATCATCAAGAACCTAGTGTTCCATCATTGGAAGTTCATCCAGGCCTCATACAAGAAGTGGATACAAATAAAAAAGGTACGTTTTGTGTATATTATATAGTAATAATGTCTTGATTTCAAAGACTCCAAAAACTCCAACTATGAACAAAAGTTTCCTTATTTATGTTTTTATTTTTGAGACAGATTGTGAAGAAGGTAATGAAGTTTCTAAGGTGGAGCTTGTTACTACCAATCTCAAAGACATGGATAAGAGTTCTTCCGAGGCCTCTAATGAAGGACAACCTATTTCTGATGATAACCAATGCAAGAATGAATTGATAAATTCCAGCACAATTCTGAGGGAAGCTACAATAGTTACTGAAGAAGATAATGTAACTGAAGATGCAACTGAACATCTTCCTCCAGAGCCAGATGCTTCTAATCATCCTGTGTCTGAAGCAAATACAGACAATAACAGTGTTGTCAAAAATGATTTGAAGAATCATCATTCCAAAAAGTCCACTCGCTTGTCTCGCAAGAAACCTAAAAGGATGCGGTTGCTGATTGACATCTTCAATGAAATCGATAAACGAGGATCAACATCACGTTGTCCCTCTAATGTGCCTGCAGCTTCACAGACACTGCCAACTATTCCGGATGAGGTGGTTGTTCAAGGAGACAAGGCTTTGACAAATAAGGTTCGGGGTAGAAAAAGGAAGTTAGTTCTACTAGATGATGATGAAGTTGAAAACATAGAGGATGATGGATCTAAAGATATACTTGTAGGAAAAGGTTCAAAAGATGCCAGTAAGGGCCACCGGCATAAACCTAATACTGGAAGAAGTCATATGATGAGTGAGAACAAGAAGGAGAAGAACAAAAAGATTGAAGATTCGTTTGCACGTATAGGGGCGAAAAACATGTCAAATAGGTCTGTATCAATTCCGGTTCCTTCAGCACAAGCTGCAACAAATGGAGAAGGACTAGATGAGGGACTGCATCGTTCTTTAAGCTCTGGAAAAAGAAGAGATAATCTTCAAGTAAGTAGCAATAAAAATCCCTTTCTCAAATTCCTGTTCTAAAAAAAAAAAAACACTCTCCGTTAAATCTCGACTAGCGAGGGAGGGTTGGGTTAAGAAAATTATTATACGTAGTCTTATCGTTACAAAGAAATTGTTTCTCAGATTCAAAATCATAAACTTTCCATCTATATGGAATAGACTGGAAGATCAGGGGTTCGAATCCAGAAATGTCCTCTTTACAAGTATAGGATGAAGATAGAATTTATTTCATGACCAGCAAATGGTGTTGTTTCTTTTGATTTTGATTATATTTTTTAATGTCAAAGATTATCTACAGTTTTACATCTGATGAATATTTTGTTGTGTAAGCAGAAACCAGATTTTAATAAAGGTAAAGGTAAGGAAATAGCTCAGACAACAGAGGAGGAGTCTGAGGAAACCATAGACGACCTCACTCTGGAAGTTGCGGAGATTCTTGCATGGAATCAATATAAGAGGTCTCTGCCTGATGAGGAAAATGTAAGTGGCTTGCCAGAAAACTCCACCCAGAAGGAAAAATCTCAGAGAATAGATGAGGAAATTGAAATAATCCCAAGAGGAGAAAATGTGAGGCCTTGTAATGCAATTTCAATTAACTACCTCACTTCATATGGTGGGAACCAAATTGGAATGAATAATCTATGCACAACTAAGGCACCCTTCAGTTTTGGAGTTTCACAATCAACAAGTAAGCCATCAAATGGAATCCATTTTTCACCAATGGATACAACCCAGCTTGTTCCTGCTCAAACTTCCATGTTCAATAGGGGTATTGCAGTGTCTGGTTCTTCTGATGCTACCTTGCAAGTCCAGGGAGGCTCAAACCTAAGCAAGACTATTCTGAAACAGAATAATGAAGCTTCTAACATTTGGAAATCACACTCCACAAATAGTGCATTCCGGAGATATGATGATGTAACCAAAAGGCCTGTTTCTGTGCCCACAAGTAACAACATGGACATGACATTGTCACTTAGATCAAGCTCACTGCAAAATAAGCAGAACAAGGAAAGGGATTTTGATCTTAACATCCCAAATGTTATTGGTCCTGAAACCTTGGGAAGGACTAGTGCGGAATACCCATTTTCTTCTGAACTTAATGGGATGGAATCACATCAAAATCAGAGGGGATTTCTTGATTTGAATTCTAGTTTGACAATACCAGCCATGAATATATTCAGACTTGGTTATGCAGCTGGGAGGCGGTCAGTTACACCCTTCAATGCAGATTTCAATACTCAAATGTTCCAGAGACCCTCTTACCCTGGATATTCCAGTGCCAGGTTGGAGATTGGTTCATCTAAGGAGATCCATGGTTCCAAGGAAATGCCAGTGTCTGATTATTACAGAAAAAGTTACTTAACTGATAATTCATTTGGCTATTTTCCTAGCTCTCATTCAATCTTTGGTGCATCTTCATCAGCACAACATGGTGAGAGATTTATAGGCCCTACTAATCTCAGTGATCAAATTTTGACAGTGTCTGAAATGGGAGAAAAGATGAATAGCAGTTTTGTTGGTAATCAGTTTAGGTTGCCTCATCTTGAAACAGAAACTCAGCGGCAACAAAATTTGGATGTTCATGGTACTCATGAAACTTTGAATCGTCTAAATAGTATATCTGAAATGACATGTGAGGTTAACAGAAATCCTGCTGATTTCACAGTGCCAGAAGCAGGGAATTCCTACATGATCAGTGGAGAAGATCTTAAATTCGAAAACGATGTCCCCAGAAGAAGGCCTGGCTTACCTACTCCAAGGGGAAGAAAGGAGAAGAGGAGTTCAAAGTGAAGCTAAAATGAAAGAACATTAAAAACAATGAAACCTTTCCTTATTCAATAATCCGGTAGCTTTAATAATCCGTAAAACTATGTAGTTATGATACATTTGTTGTTGTTTTTTTTAAAACTTCTTTATGTCGTAACTTCTGTTTAATACTTCCCCGTACCTTTGTTGTTGTTTTTCATATAATTTCAGCAGGTGAACTCTTACATTAAACATATGAAAATGGCATATGTTTTTTTTCATTTTCAATGTGGAAGCAGATCTTTGACCTGGACGCTGAAATTCATTGACTTTATGAGTTGGCAAGATGCCACGCTCAAATCTGACCGAGTGATGATATATGAAGAATTTTATGTTATGTTGGTGTCATTAAGTTTAAGGGGAAGACACAAAATAGCCTCTAATAGAGGTAATGTGAAAGAAAGAATGTGCCAGTCTCTTACAATTGGCATTGATGTGTTACGATGGTAATGTTTATGTTGGTTAGATTGTAGCTGTCATGGACCTCAACCAGGCCCATATTCTCAATTGTTATGTTGGTTACATGTATGTCTCTTGAACCTATTTCTTGTAAACACATAGGACACACACCACCCCCCTCTAGACTAAGGTCATCGTATTGTGTGTCGTAATTTGCTACTCCCAAGATATCTAATTCATAGGTATCTAGAGAGAGAGCACCAAATCTAATATCAACTAGCTAACTTTTTTTTTTTTTTTTTTTTTGATATCACAACTAGCTAACTTTTGGTTAGATATCTCTGCCACTCAGGCAGAACATTGCATCTCTGCCACTCAGGCAGAAGAGTAGCATTGATTATTATTAGGATTGTAGCATTGATGTCAATCTACTTTAGGGGATCAGCGATAAGCTTATCCATGTTGATATTAACGTGGTTAAATTCACATAAAATGCCGAAAAAAACTAAGGTAAAAGATATAATTTGTGGCTGATCAGATGCTAGTTTCTTATTCATACTTTTAATTAAAAACCAACTAGGATTAGGTACGGTAGTTAGGAGGGATGAACGCAATTTCAAATCTTAGAAAAACAAATTGAAGAGAAAGCTTTAAGAAACAAAAACAAAAATGCGCCTAATTAAGGTATCGGATACATTTCCCGGATACATACTCATCAGAGTGGCACGGTGTGATCTGTTGGCTTTTAGTTTGTTGCTGTTAAATTTGAAATTCTATATTTATCCACAAAAGTTTATAATTAGCAAAAATATTGGCAAAGTTTTTTTTTTTTTTTGTAATGTATTGCCAAAGTTACTTTTCCTGAATTATGTTGATTGTGTTTTTATTTTTCCTATCACCGATGCCAATTAGTTTTGGATTAAGGTGTTGTTGATATGTTTTTATTTTTCCTCTTCCTTTCCAATTTCCAGTACATCTATATATTTGAAGCTTTACACAGACACGGGGGAGAGTTAAACAATTTATTAGAATTTATTACTTAGGGTGAAAATGATAACCTATTAAAATTTAGATATATCATATGGAATCATCAACGTAACTAACATAAAACAAATGAAGTGTACATTATAATCATCAAAATAAAATGGCACATATATTATGCTATCACATTGATTTGAAGCACTTATAGTTATCATATTTTCAGGGATTCAACACAATTACGTCTATAAATAAAGAGTATTAATAGTACATATGATAATTCTATAGGTGAACTGAAAACATCTGGCACATAAACCTTATGCTAAATTAATTTTATTAATTATAGTGAACTGAATATTAATCCTAAAGTGATGTTGATTCCAAACTTTTTTTTATACATGTAATTCAATATTTTAGTATTAATAAGACACACACACAATGATATATATATATATATATATATATATATATATATATATATATAACGTTATATTTATAAAAAAAATTGTTTACAAACTCTTACAATTAAATTTTAATCGTTAATTTTCGTCAATCTAACGGTTATAATCTTAATCGTATATTTCAAAATCTTTCTTTTTAAATATCAGTATTATCACTTCCCACATCAGTATTATCACTTCCCACATCAGATTCAAAGAAATCTTTGAAATAATAAGTTTTTGGGGCTTATGACAAAACAGAATCAGAAAAAATTTATGCTTAAGGACAACATCCTAATAGGCATCTCACAGCGCCTTGATTGTGAGAATGGCCAGCTTCATAATTATCACAAACATGGTTCTATTAAAAGGCACTACCTTCATTATTTCACAAGATAAAACAAAAGTTCTATAACTTTCTAGACTAAACTTAAGCTCTTATTATACCAATTTTGTCATGATCCACTTCTGAGTCTGTAACCAATGCACGGGTTAAATTTAATCTTTCCATCGGTTATCGCGGCAAGCCTAATTTTAATCAAAATACACTTAAATTTATAATTAACCTGCTTATAGAAATAATATAGTAACTCTAGAAGGTAAATTTTTAAGTCTTCTAAAAAATTTAAATAGAAAAATATTTCTACAGTTACTGCAGATAAATTAGCTGTATTTACTCCCTAAATGACGTCGTTTTGAGATTGAAATATTAAAAAATTATAATTATAAAGACTATAATAACCCAGAAATAAATTAAAATTATAAAAACAGCATGATTTCCGCCCCAAAACGACATTGCATTGGACTTATTGCAGATAACCTATCTTCAATAACCGCAGAAAAAGCGAACCCAAATTTAAATTATAAACATCGTCATATGAAACAATGTGTTGGACTCACCAGTCATCACGATAACCAAACAAACTCCCGCTATCAAACTAGAGTATTGGAATTAGAAGTAGGGCTATGCATGGGTCAGGTCGGGTTAGGTTTTTGTCCGACTCGACCCAACTTGGTTTTTATAGGTCAGGTATTTTGACCCAACCCGCTTTAATTTGATCCAAGACAGGTCTGACTTGGTTTGGATTTTGTTGAACTAGTTCAGAACCGAGTCGGATCTGACCTGACTTGGTTTTTGAAGTGGGTGTGACTTGATTTCTGAAGTGGGTCAAATCTGACCTGACTCGTTTTTGACTTGGTTTCCTAACAAAATTTTGTCAAAATTTCTACGTTGCAAACGACGAAAATTTCATCACAAAATTATTTTTTCGTCGGAATACTTTTTGCCGAAAAGCGACGAAATTTTTTCTCCAATGAAAATTTTTACAAAAATAAATTTTCTATCGAAATTTAGTTTCCGTCAAAAGTTTTGACGAAAATGATTTCTCCCATCAAATGTTTTAAACGAAAGAAAAAATACTGTCAAAAATTTTGACAGAATGTTTTTCGTTCAAAATTTTGATGGAAATGTGTTCTGACGAAAATTGTTTCGAGGGAAATGTTTCCTCCGAAACTTTCGACGAAATCTAGATTCTCTAAAGAATTTTGACAGAATATTTTATTCGTCAAATTTTTTTATCGAATTATTTTTTGTCAAAATTTTTTACGAATTTTTTATACATAAATGTGTTCCGTTGAAAATTTTGATGGAAATATTTTTATCAAAAAACTTGACGAAAATATTTAGTTTAAAATTTTCGATGGAAATGTGTTTCGCTAAAAATTTCGACGAAATTTTATTTTGTCAAAAAGTTTAATGAAAATATTTTCGTCGAAAACTTTCGCTTAAATTTGAAATCTATAAAGAATTTTGATGAAATTTTTTTCCATCAAAAAATTTCGGTGGAAATGTGTTTCGTCGAAATTTTTGATGAATATATTTTTTTTGTGAAATATTTTGACGAAATTTGGATTCCGTAAAAAAATTTGACAAAAAAAATATTTCGTCAAATTTTTTTACAGAAATATTTTTGGTCACAAATTTTGATGAAAATATTTTTCGTCAATAATTTTTGCGTAATTTTTGTATCGAAATATTTTTCGTAAAAAATTTTGACGTAATTGTTTTACGTTAAAACTTTTCTTTTAATGGAATTGTGATTTTCTTTTTCTTTTTTTTTCACATAATGGATATGGATCAAGTTTTGGGTCAATAGGTCAATTTTAAAACAACTCAGGTCTAAAACTGACCCAAATAAAAGTGGGTCAGTATTTAAACCAGTTCAAAAAATATAGGTATTTATGGGTCAGGTGAAGGTCGTATCAAGGGTAAGACAAGTGAACCAGTTTTTTTGCACACCCCTAATTAGAAGTTAACTCCATAACTACACTTCCAAAAATTATAATTAAGATCGGGATGTGCTAACATATAAAATAAATATTTAATTATTTATCAAAAAAATAAAAAAAATATTTAATTCAAATAATAAATATGAGAAATCGTCAAATCCCAAATAAATTTAGGATTATATACTTCTTCTGTCACTGCAGATGGGAAAAAGTGTAGCAACACTTATTTTTATCAGGATACGCGTCTGAATCCTGATGTGTTTTTTTTAGGCTAGGATACGACCCCGTATCCTAGTGTTAATAATTTGCTGCAACTTTTCTCATCAGCAGCGAAAGTAGAAACGACGAACCCATAAATTTATATATATAACATAAATCAATATTTTATCAAAATAATATTCTAATGAAGTCAAACAGCAAATCTCAAAAGCAAAATTTCAATATAAATCATTTTATATAATTCAAAAATTCATACTTTATTAAAATAATATATATTTTCAAGAGGATTTACACCCAGACAAAACTACAACATATTAATCTCTAGTTTCCTATCTATAAATATAATGTGATTACACGGCTAGACTTGCCGTTTAAAAATATCATCATAACAATTATATCAAGCTCCTAATAACTTGCAATAAATCTTTGATAGGTTTCCCGCCCTATAAATAAATCATGATATACCAAGGCTAACATTTATTGTTGCTAGCGTACAGTTTTCTGCAAAAGTCATTCCCCAAAAATGTTTCCAAAAAGCATAAAACATGATATATGAATGTCTCAAGGCAAAACCAATCATAGACGTTTAACAGTTTCATAAATCAATTTATCAATATTGCAATGCTTAAAAAATGTCCAATCACAAAATTATAAACATTTCACAAAATCCATAACATCATTCATAAAATTTCTTAATACCATCATAATCAAGCCAAATATTATAAAACAATTTAAATCAAATGAAAATATACATAAATTCTCAAAATATTTTTTTAAATCATGCAAATAATAATATAAAACCTTTCAAATATTTAATTCTGAAAAATGTAAGGAGATAATGAAGTCATAAGATATTTCGAAAAAAATTACCAAATAGCATCAAAATCAAAATCGATTAAATAAAGCACACCACCGAACTCCATTTTATGTTAATTAGTCTCTTAAAAATATTTAATTAAATAAATTTTCCACATTTGTTTACAAAGCAAATGCATAACAAAATAATAAATGAATTTAAAATAATAATCATACATGATTTGAACTTATATAGTCCCCAGCATTTACTCACAGACATCTTGAGGCGGAGATATAAGAGTTAACGATGTGGTCAATGAAGGAACCATTGCATATACCTATCCACAGAGAGACTCTGATGTCGCTACTTGTATTTTTTTTATTTTTTTTCAATTATCTTTCTATCTTCTTCTATATGATCCTGGAGGTTTCCGAATTCTAGAATTCTTGAAGTGAGTGTTTGAGAAGAAATGTTGCTTCTTTAACTTCAAATAGGAATTGGGTGAATGAAACTGATGATGGGTTAGAGTAAAGGTTTGATATTGGCAGCTATTTGGAAAGCAAGAGATAAGGGAACTGAAGTTGTGAGTAAAAGGAGGTGATTTTTATTTTATTTTATTTCACTTTATTTTAGGAATTCAATCATAAAATGATATTGCATTATAAAATGCAAGAGACTCATCTTCGCATGGATAGATAATTGATAAGGTATCATACACCAATCATCTGGCTTCTTTTATTTTTAAAATTAATTAAAAAAAATCCAGGATTATATTATTGTTGATCTACAACTTGCTGATAATTAAACGTCCATGGGCCAAGCTTCACACTTTCTTTTTTTTAGATTTATTGAAGGAGAAGATTATATTTACAAACTTTTACTACAAAAAAACTAGTATTTAGAGGCGGTTATATTTGCATTTAGAGGCGGTTCAAACCGCCTCGTTTATCATCGTCACGAGGCAAAACACGGCAGTTTTTAGAAACCGCTGGAATAACCGCCTCTACATGACAATCTGAGGCAGTTATTCTAACCGCCTTCAAAATATATTCTGAGGCGGTTATTTTAACCGCCTCCAAAAGACAATCTGACGCGGTTATATTAATTGCCTCCAAATAACGCGTAACCGCCTCCAAATAGTTAAAATTATATAAATTTTAAAATTTTAATATTAATATTGTTACTTTTAAAATTTAATATAATTTTTATTTTTAATATATTTTTTATAGTGATTAGTTAATATAATTGTTAATATAATTGTTATTAGTTGAATATAAATAACTTATTGAATTTTGTGTGTGTGTTAGTGTGGGTTGTTATATAGAAGAGAATAGAGAAAGAGGAACAAGTGACATCCAATGTGGGACTTCAAAGTGAAGATGAGATGGTTTTTTTCAAGGTGCAACAGTCATCTTTAGAAATTTATATATAACACCAGATAATTCAACTTAAAAATCTGAACGGTTAGATTAAAGTATTACAAGAGAAGAACACATCAACCAAATTTGAGGACAATCCAACAGCTGAACAAAGAGATTTTTCTCTTTGAATCACACTGTACGATAGATCATGAACCGCCTCTAAATATGCTTTGGAGGCGGTTATTTTAACCACATTTAATGTATATTTTGAGGTGGTTGACGTGAAACAGCCTCCAAATGTATATTAGAGGTGGTTAAAATAACCGCCTCAATTTACCATTCAGAGGTGATTTTAATATAACCGCCTCTAATTGCTACATTTATAGGCGATTATATCTCAACCGCCTCTAAATGGTTAATGGGGGCGATTATTTTCACAGCGTCTAATATACATTTGTAGGTGGTTATGGTTTAACCGCCTCTAAAGGTAGTAATTAGAGGCGGTTTTAATGTAACTATCTCTGAATGTTAAATGGATGCGGTTATTTTAGCCGCCTCTAATTTACATTTGGAGGCGGTTTCACGTCAACCGCCTCGAATCAATTAAACCGCCGGAGTTATCGCCTCTATATATCAATTGGAGGCAGTTTTAGTGAAACAACCTCCAAATACCAATTTTCTTGTAGTGTTTTTATTTACAGATTCTTACAAATTACATTATGTCTGACCGATAAGACACTCTTGAATGAAATCTGACCTGTCAGACGTAGTGTAAATTGTAAGTTTATAAATAAAAAAGTTTATCAATATAACGCTTCTCTTTGTTGAAATAATGTTTTTGGGGTTTACAAAATAAAAGGCACATCATGCTATGGATGATGGTATGGAAGTTGGTAAATTCCTACAAACTCTAGCTTCCGTATAGACAAGGCCTTGGCTGCAATGATACCCCATTAGTGGGCTACAATGCCTATCTTCGGTACATATGCATAGTCCCTCCAGAGCACACCCATCAGTTTTCTCTAATTCCTTCCCATACAGTATCTCTTCAGACCATTTACTAGAAAACACATTTTTTGGATCCATTTGTTGTTTGGCTGCAATAAACATGTTAAACTTAGGATACTTATGTTGCACTCCTAAGAATGCTACATTCCTGTTCTTAGCCCAATGTGGCTTAGCCCCATATTTGAAGAATGCTAATTGCTCCACTTCCTCCCACACATCTTGGTTTAGTCTAGGAGTTGAAGGGTCATTTGCACGATAATAGTTAAAATCAACCACTACAGAATCTTCAGATTGTCCTAGATATGCATCTGATCCTTTGATGAAGCGTATTAATATCCCATTATAGTTATCCACCCCACAAAAATTTTCTGGTTTTATAAGGTCTCTCAATTTTCTCACATCACGGATGAAGTCTCCAAATTTGGAAGCAGGGAAGATTGCTGTACTCTCATAGAAGAATAGACCTTTGATTCTTGGATCCCAAGCGCATGAGGTATCAATTCTTGTTGAATATAAGCATGAACCTGAGGCTTGCATTTTGCCTTGATAACCCACTACAGGATAGCCAGTGAAGATTAGACCATTATTCTTTAACCCATTGGCTACTAATTTCTTGAATCCTAAAATAGTAGCTGCCGTTAAGCATTTCCCATCTATGTATCTTGTTTTTTCTAGCGATTTCTCTGCATGTCAACGTTTATATAACATTCATTAAAACTTTGAATTACGCTTTGTTATTGTATGCTCAAAGAAGAAAAATATATATGGCACTACATATATATATATATGTATATATAAGAGATCATTTACCTGCTGCTCTAACTGATTCGGAGACCAAAATGGAATTGGCTTGAAATCCAATGAAGTCATAGACTCCATCACCTGAGGCATTTAAGGGAACCCTGGAATCATATCTATAAACAGCTGTGTGTCTTGATGGATACCAAGTTATGTCTGCAAATTCATACTGCTTTGCATGGTCTATGTACTCATCTTCAATATGAGCATCATCCGTGAAATTGTAGGTTATGCTTCTTTTGAACCTATGTTCAAGTGATAACTTTACCTGTACGTTAACGTTGATAATTCATCAAACTTAATTAAAAAAATAATAAATAAAAAAACCACTTCCAATATGTACTTGGTAGTAGGGGTGTCAATATAGATTGACACGACACGAATTCGACACGACACGAATACATCAACACGAACACGACACGAATTTTCATTCGTGTCAAAATCTTCAACACTGACACGACACGAATTTTTTGCGGGTTGACACGACACGACACGAATAACACGCAAAATAGGGGACAAAACGGTAATTGACAAAAAAATTTAAAAAAAAAGATCGAAAATAAATAAAAAATTAAAAAATAATAATAAAATAATAAAAAAATAATAATTAAAAATAATACGGGTCGACACGAACACGAATTCATAAACACGAACACGACACGAATTTTTTGCGTGTCATTTTTTCCAACACGAACACGACACGAATTTTTTTACGGGTCAACTCGAACACGAATTTTCGTGTCGTGTCGCGGGTTGACCCGCGTGTCAAAACCCATATTGACACACCTACTTGGTAGTATGTATATATGACATCCATTTCATGTAGAGCAATGGAAAAAGTAAACGCAGTAGATATATCATTTGTGAATATATATTATTTAGCGGAATATTTTATTTGCCCGATAATACAAAATTTAATAATTCATAAACTGTTGCAATCTAAAAATAAAATTCATAAACCGTATTAACTTTGACACTTCTTTATTTGATTTATAAGTTCCGCGTGGAAAGGTGGGGAACATGTTTCCTTTTTTGGTCAAAAAGATTAGTTGTTTTTGAGACTCATCATATCAACCACACCACACCACATATGATTCCGCTTATGAAAATATTCATGATTGCCTTTGAAATGACTCGTCTTTCAAAGCAATCTAATGAATTTGCATCATCTCTCATATGTGAAAAGTTGATTATGTATCACTTATTTTTATTCATTAATGATTAGATAAGAGAGAAAAAAATATATAATTTTTAAATGAGTAATTATAATTAAATAATATAGGGATAAATTATTTTACTTATTATTTTTTTTGTCTATCTTTGTTTATTGTCTTTCAATATCGTTAAATCGGAATCTCAATAGGAGACAGAAATGAAAAATATAGTTGAGATTCTGATCTAATAGTATTAAAGAACGGTAGGCAAAGGTAGACAAAAAAAATGATAGATAGAATAATTTATCCCAATAATATACCTACGTGGTTACTTTTTTAGATGAGAGAAACCAAATCCAAATTAAATACTGTGTTTTCACTTTTCAGTTAGGAATTAATGTGGAATAGGATCAGGAACAAAATTCTAGGCAGAGCATTAAAAAAATGAAATTATTAGATACTTACAAAGTAGAGAAAATATTTTCTGCGTACAGAAATTTTTTATCTACGAGAAAAAAAGGAAAGAAAGAAACTCATGAAGAGAGAGAACATGCTAATTACTGGACCTCATCCCTTTT
This sequence comes from Gastrolobium bilobum, assembly GCF_033153095.1. Classification (NCBI taxonomy): domain Eukaryota; kingdom Viridiplantae; phylum Streptophyta; class Magnoliopsida; order Fabales; family Fabaceae; genus Gastrolobium; species Gastrolobium bilobum. The sequence continues at coordinate 526,419 of NW_026898737.1, forward strand.
GTTTTTTTTCTCTGTAGCACATAAATTTTTTTTATCACGGATACAGAGAACATTTCCCAACAAAGTATTAAACAATGAAATTATATACTAAAAAGATACTGACCTTGGAGATGGCACCTAACATTCCAAGTGATACTTTGGCTGCGTTAAATAGAGGATCATGTGCTTCCAATCTTAAAATCTTTGCATACCCTTCAGATCTTGAAGCAGGGACAACAATACTAATACCCAGAACATGATCATGAACAGAACCACCTTTCCCCCACCAAGAGCTACCATGTGCTCCAGTACTAATAAGCCCTCCAATACTAACACCCTCCCAATAAGGTGCAGCCACCAAGCTGAACCCACCTTTTTCAACTTCATCAATCAATTGACGAAGCCCAACACCAGCATCAACAGTCACAACAAAATTTGCTGCATCAATTTGGATTCCAGAATCATCCTTTTCTGTGCTGATGAGCAAAGAATTCTCTTGAGGGCAAGCCAGCTTGGGAATGGTGTGTGAGTATTTGGTGACAACCTTGACTTTGAGGTTGTTCTGAACAGCATAGGAAACAGCTAAACGAAGCTGTTCTTCAGTTGTTGGGTATGTAACGTTGAGAGCATAACAGTCCTTGCGGTCACCCCATGTGCCGTATGAGTTGTGGAGGGTGCAGATAGATTGGTTGCACTTAATTGGTGACTGTGGAATCATGGCATGGATGGAACCCAGTAATGGAAGTATGTGAATGACACCAAAAAGCCAGCAAATCCAATAGCTACCCATGTGAATGATGATGATGATAGTGGTGGTGGTGGTGATGAATTGGATGGCTTTTTGTTTTTGTGTTTTGATTGATTAGTTGTTGGCTTTTATTATTATATATACCGAGATGGCTCCCTAGAAAGGTGAAGCTTCAAGGGAGAGAAATAAATAAAAGTAAATGAACGAGTTTCTTGAATTGCAAGTCAAGCAGTGGTCCCGCTTCGTCTTTTTTTAATGTTCAGAAAGTTGCGGAAATGCCAATTCACACGCAGGTAAATCGTCAGTAGGCATAAAATGTGTGAACGTTAAATATGAAAGTTGTCAGGAGCACACCATTTTGAATGATGAAAAGGGAAAACTGCGCGCATACTGCATGTGTTATTTAGTTTGAGGATATAGTCTCACGTTACATTCATAAATAGGTGGAGCCCATTTTTTATTTATTTTTTCGCTCTCCTTTCTCCTTTAATTTGTGAGTTACATGATAAAAATATTTCTCTCTTGATTATAATATTCTTCTATGTTATAACAATGTTTTCGTGTGATGTAGTTTTGCCAAAAGAATATATATATATATATATATGGGAAAAAAATATCTAATGTTACTTTAGATAACTAAACTGAACTCATTTCGGATGTTACTTGCCAAACATTTGGTTAACAGAATCATTAGCGTGCAAGTTACATATCATTCAATTAGAAAAAATGAAAAAGAAAAAGACATTACTAATGAAGACAAAAGCAAACCACAATTAATTAATGCTAATTAGCTATAGATATTTTTCTAATCTCCACTAATATATTTCTGAACCTTTACATATATATTTAATGCATCAAGAAGACAAGAGGCAGACTAATATATTTATAGCTAGACGTGTCTAGTAACGTCCGCAATTTAAAAATTCGAATGTTTAAATATTATCGATGGATGAGAACAATGATTGTCAATTTCTAAAATTTTATTTTCAATATCAAAATATATGGAATAACTATTCCTCTTAGTATTTTTAACCAAAAAATGTTTCTCATATAGGAAATTCCGAGAGTGATTGATGCTGAAGCACAACAAATTAAGGGTGTTTACGGTCTAGATTGGATCGATTTTGGAAGCAAAAATTATCCGATCCAATCTCTTCGGTTTGACCATGTAATCATCCGTTCGGTTTGGACTTATTTTCAAATCCGATCCAATCCAATTTTTTTCGATTTGGATTGGATCGGTTTTCAGTTTTTTGAAAATCTTAAAATTTGTTTTATGCATATAACATCTTATATATATATATATATATATATATATATATATATATATATATATATATATATATATATATATATATATATATTGGCTTTGTAAAAAAACTGTTTGGTTTGACCATGTAATCATCCGTTCGGTTTGGACTTTTTTTCAAATCCGATCCAATCCAATTTTTTCGGTTTGGATTGAATCGGTTTTCAGTTTTTTTAAAATCCTAAAAAAAATTTATGCATATAACATCTTTTATATATATATTGGCTTTGTAAAAAAAATTGAAATACAAAAGGATCAGTAAACGATAATATAGTTTTTTTTTTTGGACAATGAGATATGAAACTCTACGCAGATGAAATTTTGTTGATGAGATGTGACTAGGTTTTTTCTTGGGTTTAGTTGATAGGTTAATGGGTCTTGTGTTTAGAAATTTTTGGATTATGATTGGAGAAAGACCAAAATAAGTAGAGGAAAATTAATATATTGGATCGGTTTGGATTAGATCGATTTTCATTAAGCAATCTGAAAACCGATCCAATCCAATTAAACGTTGCAGTTTTTTTTCGGTTTTCGATTTTTCGATTTTTGGTTTGTTCGGTTATCGGTTTTTCGATTCGGTCACCGCGGTTTGAATCGGTTGATGAACACCTCTACAACAAATCAATGTTCTGGACATTTATTTACAAAGATTCTTTTAGCTAATTCAAGATTGGAATTGGTTGGTCAAGTATGGAGAGAATGGTCAAGCAGTAGGGGAAAAAGAGAGGATAAACTACCCTTGAGAGAGCATTCTTCATAAAAGCTAACTAATAAAACAAAAGAAGGGTTACTGAACGAGAAAATAAATTATGCTTAAGGGTTTTGTTTGGTCCGGCAAGGAAGCTCATGATGGGGAGAGACCATCATCCATAGGCTAAGCGAACAATGATATTAAGTGGGTTTAGATACGTGGGTCACCGCAAGTCAATTTGGCCTTGATACCACAGATACCAGTTATTGGGCCAACAGGAGGAGCTCATATATGGTAGGGGAAGACCATCATCCATAGGCTAGTAAGCAATGACATTAAGTGGGTTTAAACACCACAATCAAATCCAAAATCTTAAGGCATTAAGTGTATGAGTTCTTCCACTTATATGGTGCTCATTCAGTCTATTTTTAACCAATGTGTGTGATTTCACCCACTCAAATTGAGAATTCAAGTGTGAGTGATAAAAAGTACCATATTGGAAAAAAATCGGCTAAGCATAACAAATATAATTGAAAGGACCTATAAACTCAATGTCTTAAGCTTTTGAGTTAAGATGTAGTGTTAACCCCCTTGTTGTGAGTTTGTCTCTTAGACCCATTTGATGCATCGATCATACTCTCCCCTAATTGGGCTCCCCCGGCCACTGCCCAATAGTGGTATCAGAATCAATGGTTGATTGACCTGGATACTCCGAGTCTTTGAAGATTGTAATTGGTGTTGAGTTAACAATTATAGGCTCACACTTTAGAGGTAGATTGTTGGGAATTCAAGTTTAGAGATAAAAAGTGTCCCACATTGAAAAGGAATGATCTAAGCATAACACATATATATTAGTAAAAGAACTCATAAATTCAATGCCTAATGATTTTAGGTTGAGATGTGATGTCAAACCATTTTGTGATGAGTTTGTCGCTTAGATCTATTTAATATATAAATGACAATCTTTCCTAATTGGGCTCCCAAGACCACTGCCCAATAGGTTCAGGATATACTTAACACAAAAGCATAGCTAAAAGTAGATATTGATAAATCAAAGTCAGCAAAATGCCAACATATTGCTCAGATCTAACATAGCCTACCATAATATCGATGCCCTATTTTATCTCTTTTACTAAACTTTCACAAGCTCTGGTCTCAATCATTCATGATGTACCGTCTAAAACTGAAAAACACACTATCCTATTAAACTATTACAAATTCAAGAATCTGTAAATGATAAAAGATAGAGAAACAGGGATGAACCTTGAAACTCAAAGAAGAGAACAAAACTGTTATTATTCATCTGATACCTCAAGCTCCTTTACATTCTCACATTTATACTATTCTACCTAAAGCTATAACAATCGTCTAATAGATATGCAACTTCCTAATAAACTTAAACATCCTAACAACTAACTTTAATATCCCAACAACTCCTTCACTTCAAGCTGAGCTGTAACTACCTCCTTCACGTAACATTTCCTTCCCCTCCAAAGGGACCTTGTCCTCAAGGTCCAAGAAAAGTGAAAATTTGTGATCATCCATACCCGCAAGGTGGAGAAATAATATCAATGGGCAATATTCTAGAAGGGACAGAAGCATGATGACTATTTAACATCAAAGTTTGACCCAAACGAATGGAAGGTGCACACTATAATAACCTTCTCAAGGGGCAATGGTAGTTAATAGCAGCCATTTTCACTGTTGAAACAGAAGCAGGGGAGCAAAACCTAACAAAAAATGGGAAGTGCATAGCTCCAAGAAAAAATTAAAGATACAAGGGACGCAGACCTGTTGTATCTTGATCGATGAAAATGGACTGCAACAGCGGACGCGGACCAACTAAAGCTGTCCTCGCATGGCTTAATAGAGCAAACAAAGTTTCCATGGATATACTATATTTTCTTGTCGTGCTCTTTTTCTGGAATGAAAGCTAAACGAAAGAATTGTAGATGTGGTGTTCAACAATGAAATCTTGTGATGACACAAGTGAAGCAAACCCGTTATACCAAATCACTTATGGATGTGCACCTGTGACACTTGGTCTTGAGAGGGCTGGATAGATGGTTGATAAACCAAACCAATAATTTGCTTCGTGTGTGACATCTTGAAGGACTTCGTTCTTGAATTTTGGTGACTTACCAACAATCTCCTAGGCTGAAATCTAGTGGCTGAATCTTGAAGAGAAAAACCACTGGATGAGTCTTGAACATCTTGAACCTTTTTGGGTCGGTTGTATTGAGAAAACATTTGCACTGCTATGGCTGTTGTTGCACAAGAATTTCCAGGTTGTAGAAGTGGTTTTAAGGGCATCACATTGAAGGAAATTTGCATAGCATGTAAGGTGTCTAAGGCCCGCTACACTTTCGTGAGGACCAAGGAGAAGAGTTCCTTTCTATTCATGCTATCAAGGGGACTCGAAAATGAGGATTGCAATAGCGAACGCGAATCAACTGTGGTTGTTCTTCCATGGTTGTATGAGATGAGTTCCTTCTTCGCTTCCATATTACAGAAAAAAAACGAAAAAGCTCACGGTGATGAAAAGCACTAATGTTACATATTCAAGAATCTATAAATGATAAAAGATAGAGAAACATGGATGAACCTTGAAACTCAAAGAAGAGAACAAAACTGTTATTATTCATCTGATACCTCAAGCTCCTTTACATTCTCACATTTATACTATTCTACCTAAAGCTATACACAATCGTCTAACAGAATACACAACTTTCTAATAAAATCAAACATTCTAACAACTCACTCTAATATCTCAACAACCCCTTCACTTCAGGCTGAGCTATAACTACCTCCTTCACGTAACATATACTCACCCTTTGTACAAATATTTGGTCTTTTAACATGAAAAACAAGAAATAAAAATGTTGCTTTTGTAATTAGAATGACAACTTTACAACTAGAAACATGGCTTAATCTTCAAAAATATATGTTTCTTACACATAAAATTCCTCTTACAAATTTCAAAACTTTCATTATACTTTTTTTTTCTTTCTCTTTTTCTTTTTCCTTTTCCTTTTCCTTTTCCCTTTCTCTCAATCGATCTTTATTTTTTTCTCCATTAATCTATCACTTATTCTCGTTATTTTTAAAGCATGTTTCGTGGACTAAAGCACCATTTTAAGTCTTTTGGCCAAAAGAATTACCTAGTTAAAGTTGATTAGATAATTTTTTTCAAACTAATGCAGTCAAACACGTCACTGATATTGACGGGACTAGTCCCGTCAATGATACGGACTGGACTCGTGCCATATCAGCGCCACGTAGGCAGTCCCGTTATCGTAAAATTTTGGAAGACTATAACTTTTGACTCAGGTATCCAAATTCGATGATTTTTTTTATTTGACATAACTTTTCAAGATCTACGCAATGACATCTCATTTGACATATTTTATCTTCCATAAACATAGTTTGAATTTGCATCAATAATTCCACAATTACAAGATCATTTAAATCTAGAAGATCCCGAGTTTTTCCCTAACCAACACCATAAGGTGCAACACGTGCCATCTTCTGGATTTAAACGCTCTTGTGATTATGGTATCATTATTATAAATTTGAACTATGTTTGTGAGAGATAAAATATGTAAATGAGGTGTCATTGCATAGATATCAAAAAGTTATGTAAAATAAAAAAAATCATCTGATTTGGATACCTAAGTCAAAAGTTATGACCTTCATAAGTTTTACAGTAACAGGACTGCTCAAGTGGCGCTGACATGGTACGAGTCCCGTTAGTATTAGTGACGTGTTTGACTACATTAGTTTGAAAAAATTTATCCAATCAACTTTAACTGGACAATTCTTTTACCTAAGGGGGCGTTTGGTAGAGAAATTTTTTTTTTGTCCGGGAATCTCGATTTTCAGAAATATGAATTTTACATTCAGTTTACGATAATATCCAAAAATTAAAAATTTAGAAAAATTCAGTTTCCCAAGAATCCTGAAGAATACCACGTACCAAACGGTCCCATCATTCATGTGTTGAACATCTTTCATGGTTTCTATATAAGCTATTTGATTGCGTACACTAAAATCACGGACCCTCTTCCTTCTTAACAAATTTTCGAGCAGGTCGTGCTTCTGGAGTTGTATCAAACAAGAAACTATTCACTAAATTAAACGTAATGAACATCTTTCAATATATATAGCAACTGGGATCGGCTAAGAATATCAACATGTTTAGTTAAAAATTTCCAGTAATTAAGCTAAAGCGGTACGCAAATTAATTCCAACAAGACATGTAACATAGGGAAATGGTGGCTTTTTGACCCTTTTGCCCCTCATTAAATAATTAATAACCAATTTGCCCCTCCCCCAGAACTATCCATCATCCTGCCCCTATTTAGTCGATTAAGTTGCACTTTTAATCGACTAAATGGGCAAAACTCAGAAATCATGAAACGCGAATTTTAGTCGACTAAATACTCACCTTAATCGACTACATTCGTTGCACTTTTAGTCGACTAAGTCCATTATTTAGTCGACTAAATGTCGCAGATCAGGTTTTTAAAAAAAAAAAACCATTTCGCAAAGGGGGTTATTTTCAAACCCTAATCGACTAAATCGCTCCATTCCGTCCCCTCTCTCCAACCAAGTCCGAATCTCAACCCTTGAAGGTGCGATTGAAGCATCCTTGGTTCACACTTGCGAAATCGACATTTAGGTAACGTTTTCTGACTTGCATTTGGTTTTAGGTTTAGGTTTTTTTTTTGTTTTCTCCATGCATTTGATTTATGTTTGCGGTTTTATGGATTTAGGTTAGGGGTAGGGTGTTAAGTTTGTTGTGAGGGTGAGGGTTAGGGTTGATGTGGTACCTTAGGGTAGGGTTAGGGTTAGGGTTTATGTTGCTGTTTTGTTTGGGTTGTAGTGTTAGGGTTGATGTTTTTATGTTAGGGGCTAGGAATGGTTTTTGTGATGTGCTAGGGTTAGGGTTAGGGTTAGGGTTAGGGTTAGGGTTTCTGTTTTAGGGTTAGGGTTAGGGTTTGGGGTGCTGTTTTTGATTGGGTTTGGGGTTTACGTTTCCTGTTTTTATGGTATGGTATAGGTATAGGGTTTGTTTTCTGTTTTATTTTAGGATTAGGTTTTGTTTTTTATATTGAATTTTAAATTTTTTGATATTGTTATTATTCATTGATATTGTTTCCACTTGCATTGTAGGTACAGTTGTTCCCATGGCTGGCCGTAGAAGATCGTCTAGCACTGGAAATGAGAGACGACAGAAGCTACGACAAGACCGTCCATCTTCGTCAAGGCCACAAGAGGAAGAGCCTGCTCCTGTCGACCTACCATTCGGATACTTGTTCGAGAATGACCCCGTGGTTCATGAATCATTTGTCCGTGACTTTGTTAACTGACCCATATGTGGGGCCAAATCACTTGATACAACCTTTTTTTGAACAAGAAGGTTTTAACATTGTGAGGTGGTTGGAGGAATCACATCTTAGGACCTTGGCTGAACTGTCGTGTTCATATTCTGAGCTGCATGTACGGGCCTTCTACCATAACCTCAGCTACGTACAGGGTGAGCTGAGGTCTAGGGTCTGCGGGGTGGAGATCATCATGACGGCTCCGGTATGGTTGGAGTTACTGGGGTATGACTTTGATTCTGCGCAGACTGTGGAATATGACGCAGACAGCGGGACCATACTTCCAGGATATACACGAGGTGATGCCGTGCAGGAGCAGAGAAGAGTCTGTGGGCAACACATTGCCTATACGGTGGGGTTGCTTACTGTGGAGTCCTGTATACTACACTATGTCATCACCCACATTCTGTTTCCGCGAGCGTTCAATCATTCCAGGGTGTTAGAGCATGACATTCCCATCATGTGGGCTATCCGACATGGTACTTCGGTGAACTGGAGGCACTACATCTGTTGGATGATGTATAAGGCCAAACACAAGGGTGCACTTCCATTTGCTTGTCTTGTTCAGAGGATATTGGAGCATTTTAATGTTCCCATGGATAATGTGACCTTGAAGAAGACCACAGGGTATAATCATAAGTTTGGAAAACGTCTACTGGAGCAGTGCAAGATGACAAAGAACCCCCAAACAGGAGTGTGGCAGTTCACAGGTGCGGCTGATGTTGAGGTTCCTGATGTTGCTCCACTTGTAGACATGGTTGAGCCCGAGGTGGAGGATGATGATGACGATGATGATGAGGGTGACTAGCAGGAGATAGCTGAGCCTGACGGTGGGTTTTCATTGCGTGATGTCATGAAGGGCATAAACGCCACGCTGAAGAAAATAGGAAAAATGGCGCTGAAACACAAAAAATGGAGGAAGAGTCACGTGCAGAAAGGGAATGAAAGATTTAGACATATACAGGGACGGTTCAAGGGTGTTGAAGATAGGCTTGCTCGTCTAGAGCTTGGACGAGGAAAACAGTAGGTTGAGGATGTTGCAGGACAGGGGACTGATGTGTCTGACGAGGAGACGGCATCCGAGGAGGGGGACGATTAGATTTAGGGTTTATGTTTTTTACTTTATGTTTGTAGTGTGTGTTGTTATGTAATTGACTTCGGTCTTCATATTTGACATTTGTAGTTTATGTGATATTATGTTTATGAGCTAAACTATTGAATGTTCCTATCATGTTGTGAATCGTTTACGTAATTATGTCATTTTTCTTGTTTACCAAATGAAGGAACATGGTAATTTTACATTCTTGTTTTCAATTTGTGTCTAATCACAGTCCAACGGGTCTAAAATGTCCAATGAAATTCAGAACAGGTGCTCATAAGAGAGTTAAATGAAGAACACAAGTTTCGGGTACCCTAAACCAAGATTTATGCAATACATGTACATTCATGGTTTATAACCGCCACAATACAATTTTGTACCTGAAAGTGTGTTCCCCAAGTCATTATATGCATGTACATTGATATTCGATCGGTTTCGTGCCAAAAAATGCGTGCAAAACATAATGGGGTGTCAAAACCACTTATTTAGTCGAGCAACCTGTACTGGTTTAGTCGACTAAACTGTGTAGTCGACTAAACCAGCACAGGTTGCTCGACTAAATAAGTGGTTTTGACACCCCATTCTGTTTTGCACGCATTTTTTTGGCACGGAACCGATCGAATACTAATTTACACGCATATAATGACTTGGGGAACACACTTTCAGGTACAAAATTGTATTGTACCAGATTCGTATGCAATTGGGTACGTATCAATCTTGAACACAGAACCAGGATTAATCTGTGTCATGTAGGTCAGCCAACCAGGTAAGATGGCATATGATTTTTCCCAGTCGCCAAACAACTTCACAATGGCGTTCATTTTAGCCTTCCAAGCCTTCCTATAAGATATGTTGTATCCATACAAACTTTGTGCCCTCTCCTGAATAAGAACTGGTTTCGTGGATGGATCTTCTTTTAACATACCTATACAAAATTCGAAGTCAACACAGCCAATAAATATACCGAAAAATTAAACCATAAACAAAAATTCTGTAATACATACTTATAATGGCTGCACATATTAGATCAGAATCCAGCTGTCTATGGTCCCGAGTAAGGCCTTGGTTTAGGCAGGTGTGTTTTTTACCCCACTTACTAACAACCCAACTATTTCCATTCTTGGGCATCATAGCCCGCACGTACCATGGACAACCATCATTATGGTGTCGACACTTCATCACAAATCTATGGTCATCACTTTTTGCCACCACAGCAGTACGATGAGACTTCATACAATATAATTTGACTGCATGTTGCATTCCAGATTTAGTTTGAAACTCCTGGTACAAATATAATGGACCCCTAAATGCCAGCCACCATGGATGTCATTGTCGCCATACAATATCTCCGTCTCATCATTAGGGTGAGCCCAATTAATGAAGGAATAGTGTGGGCTGTCGTTCCAAAATGGCTCAATCTCAGAACCTACGTCCAAATTTAAACTTATCTGTCAGTACGAAAGAAAACACAAATATATATATATGCAAAATTAAAACTTTAATTTACAATCTTACCACTGCTAACAGGGTCAACACGGAGTGGTGGCATAACCTGGGAACTCAAGTTTCCTGAACTAGTATCAGCGTCAAAATTCCCCTTTACGTCCGTATCTGAGGTGTCACCCAGCGGAATAACACTCTCGGGTTCACCATCGTCTTCACTGTCCATATCCTCGTCATGCTCATCCTATTCCTCGTCTATTTCCCTCAGTGTTATCTGACTTAAGATAGGTGCAGGTGCAGATAAACCGACCACTCTGTCTTCTTGACTTTGACTTCTTCCATGCACAGGTGCAGATGAAGATTGACCACAATCTATTTCAACATATATCTCAATAAAGTTTTGAAATTTTCGGTCCACAAATGCATCTATGACACAGTCCACATCTTCATCGTCACATATATCATTACCAATGTAGAATATAGCATCCTTACCAACTGTAGACTCTACCCTGGCGATCATCCGTTGAACGCCATGGCTGCCGTGTAGCCCCAATTTTTGGTGAATCCTCCCCTTCAGCTCATTGTACGTAGTGCCCCGTTTGATTTTCAACATTTTCGTTTTCCCTTCAAATTGAACACCGTTGGGGCCTTCATAATGCTTTCCATCATAGTAAATCATGGTAACATACATGTTTGGACTTGAGCTCATCTTTCACACGAATTTTGGGGGTAGGAATCAGATTTTAGGGTTTTGGGTTCGGATTTGGGGGAAACAATTGAGAAATAAAGGGAAATGACAATGATTTCACAATTACTATGCCTTAGAGGTGGTGGGATGAAATGGAAGGGTGATTGGAAGGATCACAGCTAACAAACAAGAGAAAGAGGAGTTTTGATTTCGAATATAATGAAAATGAGACCGAGAGAGGTCTGGATATAGGGTTTTCTGCGACTTTTAGTCGACTAAATAATGGACTTAGTCGACTAAAAGTGCAACGAATGTAGTCGATTAAGGTGAGTATTTAGTCGACTAAAATTCGCGTTTCATGATTTCTGAGTTTTGCCCATTTAGTCGATTAAAAGTGCAACTTAATCGACTAAATGAGGGCAGGATGGTGGATAGTTCTGGGGGATGGGCAAATTGGTTATTAATTATTTAATGAGGGACAAAAGGGTCAAAAAGCCGAAAAATGGTAATATACGTATATACTATATACCACAAAAACAAAGCAAGCACATATTTGCATGCACTTTGATACACTCATGTGAGTCCTCATCAAGAATCCATATGCATGTAATCCAATTCTAACGTCCACCAACCCATGTCTATATCTTAAATTTTATTATTAAACAATTCTAAAACACGAAGGGTGTGTTTGGTACAGGAGAAATTTTTTGGTGACCGGGAATCATGATTAATGGGAATTCAGTAGAAATTGAGTTTACTTGGAATCTTACGAAAGATGTGTTTGGTTCGCCAAAATATTACCGGGAATATTGGGTAAAAATTACTTATTCCATATTTGGTTTAGAACGAAATATGACTTGGAATATGAGGTTATTTTACAAAAATAACCTCAAACTATTTTTACTTTTGTAATTGATAGATTGGGTCTAAATTTTTATGTGTATTGGGGTATTTTTGTCTCAAAATTTATTGTTGTGCTTTCCCTTTACTTGGTATTCTGATTGGTATTCCGAATTACCATATTATTTTTGGTAATCTGAATAGTGACTTTTCTTTATAAATCAAATTACCGGTAATCCTTGGATATCCGGGAATCGTAATTTATTCCTTCTACCAAACGTGATAATTACATTTACCAAAGAAGGATTACCGGTAATCCTCTCCAAAAACTTAAACCAAACACCCCCGAAAAGTAACAAAGATTATAGAATATATTTAAAGGGGAATAGTCTATTTACAAAAAAAAATTTATAAATTTTTACAAATCACACTATATATGTACTTCCAAAAATACATTACTAACCGAAAGTAATTTCGAAAACAAATAGTGTAATTATGTGAGAATTTGTAGACACAAAATGTAATATAACTCTTCCCGTATTAAAATGATGTCACTAGAATAAAATTACTGATTTGTTTATTGACCTTTCGCTACTTATTAGTTATTACACTATCAGGAAGTGAATTTCTCAACCTTCCGCGGTGCTCTTTATTCCTTTCTTTATCATTCACGTGTTGCAATTGTGTACATATATCAGTTACTTTTTAGTTTCTTCAATTTATGAGTTGGTTAGTTATTACTTTTCCCGCGTAGTTCATAGCCTTTTTGGTGTATAGCTGATCATATCTATATATATCAGCAATGTACCGCTTGTACGTATCAATGAAAATAAGAATTCTTCTTTTCTCAGAATTTAAGACTACTAGAAATAAAATTTCTCGAAAGCATAGTATATAACTTGGTTAAAGCGGAAGAGAATTGTTTTTTACAACTTGAAAATTATATATCATAAAAGCCCTTTGTTACTTTATATAATAGTCAAAATAATTAATAATTAATTGTTGAAACTTGAAACATAATACATTTGATTTACATCCACATTATAATTCTCCTTAGAAAAAAAAAAGACTGTGAATGTGATATGGTTTGCGGGCGGAAGTAAGGATTTCATTAAATGCAAGGTTCCTATTTAATCTTGCTTTTGAGTTTATTACCTATATATCTTAATATTATAAATTTATAATACTGGGTGGGCGTAGTTGAGTAATTAAATAATTGAAAGTCTTAAGAAAAGTAAAAGTGATTCTTTTTTTTTTCTTTTCTTTGGAAATAAGTAAAAGTGGTTCTGATATTCAAAATTAATTATAAACAAAATCAAGGGTAAGGATGTTTCGAAAAAATTCAATTAAATAAAACTACCTATAAACAATTAAGTGTGACAATTAATAGTCCAAAGAAAACTAGCCACCAAAAAAAAAAAATAGTCCAAATAAAACTAACAATATATAAACAACATAAACCACATATTTTAATTTTTTTTTTTTTTTTTTGCTTTCCCTTTTTGACCTGGACTTACTCAAGGCCCAATTCAATGAAACTTTGTATCTAATGTCGGGTATTTAACCCATTCCGAACTCTTGTCCCAATATTTTGAAAGGCTTAATTTTGTGGGTTTTGGTTTTGGGCCTTCTGGCGTGATCTTGTTACGATTAATGACTGAATTAAGATCATATAGAAATTTTGATCCATATAGAAATTATAGAGTTTTAAAGGTAAAAAATTGAAACTAATCATTGTTTTACAATATATATTTTAACTAAATTATATTAGTGTAAACATAATATGTTTACAATATCTATTAATTTAAATAGTTGAATTTTAGTATTTATTTTCAATATTCAAAATCATTATAATTTTAAAAATTTCGTCATACATGGAGTTAAATTGAGAAAAACGAAAATAAAAGCTGCGTCTAATCTAAAAATATACAAGATTTAATATCTAAAATATAATCTAATACAAAGTTTCGAGGTGTAACTAATTACTAGAGTGGAATGAGTTATTAACACCCCTATTATCTATATAACAGTAAGATATAAACTTGGAAGTCACTGTAATCCGTAAAAGCTAAACACTGGGAAAAAATTTCTGTTAGTAATCATCAGGTGGACAGTCTGAATATTGGAAATAAGGTGAAGGAACCAGATTCACATGAACTGGTCATGGGAGAAAGTTCAAAGAGAGATGGCATCCAGTCTGGTATGGAGCTGGATCAGCCTTCTATTGCAGACTTGACCACTTCTATGCATGCTATGGGTGACTTGGACTGTGAGGAAGAAGATGTTGCATTTCAGGAGGCTCATGATATGAGCCAAGATACAAGTTGCAAGAACTTTGTAATCTTGCAGCAATCCCAATCTTCTCTATGAATGTGATGTCTTGGAACTGCAGAGGTGCTGTTAAGAAGCAATTTAAGAGTACCTTCAGTAGGTTTCGAAGGAAGTATGGGGTTGGTGTTGCTGCTATATTGGAGCCTAGAGTCAGTGGAGCTAAAGCTGTGAGGATTATTAGAAGTTTGGGGTTTTCTAATTACATTATTGCTGATGCACATGGATATTCTGGTGGTATTTGGGTTGTATGGGACTCTACTGATGTGCAGATTTCTCTCATCAAGAAACATGACCAATTTATCCATGTATGGGTTGAGTTCTCGGGTAAAGAAGGATTTTTTTGGACAGCAGTCTATGCTAGTCCCCATGAAGAGAAGAGAAGAGTGTTGTGGGAAGAATTGAAACACATTGGGAGGACTATGAATAAGCCTTGGATCTTGTCAGGGGATTTCAATGAAATTGCTTCTGTTTCTGAAAAGAAAGGAGGTGGGCCAGTTGATACTAACAGGTGTAATATGTTCTGTGATGTGTTGGATGCTTGTGGGGTAATGGACTTAGGTGGTGGAGGTAACAGATTTTCATGGAAGGGACCCAAATTTCTTCATCTAGAAAGAGTGTACAAAAGACTTGATAGAGCAGTTGCTAATGACTTGTGGAGAATATATTTTGAAGATGCTGATGTTCTAAATCTCCCTCGGTTATTTTCAGACCACTGCCCTGTTTTGGTCCGTTTGGTTAAAGGGGATTTTTGCTGGAAGGAGAGACCCTTTAGATTTATGGCTGTTTGGCAAAATGATACTAGGTTCAATAATTTTCTTAAAGATAATTGGGATCATGATTCTAAGTTGCCGGATAGTTTAGCATCTTTTATCCCTGTGGTCAAGGAGTGGAATAAGGAAGTGTTTGGATTCATAGTAGGCAGAAAGAATAGGGTGATTGCTCGGCTGGATGGAATCCAAAAACAGATGTGCTTGCATAGCAGCTTTCACTTGGAGGATTTGGAAGCAAAGCTAATTAAAAAGCTAGAGGAAATCCTTGATCAAGAAGAACAGATCTGGTTTCAGAAATCAAGGGGTGATTGGATAAAAGGTGGTGATAGAAATACAAGGTTCTACCACACTAGTACCTTGATCCGAAGAAAGAGAAATAAGATTCTAAAGCTGCAGAATAATGAGGGTGGCTGGGTTTCTGGAGAAGAAGATCTGATTGAGCTTGCAAGGAGCTTTTACTTCAACCTTTTCAAGCAAGATTTGCTGGAAACTGATTGGAGTCAGACTGTGTATTCCTGGCCAAGTATTGGTGAGGAGGATAGGAAGTTGCTGACTGCGAATATTTCTCAGGAGGAAGTCAGGAGGGCATTTTTTCAAATGCCAGCCTTGAAAACTCCAGGTCCGGATGGATTCCCTGCATTGTTTTTTCATAGGAATTGGGAAGTGGTCAAAGATCAAGTCTTTAACAGCATGAAATGGTATTTCAGCAATCCATATCAAATTAAAGAGATTAATCAAACTCTTTTTACTTTGATTCCTAAGGTTGATAGACCTTGTTCTATGAAGCAATTTAGACCTATTGCTCTCTGCAATACAGTCTATTAAGGGCTTAGCAAAATTCTGGTTAATAGGATTAAGCCTTTTATAGGGAATCTTATAGCTCCTAACCAGGTCAGCTTCATCCCCAAGAGGAATATCCAAGACAATATCATCATTGCCCAAGAGCTTATACATTCCATGCATAGGATGAAAGGGAGGAAGAGTTTTTTTTCTATTAAGATTGACTTAGAGAAGGCATATGATAGACTTAATTGGAGTTTTATTAAATCTGTCCTTGAGGAGGTGAAGCTGCCTGATGATTTGATTGCTGTAATCATGGGTTGTGTTACAAGCCCTTTCATTGAGATTTTATGGAATGGTGCCAAAACACCAGGTTTTCAGCCCCAGAGGGGAATAAGGCAAGGGGATCCTTTATCCCCTTATTTATTTGTTCTTTGCATAGAAAAGCTATCGCACTTAATTATGGATGAAGTGGAGAGGAAGAGCTGGTACCCAATAAAAGCAGGTAGATCAGGACCTCAGATTTCCCACTTGATGTTTGCAGATGATATTATCTTGTTTGCTAAAGCATCCTTAAGTCAGCTGGAGTGCATTTCTGACTGTTTGGATAAGTTTTCTAGAATTTCAGGTCAATGTGTGAGTATGGAGAAATCTTGCATCTACTTTTCTAGGAATACTCCTCAGGAGACTGTCAATTCTATCTCGGATGTTAGTGGCTTCAAGGTGGTAAAGAATATTGGCTACTATTTGGGAACACTTATGAGACATGGTAGGATTGGTAGAAATCATTATGCTAATGTCATAGCTAGAGTGCAGAATAGGCTTCAAGGATGGAAAGCCAAGTCCTTGTCTATGGCTGGGAGAATCACATTGGCAAGGAGTGTTATCTCTGCTATTCCATTGTACCACATGCAGAATAATGTGCTGCCAATTCATATCTGCCAAGATATAGAAAAGTTACAACGCAAGTTCATCTGGGGAGATACATATGATAAAAGGAAGGCTCATTATGTTGCGTGGGACCAATTATGCAAGCCTAAGGAATGTGGTGGACTTGGTATTATCAAGCTCAGAACTCAAAATGAAGCCTTTATGCAAAAGATATTATGGATGCTTATTAATGATCAGGATAGTCTTTGGGCCAAAGTCCTTCTTGGCAAATATGGTAGAAAGCTTGATCCCAGAAGAGGTTTTATTGCACGAAAGAGTGACTCTTCCTTATGGAAGAATATTTGTCTAGCTAGAACTAAGCTGGACCAATTTCTGAGTTGGGAGGTGGGCAATGTAAACTTTATTTCTTTCTGGTCGGATTGTTGGTGTGGATGGGAATGTAACTTGTTTGATCTTGCTTCTATGTAGCCTCCTGCTCTTGATTTAGAGTTGAGAATTTGTGATATTGTTGACCCTGTTACAGGTAACTGGAAGTGGGACTACTTGCAGCTGTATTTTGATGAATCCATTCTTGGGAAGTTTAATTCCATGTTGCCACCTATGCCAAATGGACCAAAAGATATGCTCTGTTGGACAAGGAATAGTCCTAGTAGATCTCTGGTTCGAAATGCCTACTGCCAGCTTGCTGACTTGAATGCAGAGAGAGATAAAATCTGGCCTTGCATCTGGAAATGGAAGGGTCCATATAGAATAGTTGTATTCTTATGGATTGCGTGTTTAAATAAGCTTCCTACTAGGAGTATCACCTGTCAGTGGAATGGAGGAGAGAGCCTCTGCCCAAGCTGTCTAGTTGAGCAAGAGTCATTGATGCATGTTCTTAGGGATTGCAGAAGAGCTAGGAATATGTGGGAAAGCTGGTTTGGAGGTATAATTCCCAACTCTTTTTTGACAGCAGTAGATTTTGACTGGTTTAAGCTCAACATTTGTTCATCCTTCTCATCCAAACTGTGGCACTCCTGGAAGGAAGTCTTTTTTGTATCTTGTTGGTTTCTTTGGCAATGGAGAAACCTTGTGATTCATGATGAGGAGTTTATATGGCCTGGTGACCCGATTAGCAAGATTCTGAATTATCTGGGAGATATGAAGTTGACCTGCAATGGGGATCCTTTCCCGAAAATTCAAACAGACCCCATCTCTTTTGTTGGATGTAGTAAAAAGGAACATCAGGATGCTGTTAAAATTCTGGTAGATGGGGCTGTCAACCATCACTCTAGTAGAGGAGCGTGTGGAGGCTTCATCTGCGATCCAAGTGGAGTTTGGTTGAGTGGCTTTTCTTACAACATTGGGACTACCTCGATCTTGGAGGCTGAGATTTGGGGGGTTTGGCAGGGGCTCCAGTTGGCTTTGGATTTGCAGGTGAAGGATGTTTGGATTGGGTGTGATAGTAAGGAAGCTCTCTTTTGCATAAAAGCTTCTACTGATTCGGACAGTTACTCTCCCCTGCTTAGAAAAATCAGGAGAATTGTCCAGTTCTTTGAGCATGTTTATTTTGAGTTTATTCCTAGAGAGTTTAATAGCTGTGCTGATCGTCTAGCACTGTTAGGTTTCAGCTGTAGGGGTGGAGAGTTGAAACTTTATTCCTCTCCTCCTGCAAGTGTTTTTCCTTCTTGGAGAGACTTTTGTACTTTCTTGTTGATGGAGCATGTTTCCTTTAACATGCATCAGCTTTCAATTTAATCTTTCTGGGCTAGGCCCTCCTTTTTACCAAAAAAAAAAAAAAAAAAACACTGGGAAAAAAAACCAAGAACTATTGGGTTCGAACAATTTTTGAGTGCAACGGAGGTAGGTAGACAGTAGCGGATCCAGAAAATTAATGAAGGGTGGGCACTTAATATATAAGTTCAAGTACATATAGATCTGGGTTTGGTCTGAAATGTGACTTACGAGTAGCTGCCGGCTGTCTGGGTCTGGTTTAGATCTAGATATGGACGAATTGCGACTCAACTGAACTGATGATGGAAGAAGAAGCAAATGTTTGAGGAGGTTGGAGAGGATATGAATCATTGCTGTTAGGTTTAGACAATAAAGGTGAAGGAGAAAAAAAAACTCACCGGAAAATAAAATATGAGGAGAATTAAAGGGGTAGAATATCGTAACAACTAACTAGAGTTACCTCCAATCAATTTCAACGTTAGATCGATTATAATAATTATATTTATTTCTATCTTTGTATGGTTATGATCCCCATATTTAATGTAAAAGCATTAAATATGAGAAATCATAATCATACAAAAATGAAAAAAAATATAAAGTATTAAATATGGAGAATCATAACCAAACTAAGATAGAAATAAATATAACCGTTATAATCGATCTAAAGGTGAAATTGATTGGTAGTAACCCTAATTGGTTGTTACAATATCCTACCCCTCAATTAAATTGAGAAAATTTGAATTTTAGGAGAAAAATATTTTTATATTTTTGCATCATATTTTAAAGGTGGAGCACTTACCCCCTTCTAATGCATGTAGATCCATCTCTGGATGTACGTACATTCTCCCTAAAATAAGAAAAGTTTTTGGATTTAGATGAAAACTTTTAGAGGGGAGAAAAATTTTCACTTTAAAAAAAAAAAAAAGAATACTCAGGTGAATACATCTGCTGTACCTAAGAAATTTTCCTATTCGGGTTGTTGAAGTAAGTTAAACAAAAGCTTTTGAATGCATCCAATCTGACAAAGGTAAAAATGCATTATTCATGTTAATTTTTTAAAAATCGTAGCTTTCGAATGTCCATGGATTTGCCTAGTCCACAAGATTTTGTGGACTCTTAGCCCATGTGGGCTTTTTATTATTTTGAGTTTTTTGTTTGGTAGATTTTTTGTGAGTTTTTTTTTTAACAGGTTTTTAGCTTTGACCTACCGGTTTTCTAGCTTTACAGACCTGCAACCTAAAACATTGGTCATTTTTTTTATATTGTATGAGATAATTTTATCTTATGTAATACATAAAAAATAGTTAGACTCACTTTTTTTTTAATAAGTCTCACCTACTTTTTTGTATGTTGTATGAGATAAGTTATATCATGTAACATAATAAACATATTTCCATTCATAAAGTAATGGGGTATTATTTTTCCTTTAACCTCATTTTTGATACTTTCGAAACACATGTTCCTTGTCCAAAAATGGAAGGGAAAAAGGATTGGGTTGAATTACGAAAGAATGAATGAATTTGGATGAGAGGAAAAAATTTCGTTTTGGATAAAAGACCGCCCGATTGTTGGTGGTCTAGATTACTTAAAAAAATTTCTTAACTCATATTGAGATATATAAAATCATTAATATAACCTTACCCAACAAGTGGAATTTCTTTCTTCGCATAGGTAGATGGAACTGTGCATTGTCCACCCTTCAAGCCCAGTGAGCTTCGTGTGAGGGGATATATTGAGATATATAAAATCATTAATAGAACCTCACCCAACAGCTTAAGCTTTTGGGTTGAATTAGTTCTTTACAACTTGAGAGATTCGTAATATAACCTCATCTAATAGCTTAAACTTTTGGGTTGAATTGATTCTTTACCTGAGAGATTGGTGCATCCATCTATGGTCATGGTGCATCCACCGTACCCACACAGTAAATGTGTTTGCTGCACCTCAATTCTTAAACAATGAAATACTAATAGTACTAACAATTAACACTGAGAAATGACAAGTAAGGTATCATTCTTGAATTTGAGCCTCAAATTCGATCACGATTTTATAAGGTTGTTTATGCAACAAAAGTTGAATACAAGTAGAATCAGCTTTCTCAATACTCTAAAGCATACAAAATATAATGAAGTAAACTAAAGTCGAAATAAAAAGACAAAAAGAAAACTTGTGATGGTTACAAAAGGGCTTTGCCTTCGCAGGTTCGAAGCGGGTTTTCCATGCCAAGCTAATTTAACCAATAATTTTTCTATCGAGGGAATATTCCATGCTTTGCTTGCATGTATATAATGACTTTTTCTTTAGCCATACACTGTAGTAGTATCCAATTTATGTCTCAAATATTGGTTTGTATAAAGAGTTCAAAAGTGGTTAAATGCTATTAGAAGGATAGAATATGTGTGAGTTTACTTCATGTCC
This sequence comes from Gastrolobium bilobum, assembly GCF_033153095.1. Taxonomy (NCBI): domain Eukaryota; kingdom Viridiplantae; phylum Streptophyta; class Magnoliopsida; order Fabales; family Fabaceae; genus Gastrolobium; species Gastrolobium bilobum. Next base: position 547,503 of record NW_026898737.1, read on the forward strand.
CTTCTCATCTCTTTCCTTTAACAACCAACATAACATGCCTTGGTTTTATCAAAATCACATTCAAGTATGTTCCCCAACTTGGATCTCATTCTCCTTACCCTTCTCCATGCCTCATTCGTTTTCCTTGTGCTTCTCATTGTTATCTTCCTAGTCTTCATGGCTCTCTTAGTTGCATTCTCCCTAGCACTCTTGTCAGTTTTCCTATTGGATTTGCAACATTTTTCTTCAGTCCTTTATGAGTATTTCAAAATGGTAAAGGATGATATTAAATTGGGTATAGTTCTTATTCTCCTTTCCCTAATCAATCAAGCTGTTGAGTTTCTCTTGGTTTCAAAACCCTTGCATAAGCACAAGGTTGATGAATTCGGATTGAAGGCACAAAAATTGTACACAAGTACTCCTATTCATGTCTTCAAGACTATACAATAAGAACAAGTGATCACAATCTCCAGTTCCACGTGCGCCACGCCACGGTCATTCTCAATTATCAAGATTCAAATTCTAGATCATGCCACCGTGTCTCCAATTCTGCAATTCCAATTACATACTGTAAGTTAAAAACATGACATTGAGAACCTGGTTACAAGAGGATGATACTCACGATCTTAGTCCCAATTTGGTTTACTTAATTTGCAACACTGGCACACGTGGGGAGCGCCTATTGTCTAAAGAGTAGGGCTTAAGAAATAGACATGAAATTTCTTTAGACTTTTTAAAATTTATTTAGAGCCAACTTTTTACATGCTTGGTGTACAAATGCTCAATGCAATCCCCCCCTCCCCTCCCTTGTATAAACTTCTTATTGGTGAGAATTTATTTTATTTTATTTTATTTTATTTTAGTATTTTTGGGTGATTTCCTTAAAGCTTGACAAACCGGTTTTTAAAAATGTATACCACTAGTGGGGTCGAACCCTTCTCACGGGTTGATATTTTATCACTAGGCTATATTGGGTTAAATTACATCATTTATTCAAAAATCAAAAATAAAAAAATAAAATAAATCACTAGACTATAATGGGAAATAATTTTCTTATGTAGTAGAAAAATAATTATCTTATGTTATGGAAACAAGATTGCAAGTGAGACCCATAAGTAAGAGGAGAGAGAAAAAAAAAAGTGGGACCCACCATCTTTTGTGCGTGTAGGAAATTCAATTATCTAATGCAAAATGAGATAAATATAACATTTTAAAATATTGATTGTATAATTTTGAATATAAAATATAAATTTATATATATGATCTTCGGATAATTTTGAATATAAAATATAAATTTATATACATGATCTTCGGATCATATAATTAAACCAGTAATTCATTGATTAAAACAATAATCCACTGACACAGTACCTCAATCACTGACCGATTCAAATTTAATAAGATTGCTATAATCTATAGGATAATAAACTAGTGATTGAAAAGAAGGACGACAAAGTAAAGTTTGGAGAAATTTGCAATTAGTTGATAGATAGCAGAAGATAAGGTAAAAAAAGAAGAAAAATGACTTTGATATAATTATAAAAATAGAAAAATATTTGTCTCATATGTTGAAAATAATTATCTTACGTTATATGTTCATGGAATTTTATGGCAACTTTTTTTTTTTTTTTTTTAAAAAGTGACACCCGTGAGAATAATATAACATTCCTGTGTAGTCTCTTTTTTCTCTTTGCTAACCAGCAGCTTCTTTGCTCTGTCCTCTTTCCTCAAACCAAATTGATCTTAGTTGAAGCTAAATATGGATCTAATGGGATTCAAATCGAACTATGGGCCAAGGATAATAAATTAGGTAAAGGCCTTTTGCCCAGGTTTAATTATTACTTTATTTTAATTTTCTTGGTTCATTTTTTTTTTTTTTAATTTAAATACTAATTGTTTTATATTTTGGACTCGGTTTTGTTTTAATAATATTAAAGACCAATCCTTAGGTAGAAAGCAGTTCTTCCATCATCTCGATCCGGTTCTTGTTTGGGAAACATGGCTGGCACGAGAGTTATGTTCATCATGTTTCTTTTGGCATTCATATGGGTTATTAATGCACAACATGCCAATGGAGCTTTAACATCAGAATTGGTAAGAGAAATTGAGAAAGTCAACAAACAAGGACCCTATCTTGGTTTAGTAATACCAAACACTTTTGAGTTGAACCCTCTGCTTCAGTCACCGAACTACACTTGTAGCAACAAGACCATAGATTTTGCTGGTAATCATTTTAATTAATAAAACTAAACCTTTTGAGATAAACAAGATATTGTTCTCTATTTATTTATCTTTTTTTTATAATGTTAATTATGAAGGAAAGAGATTTCGCTTTGGAGCTATTGGTGATAAGCCTGTTATATTGGTCATGACTGGATTAGGCATGGTATGGTTGTGTCTTAACGTATCTGTTTAATTTCCTCATTTTATTTTTATTATATGAACGTTAATAGCATATTATCTGAATGTAACATATGCTTTGCACTTGAATACACTTGTGAAGATAAATGCAGCAATAACTACTCAGCTTCTTTTGAGCTTTTTCAAATTAATAGGAGTTGTGCATTATGGCACTGCTGGGGGTGTAAACCCTTACCTAAATTTTGGAGATGTAGTTATTCCTCAATATTGGGCACATTTTGGTCTTTGGAGCTGGCAGGTATTGAATTTTCTGCCTTTATATCCTAAGAGCCTGTTTGGATCCTCTTAATTTTAAATTAGAAGCTACTTATAAGCTAAAGCTAAAAATAAGAGCTTAAAAAAAGAAGCCAAAAGCTGTTTGGTAATTACATAGAAAATTTAGCTTAAAAATTACTTAAAAGCACATGTTTCAAGAAAATTATTTCTCTCTCTATCTTTATAACTCTTCATTTAAAAAAAACACACAATTCAAGAAGAACAGATAAGAGCTTAAAAAAAAGCTCCTCCTAAGAGCTTTTAGTTTTCAGCTTTTTTCTTCATTATAAAATAAAGAGCTTTTCATTATAAGAACTTTTCCCAAAATTTGTTTGGGCTAACTTATGCTTATAAGTAGCTATAGCTTTAAAAAGAGAGAATCCAACGGTGACTCAGTTTAGTTTGATAGAAGTAATAGAACTCTATCATGTAAATCTTAAACTGATAAAAAATCAATGAAATTTGGATGTTAAAATGCAGCGGTATGGGCAAGGGCCTAAGGATGAGTTACCCCTAGAAGCCGATGGAGATTACACCAGGGAAATAGGGTACTTAAACTTTGCAAACTATACCACAAATATCAGTGATGGTATCTCATATGACAATTTGCTTAACAATATCTGGTACCAACCGGAGGAAATTTTTCTTGTTGATGGCACTCCTGAACAAAGGCAACATGCATTTTGGGTACCAATTGATTCCCTATACTTCCAAATATCTCAAAAGCTTGAGGTGAGTGGTTAAATCGAAGCAATCTCTCTCCTTTCGCACTCACATTTGAGATTCATTATGAGAAAATGTGTCAGGTATCTCAAAAACTTTTTTCTTTTCAAGGTGCAATGACATTGATCGAATTGTAGAATACATAGCTAATTATAATGTGGTGCAATATGGTTTGGCTAAAGGTAAATGTATGGGAAGATACTCGCATATGATGCTCACTCTGAATATTTCCTTTGAAATCATACCTTGGGGAACTGCTATGTTCCACTTAATAGCACCTGCACCGCTTTGTGATGACAAAATTTACATGTTGCACAGTTACTTAATTTCAGTCGTAGTTTGTTATACCAGTGGTTATAGCTAGTTGCTCCTGTAACTCTCATAGCATCAGGGTCAAGTATGTATATAGAAATAGCTGGCCCCTTGTGTATCTTCATTCATTCGGTCATAATTCAGATTCATCCACAGAAAATAAGATTCATGTTATGGTATAAGAGCTCACTCTGAGCTGTACTACTGCTGCACACATTTCCTCGTCAAACATCAATCATTGAATCCAGTCCCAAATTACATGAATATAGACTATCGTTGAGATATATAGTCCCACATTGGTTGTATGTGCAATTAATGTGGAGTTTATAAGGTCTTGGGCACTCCCACCCTTTGAGCTAGCTTTTGGGGTGATGTATCATAAGGTTCTTAACATGGTATCAGAGCCTCGAGTCCTGGGTTCGATCCTCGCCGCCTCCACTTTCTTTCTTATGGAATTTCTTTAGCACAGGTAGGCTGGGTTTGTTGTATCATCCACTCTTCAAGCCCAATGGACTCTTGTGTGAGGGGGCGTGTTGAGATATAGGCTCTTGTGCGAGGGGGCGTGTTGAGATATATAGTCCCACATTGGTTGTATGAGCAACTAATGTGGAGTTTATAAGGCCTTGGACACTCCCACCCTTTGAGCTAGCTTTTAGGGTGGTGTATACATACTAAAGAAAGTGGGAGGCGGTGAGATTTCGAATACTCTAATACCATGTAAAGAACCTTGGGATACACCACCCCAAAAGCTAGCTCAAAGGGTGGGAGTGCCCAAAGCCTTATAAACTCCACATATAACCAATGTGGAACTATATATCTCAACAACTATGATGCACCGACATTTCAAAAAACATGAATATAGACTCCACATCAGTTGCCCATACAATCAATGTGAGACTATATATCTCAACACGCCCCCTCACACGAGAGCCATTGGGCTTGAAGAGTGGACAATGCAACAGGCCCAGTCTACCTGTGCTAAGAAACTCCATAAGAGAAAGTGGGGGACGACGAGGCTTTGACCATGTAAAGAACCAATTCAACCCAAAAGCTTAAGCTGTTGGGTGAGGCTACATTAATGATTTTAAATATCTCAACACGCTCCTCCACATAAGAGCCCACTGAGCTTGAAGAGTGGACAACATACAAGCTCACCTACATGTGGAAATTCCACTACAAAGAAAGTGGGAGGCGGTGAGATTTCGAACGCTCTGATACCATGTAAAGAACCTTGGGATACATCACCCCAAAAGCTAGCTCAAAGGGTGGGAGTGCCCAAAGACTTATAAACTCCACATATAACCAATGTGGAACTATATATCTCAACAACTATGATGCACCGACATTTCAAAAAACATGAATATAGACAAATTACATGAATCCAGTCCCGTGTCAGTGTCGGTGCAACATAGAATATAGATCCCAAAGAACCCTTCTGGTCCATATCATTTGCATCCTAATGAGAATCCGGCTTTCATTTTCGCATCACCACCTTTCACAGGGCCAAACTATCACTTGTGGTCTAGAGTTATGAGGATGCCATTGCTGTCAAAAAAATATGCTTAGATTTGTCTACTAGATAATACCTGCACCAAGAGTGATGGTTCTAATTTACCCTTTTTGGGAGTGATTCAATACAATGATCCTCTTTTTGATCAATCATTCAGTCTCACAAGTCACAACAAATAGCACAAAGTATACAATGAACTGACATAGATTCAGATTCTTGGAATAACCTGAAAGAAGTATTTAGACAAGGTTATATGTTTAGAATTTCAAATTTACAAGAACTTTTTGCATTTTGACAATGATATGACAGGGATTCTCAATGGGGGGCACCCTGGGGCTTGGAAGGTATATTCCTTTTGGAATATACCTAAAGGGAGGTTATGGTAGTTAGCTTTCTGTTATACCATTAGTACTCTGTTGTAAAGTTTGTTAGGAGGTTTTTCAGTTGCAGGAAGTGTAGGAGAGAAGCCTAACCCCTGCTATATAGAGGATCGTACTGGTATAAAAGGCATATTTTGGCAAATAGCCTGTAACTGAGGCTCTGCCCTGTGTGAGGGAGTTCTCCATTGTAAGAGCTCAGCTCTTGTGACTCTTTCCCAGTAACAAAGAATCTTTCTCTTGCAAGTTCTTCTTCTCTCACCCTCGAAGCCCCATTTCCCTTATTGTTAAGCTCCACCTTGATCCAGATCCGTATCCAACAAGGAAATCTGTCTATTACTAGTTATTTTACCGAATTGAAGATTTTGTGCGATGAATTGGACAATTTTAGGCTTGTCTTGACCTGTGCTTGTGCTATTACATGTGCATGTGGTGGATATGCCACTACGAGAACCTACAGGAGAAATTACTGTGTTATCAGATTTTTTAAGGGATTAAATGAGGAATTTTTTCGTGTGATGTCGCATATTAGGTTAATATAATCACTGCCTTCAATAAATAGAATATGGTTTATCTAAGGAGCAGCATGACTTGTATAGATTGGTAACTCATGCATTCCCCAACAGTCAACAGTCAGCACCTTAGTCATAACCAATGTAGCTAGCCCAGTCTGTAACAATTTTTCTTCTCTTTCTCTTGATAATTCAGATCTATGGCACCTCAGACTGAGCCACTAATAGATTGAATAAATTGCATTCACAACACCTTTTCATTCCAAACGTGCAAAAAGAACCTTATGATGTGTGTCATATGCAAAACAGAAGAAATTGCCATACTTCCCAAACCTGCATGTTGATGATATGATCCATGTGGATATATCAATCCATGGACACAGGTACTTTCTTACCATAGTAGAAGAATTTTCCCAGTTCACATGAATTTTTCTAATAAAGGGTAAACATGAAAGGCAGAAGCATCTTCTAACTTTTATTGCTCAGATTGAACCCCAGTACAATACCAAACTTAAGACACACAGAAGTATAATGACTTAGAATTCTCAATACATGCGTCTTAAGATAAAAAGGGGATCATACATCCGATCACCTGTGTTGGATCTCTAGAGCAAAATGCTATTCTGGAGAGAAAGCACCAATATATCCTAAATGTGGCAAGGGCACTTCTATTTCAAGCCAACCTTTCCAAAATTTTCTGTTCTTATGCCATTTCTCTTTCTGTCCACTTAATTAACTGTATTCCAACAAACATTCCCTATAACAAATCTCCTTTTGAAATCTTAAATGTTAAATATCATAGATACAAGAGGAAATAATAGTAATCCTTGTTGTATTAAACTACACAACATTGGTGCTATTATATAGCAAACCAATTGAAGAATACAAAGAGACACACTCAATGTGGGACTTCTACACTATTAACACTAACACTCTTAACACTCCCCCTCAAGCTGTAGCATATAGATCATATGCTACAAGATTGATACATAAATAATACTCCCATTAGGAACCAAAAACAACAATGCTACAACAACGAAATGAAATGACTAAGTACAACAAATCAACTGGAATGACCATCAGTCTGAAGAGCTGATAAAGAGACAGTGCTGGAATGGACATCAGAGCATGGATGGTGCCGAAATTATCATCGGCAAAGACAACTGAGCTGACCAGGACATCAGCATCAAGATCCCTCTCAGACATTTCATTTAACAGTTGGTGAGCAGCCGTGGTTTCCCCTTGACTATGCTACAAGCTTATTACAAGAAAGACCAAGTAACATAACATCAAAATAAATCTCCTAAATGAGAAACCAAAAATCAACAATGTGCTAAAAATGGCGTAGAAATGAACATCAACATGGAAGATGCCAGAATGATCATCGGCAAAGACAATTGTGCTGGAATGACCATCAGCAACATGGACAGTGCTCCCCCTCAAGAGGAACTTCTAAACAGTGCCGGAATTATCATCGGCAAAGACAATTGTGCTGGAATGACCATCAGCAACATGGACAGTGCTCCCCCTCAAGAGGAACTTCTAAACAGTGCCGGAATTATCATCGGCAAAGACAATTGTGCTGGAATGACCATCAGCAACATGGACAGTGCTCCCCCTTAAGAGGAACTTCTAAACAGTGCCGGAATTAACATTGGCAAAGACAATTGTGCTGGAATGACCATCAGCAACATGGACAGTGCTCCCCCTCAAGAGGAACTTCGGTGTCGGAATTAACATCAGCGGAGACAACATCAGCAACTTGGACAGTGCTCCCCCTCAAGATGGATGATGAATAGTATAAATACTCCATCCTGGTTTCCCATCTGCATTCTTACCTAGCCATCATCAACTCAATCAATCCTCATTTAACAATATAGCAACTGCTATCTCTCCATTTGTTCCTCAATCCTCTAGAAAGTCACAAAGTAGTACAAAAACCACCGACACCAAGCTACATACTTGATTACCACTTTTTGCTGTTTGCTTCAAATCCATTCTATGACTCCATAGGTATTAAATATCCTCTTTCTTTCAGTCTTTCACATCACAAACTTTCTGCTTCTTAGAAACACTTCAGTCTTTCTATCTCATTCTCTGTTGAACTAACCTCCTTTTCCCAAGCTGCCAAATTGGATTGCTGGAATCAGGCCATGCAGGCTGAGATCCAAGCACTAGGAACAATCATACTTGGACTATTACTAACTTATCTGTAGGGAAGACCCCAATAGGATCCAAATAGATGTACAAGATCATATACAACTGGTCGAATAGGTTCATTGAAAGGTATGAAGATTAGTTGCTAAGGCTTATACACAAACCAAGGGGGTGAATTATTTTGACACCTTTTCTCTTGTTGCCAAGATGACAACAGTGAGATTGATCATCTCCATTGCAGCTGCCAACAACTGGATCTATTAGCCGTTTGATGTGAACAATGCATTCCTTCTTGGAGAGCTTCATAAAGAAAAATACATGGATGACCATGACCCCCTCGATCTTGCTTGCTTACACATTGACCATGAGACCTTGTGGTGGTCATCATGGCTAAAACTCGGTCGTATTTGAGTGGCAGACTTGAGCTTTAGGTGGAGGAACCCTCAGAAGATGAGTGATGAGAAATTCCATGGTGGGAACTTCTTGGCTAGTCAGAATCTGGTACCAGACATGTCCAAAGGGAATCCATGGAGTGCAAAACCCATACCATGTATAAGTTCTCTAGATTGTATGACATATCTTCATGGTTATCCGCTTGCTAAACAATTTTGAACCCCTTTATTGTAGCCAGTGCCTGAGTAACAAAATTGGTCATGTCGTGATCTGGTTATCTAAGAGAGGCCAATTTCTTGGTGGAGTCCTACAAACCTTGGAATATAATTAGCAAATAAATTTTGAACCTTTTTTGAGTTCACTGATTTTCTATTGAGTTCACTTAATTTCCTTTCCAACCTTTTTTCCTAAGCTTAATTATGATAGTAAGATTAAGATTTACACTTACGTTTTCATGATAGTTCTTATGTAACACAGAAGCAGGCAAAAATTGCACGAAGAAAATAGTTTACATACAAGGGAAGTTCTAGAGAAACTACGTATGTATAGATTTTATGCTAGAATGGGAAATTAGAAATCTAGATGTTACTCTTTATGGAATATCCAGTAAGTAGAACCCAAGTTCTGTTGCATCAATGATAATGAACCTAGTAGCTCCACTCCAAATCCATAATTGATATTCATGACCTTTTCTATTGATATATTTACCTGTTAAGAGTGTTAGTGTTAATAGTGTAGAAGTCCCACATTAAGTGTGTCTCTTTGTATTCTTCAATTGGTTTGCTATATAATAGCACCAATGTTGTGTTAGTGTTAATAGTGTAGAAGTCCCACATTGAGTGTGTCTCTTTGTATTCTTCAATTGGTTTGTTATATAATAGCACCAATGTTGTGTAGTTTAATATAACAAGGATTACTATCATTTCCTCTTGTATCTATGATATTTTAACATGGTATCTCGAGCCTAACAAGAGGAATCTTAATCCGTTTAACTTAGTTCTATTTTCCATAATTTCAATATGGTTATAGAGAGATATCACCCTCCTTGAGGGATTCCCGTTGCTATTTCTTTTTCGGGTTTTTCTTAGTATGCTCTGTGACAGCAGCTTAGACTGATCTGTCACATCAGAAAAGAATGATCCTTGGGAAGTTGTTGGGTTGACCACCGTTGTCGTTGACCGACCACCATTGACCGCGTCGTCCACCGTTGACAGCCGTCTCCGGTGACTTTTCCGGTGACTTTTCCGATGACTTTTCGGCGACTTTTTCGGCGATCCACCACCGTCTCCGACGACCCACCGCCGTCTCCGGCGACTTTTCCGATTCCGCGAAGCTTTGTTTTTCTTTAATCTTCTTTCTTCCCAAGATGGAGTATTTATACTATTCATCATCCATCTTGAGGGGGAGCACTGTCCAAGTTGCTGATGTTGTCTCCGCTGATGTTAATTCTGACACCGAAGTTCCTCTTGAGGGGGAGCACTGTCCATGTTGCTGATGGTCATTCCAGCACAATTGTCTTTGCCGATGATAATTTCGGCACTGTTTAGAAGTTCCTTTTAAGGGGGAGCACTGTCCATGTTGCTGATGGTCATTCCAGCACAATTGTCTTTGCCGATGATAATTCCGGCACTGTTTAGAAGTTCCTCTTGAGGGGGAGCACTGTCCATGTTGCTGATGGTCATTCCAACACAATTGTCTTTGCCGATGATAATTCCGGCACTGTTTAGAAGTTCCTCTTGAGGGGGAGCACTGTCCATGTTGCTGATGATCATTCAAACACAATTGTCTTTGCCGATGATAATTCCGGCACTGTTTAGAAGTTCCTCTTGAGGGGGAGCACCGTCCATGTTGCTGATGGTCATTCCAGCACAATTGTCTTTGCCGATGATCATTCAGGCATCTTCCATGTTGATGTTCATTTCGACGCCATTTTTAGCACATTGTTGATTTATTTTGATGTTATGTTACTTGGTCTTTCTTGCAATAAGCTTGTAGCATAGTCAAGGGGAAACCACGGCTGCTCACCAACTGTTAAATGAAATGTCTGAGAGGGATCTTGATGCTGATGTCCTGGTCAGCTCAGTTGTCTTTGCCGATGATAATTCCGGCACCATCCATGCTCTGATGTCCATTCCAGCACTGTCTCTTTATCAGCTCTTCAGACTGATGGTGATTCCAGTTGATTTGTTGTACTTAGTCATTTCATTTCGTTGATGTAGCATTGTTGTTTTTGGTTCCTAATGGGAGTATTATTTATGTATCAAGGTTGTAGCATATGATCTATATGCTACAGCTTGAGGGGGAGTGTTAAGAGTGTTAGTGTTAATAGTGTAGAAGTCCCACATTGAGTGTGTCTCTTTGTATTCTTCAATTGGTTTGCTATATAATAGCACCACTGTTGTGTAGTTTAATATAACAAGGATTACTATCATTTCCTCTTGTATCTATGATATTTAACATTACCAAACTTCTTTTTGGTTAATTTTTTATTTAGTTCATTAACCACTTTATTGATCCACATGCACATTGGTTAATCAGGATATAAAACTGGAGAAGTGCATAAATTCAACCACATGTTTGTTGAACACTCCAAAGGTAGTCCGTGTCCAGAGAGGAGCAAGTGCAAGTATTTTCTTGTCGAATGAGGCCTACAAAACCTTCATACACAATAATTTCAACGTAGACCTTGTGGACATGGAAAGTGCGTCTGTGGCATTAATATGCCTACAACAAAGGGTGCCTTTCATTGCAATTAGGGCTGTCTCTGGTAGCAGGTCTGCTCTGCCATTTAAATTTGATGCAAGCACATTTCTTAACCTTGCTTCAACTAATTCAGTCACGGTAGTTGTTGAATTTATCAGGCTATTATCTCTCTCTTTGAAGTGGTCCATGTAATATTCTCTTAATAATTGGAGTCACTATTACTATCTCCACTGCAGCATTGTATGATATTCTCTAAACATCCCTCGTAATTTACCCCATCCCAGATAGCTGGATGATTATTCAGTGTTCACTACAGCATTGTACATGCTTTTCGTGCTGAATTTGTTTATTTGAGAATCCATGAGAAGTTGTTGTTTGATGGTATTATTTTGGTGTATCACTTTTTTTTGTGTATAACTGGAATTAAATTATAGCATTAATTTAGATATTGCTTATTGGTGTTCTTGCTTGACTACGGGAACTTTTCCTTATTCTTTCTCTGGAAAATATTCTTTCCAATTTTTGACAAAATTTGGCTACTCAAATACCTTGGTTCAAAAAATATAAATCTGATGCTCTTGAAGGCATTCGAGGTAGAACCAAAAGATGTTTGATATTTTCTAAGAATTTGACCCAACAGCCTAAATTATGATAGTAAGACCTAAAAATAAAAAATAACATTACATTTAATACCAAACTAATTCAGATCAGTTGTCAATGAATCCAAATAAAAAGCAAGAAAATATTAATGGAAAAATATACTACCAATCTTGTGAGGCAAAAATATATCACATTTTCAAAGGATCCCTTACTAATGTCTTTCATCTTGACCTTCATTTTCTTCTCCCTTACAAGGTCCATATGCCTTACTACAGTAAAGGAAATACAGGAGATTGGCCAACATCAATCCAAAAATAAGCCAGTAATAGTAATCATAATGACCCTTGTTTATGTTGCTTGAAACCCAACTGACCTTTCCCTCTCCTTTGGTAACTTTGTCAACAACACTCATAAGTAAACTAGCTATTAGATTTGCACCTGACATCCCTAACCCAGAAAGAGTGGATCCTATGCTAGACATTGATTGAGGCAGCTCACAGATAAAGAACTCATTTTGCCCAACTGCATTGAAAGCTTCAGCAAAACCATCAAGGACTTGCCGTGGCAATAGCCACAGCACTGACATGTTCACAACCCCCTCTGGATACTCTGAGAAGCCTTCCTCTATTGCCATTTTCCTCCTGATACCCTCTACAACTGCCAGTGATGCTGTTGATAAACAAACTGCAAAAAGTCCAATTCCCATTTTCTGCTTTACTCTAAGACGATAATGTAGACCTGCTATTTTGGATGTAGAGGGGATTACAACACGATCATAGAGGACAATCCAAACTGCTGTAGAGATAATCATAAATGTCCCCATGGAAGCTGCAGGAATTTCAAAGTGTGAAGTAATGTGGCGATCCATGGAGGATGCCTCCAACACAGAAAAAGAACCCTGACTCAAATTCACAGACATTATCATTCCTGTAATCCAAATTGGGATAATCTTGATTAGTGCTTTGAGTGCTTCCACTTCGTCCACTGTGCAAAGATTCCATGGGTTTTCAGCTCTTCCATTTTGGGTAAGGTCTTGTACAGAATTTTTAATAAGGCAGGCTTTGTTTAGAAACCTTCCAATCAGAAGAAATAGGACACCAAAGCCAAATCAGTGATCACATATATCAGCACTTGCAAAAAAGTCTCAGATACTGAATTGATTTATCACAATCGGTTAAGTATATGACAAAAAAAATGACACTTGAGTAGTTCATAATTTAGTACCTTAATTTATCACTTGGCATAAGCATAGTTGATTCCTTTTCACAATAGTACATGTCATTGGAGACATGTAGTGGTAAGCTAAGGTGTCTGTTCCTGTAAGAGGCTATAACAACTCGAGCACACCCACTGATCACATTGCCTTTAGCTTCCAGTTTGACATATAGTGAAGAGGCTAAAAAGAAAGATACCATTGACATGAACATGAGGACTACAGGTACTCCAAATCCCACCTTCCACCCAAAATTTTCTTGAATATACACCAAATTGGTCATTCCAATTAGGATTGCCACAGCAGTTAAAGCATAGCTCCAGTTGAAGTAGCTCTCTATGACTCCTACATCTTTGTCCTTCCTGTCTAATTGGTCTATGCCAAAGGCCAAGGAAGAAGCCCTTACACCTCCAGCTCCAATGGACATGAGGCCAAGAGAAGAATATAAGAATGCAAGTTGAGTTGTTGTTGGAGAGCTGCACCTCTTTGTAAATTGGTCACAAGAAGGACTTAGTTCTGGAATCATAGCTGTTAGCCAAAAAAGTAGTGTTCCCTGTAATAACACATAATAAATAAGTAACTAGAAAACCTTGATCCCCAAATACAAAATCAATGTTTCTTTCTTTTTCTTTTTCTTTTTTGGTGGACAAAATCAATGTTTCTCATTTATACGTTTCTATGCAAAATTATTACATTATCTTGGAGCACTATGATTGTATTCACTCTATTTACATTTTGATATTATAGAGTTAATCAATGATAAAGCCTACTATTACTTAAAATTTTTTTTTTTCTAAAAAATAAAGCTGAAATAAACATGTAACCTTAAAGCATTAAATATAAGTGAAGTAAAAAAAAAAATATAAATGAAGTAACTACAACTTTAAGGAGCACTTCAATAAATAGAATAACTACACTTATGTCCTACAATCTTAAGGGCCATTTTTATAGTAGGTATGACTTGATGGGCCGTATATTCCAGCCACATGAATGGTTTGTATTATTTACCAAAAAGATAAAAAAAAAAAAAAAAATTCAGGTGGATAAGATATATTAAGCACGTAAATTTTTAAGAAAAATTGGTAGTTAATTTAGCACTTACGAGGAAACTAACAACAGATCCAAAAGCAATCGTAGGGTATCGACCCGCATAGGAATCAGCAATAAAAGCACCAACAACAGGCGTGAAATTTGTAGCCGCTGACCAGAAGAGGATTACATTGGTGGCTTCAGCAGCCTCCATACCATAATCTCTTGTCAAATACAAAATCATATTTGGCAATATCCCAAAACTTGCCATTTTCTCAAATGCCTGGTTTGCTGCCAAAGGGATGGTCCATTACATTACATAAACGACACAATATAATAATATAGAAAATGATCAGTTTACAAAAATTTTTTTACAAATTACACTAAGTATGACCGGTCATACTTAGTGTAGTCTGTAAGAGTTTGTAAACAAAAAGTTTGTAAATATAACATTCTCCTAATAATATATATAAAGTTTGTAATAAAATGAGTTGGCGTACCTATGATGAATGGCAAGGTCCTGAAGCCACCCTTGCGGTTCGTAATGCTTATTAGAGGCTCTTTCTCTTTCACTATTTTTTCCATTTATGAACAAACAAATGGAAAACGGAGCTGAAGTAAGTTCTCACTGCTGAGACTCTGTGAGTGTATGTAGTACACATGGGTTGGCACTGGAGAGTTTGTTTTCATTATATATACAAAATTGTGTATGACTCGAGAGGAACGTGGAGGCAATTTTAAATTAAGAAAGGAAAGATTCGTTAATATAATATTTGGGAGCATTCCTTATTCACAGCAATGTCCGAATGTTAGTCTTACAATAATACATGTAAAATATATTTATGTATGATGTATCAAAGACCAAAAAAGGTATAGGATGTGATAAGATTGTTAATAAGGTGGTATGTGAGCATCAAGTGGAGCACGTACGTAGTTACCTATTTGTTAATGGGATAACAACATTAATGTTTTCAATTGATAGGTATGTGTATAGGAAATAGCATAAGGAAATTAGGGTGTGTTTGGTTGGAGGATTATGATAGATGGGTATTTGAGAAGTGGGATTATTGGGTGCCCTTGTTTGGTTTAAACGTTTTGAATATATGCCTACCTAAATCATTATGCCACCGAAACAATTTGCATGTCTATCTAATTAAGAAAGCTGGCCAAATATTCCCTCTTAATATGTGGTATTGCATCTTAGCTACCTAAATGGTCACATTGGGCAAGAATGAGATGACGAGCGTACCCTCCAAATAGCGCGCGAAAGTGAAGAAGCGCCAGAAGGGAATGCGCTTGAGAACAAAGGAGTCGTAGTTGCAGCTGATGACGAAGCTGACAAAACATTAAGCGCTCCAAACAACGTAGTTGCAGCGGAGGAGGAGGATAATGATGCTCCAAACGATCCCCCTAACCCAAACCCTGTCGTTGCAGAAGTTGTTCCCTCAAACGTCGTCGTTGAAGAAGACGTTCCCCCGAACAACGTTGTCGCTGATGACGATCCACTAAACGGCGTCGTTGAAGCTGAGGATGCTGCTCCAAACAACGTCGTTGCGGAAGTTGGTCCTCCAAACAGTGGTGTTGAAGAAGACGTTCCCCCGAACGACGTTATCGCAGAGGACAATAATCATACTTGGATGTCATCAGGATCCAAAACGATAATTTTTTAAACCTGAAATGTATTTAATGACTTTGTCTGATAATGAAAGATTATTGATGTACACGGAACGATTATGCCATCAAATATGTATTCATAAATAATTGTCCGAAGTGTGCCCCCAACTTGTAGTTTTTGTATTTAATATTCGTTACTGAATGCAGTGTGTGTTTTTGTTTATAATTTTTAAAAACAGGGTTATTTTCATAATAGCATTTTTTTTCCTATCTATATTTTATCTACAGCCAAACATAGACTTTATAAAAGTTACCTAATTTTTTCAGTCAAATTTTTTTCAACCAAACAACTTTTTTTATATTTTCCTACCAAACTCATTTTCCAACAATTTTTCTATGCATATCATTTTTTTATTATTCATAAAATTTCTCCTGAACCAAACGTCCTGTTAAAGACAAACACTGAGCGTCAATTTGTACTAGGGACTGCCCTTGCAAATTCAGGGGAATTTGATTTTAGTTTCTTTAGTTTTCCCTGATTCTTCTTGTCTTGATTTTATGTTCTTAGGCCCACTATTTCAGTGCTTTCATTGCCTCCCTCAAGTTGTGATAAAAGGTACTTATAATTATGGACAAAAACCCTGTGAACATCAAAGAAAAGGTGATGATTAGGATTTAGGAATATGTACTATTATATGTTGGACAATATCTCACCGAACTATACAAACAATATCTCAGAGCTGCAAACACCATATGGTGAGACGCCTTTAGATAGGAACCTCCCTGAGCATCCTAAGTAGTGCTTCTTCTCAGGCAAAAAAATTATTATTTTTTTTTTAATAAAAAAAATTAAGAATAACTAGTCGTTTTGAAATTAATTACGAAAATATAACAGTTAAACACGTCCCATAGGGGCGTAACCGGTTGGAGAGTGACACGCCCAATGTTGGGCGTGATCGAGGAGAGAGACATGCCCAATGTTGGGCGTGTTTAACCAGGTGCTGCCACGTAAAACTTTAGAAGTCCATAACTTTTGACTCGGGTATCCGAATTAGGTAAAAAAAAATTTGAATCCACATAACTTTTCGAGATCTACGTAATGACACCTCATTTGGCATATTTTGTCTCTCACAAAAAAAATTAAATTTACAATAATGATACCATAAGAACGTTTAAACACAAATTAATGGACAGAAAACCACTGTTATGATTAGAAACATTCATAATAAAGATCCTTATGATTATGGTAAGTTATGATAAGGTTAATTATGTATGTTATTGAGATATATATTAAAATTTTGAATGAAGAATTTTATGAAATTTATAATTAATAAAAGTTAACATCTGTCGGTGACAGAATATCGAATAATTTATATTAAAAATTTAAGTGAGTGCTTTTCGTTTTATTTTGATTTTTAAGTTTTTGTTCATGATTATAAAAATGTTAGATTATTTTTAGTAATAATTATAAGGTAACAAAGTCATGTCATTTTTAATAATTATGGTATCATTGTTGTAAATTTAAATTTTTTTGTGAGAGACAAAATAGGTCAAATTAGGTGTCATTACGTAGATCTCAAAAAGTTATGTGGATTCAAAAAAAAAATTACCTAATTCAGATACCCGAGTCAAAAGTTATGGACTTCCAAAGTTTTACGGTCAAATTATTGACTTTTGTGACACGTGGCAGCACCTTGTGAAACACACCCAACATTGGGCGTGTCTCTCCTCGGTCATGCCCAACATTGGGCGTGTCTCTCTCCTCGGTCACGCCCAACATTGGGCGTGTCTCTCTCCAACTTGGTCACGCCCAACATTGGGCGTGTCTCTCTCCAACTGGTCACGCCCCTATGGGGAGTGTTTGACTGTTATATTTTCGTAATTAATTTCAAAACAACTACTTATTCGTAATTTTTTATTAAAAAAACAATAAATTAATTTTTTTGCCCTTCTTCTCATGTATTGAGAGGATTATAATAATTTAACATATGTGAGGCTCTTCCATAGATGAAAATGATTGTTACTTACTATAAATCTTGGTCTCCGGAGCTTTAAACGTTTCTAGAGACACAAAAGAAAGACGAAGTAAGTTAATTTCAGACTTACAGTGCAAAACTCCAAGACAATAGACTTTTATATACAGAATTGCAGATCTTACGAAAATTAAAGCAATTTACTCATATTGCACAAAATAAAAATAATGGATGGAAGAAAGTATATGAAGTCCAGCCATAAATGTTGGATTAAGATATAAAAATTTAAATGTTGAATTAAGGTATAAAAATACATCAATAGAGTAATGGGGAAGAGACAGGAATTTTACCTCAACTATGGCTGATAACCTTTTTGAGAGCTTTGGGTTAAAATAGCTGGACCAGATTTGTGTCAACAGCAGATTCAACCACTCACTGTGTTCCAATGGTGTGACGCGCTGTATGTACAGTAGTTGAAGTCAACTTCATAAAGCTCATCGAAAATGCAAAAGGGTGAAAAGGAATGAAAAAGGTACCGAGGTGTTGAGTATGATCCGATTCCATTTCTTAGAAATACAACAAAATCTTATGCCGTACAAATCGAGAAAAAAAAAATTAGTATACAAAAAATGAAAATTAATTCATAGCAACTTGTTTATAAAAGGAAACAAAAATAATAATAAACACATGAACGAAGAAAAAAAAATGTAGGCAAGAACCACACACCATGAAATACGACAAAATCTTCTGCCTTACAAAATGAAAAAAAGAGAATTAGTATACAAAAAACAGAACATGAATTCATAGCAATAACCCCTACACACAGAAATGAAGAAAGAAACCGTGGCACGTTTACAGAAGAAGGACCTTCCATTAAAATATGAAACGAATCGGAGAAAGCCAAAGAAAACAAAAAATAATACCAACACAACAACCCCTACAAACAGAAATGAAGAAAGAAATCGTAGGCAAGAAAAATGACGACGAACAGCAGCAAGAAAATCGCATAGAATGATATGGAATCTAGAAAAAAAAAAGAACACGAAGAACAGGAGAAAGAAGAAGGATGTGATTTTGCAATTCATAGAACAATGAGAAGGCTTCAATATTTTGTTAAATGTTTAACAATTCCAATGAAAAAAGTAGGTGAACATTAATTGAGTGGTCAGCTTTTCAAATTTAAATTTTGAACTCCAAATTTAAAATTTGAGAATGAGATGAGCTGTGCGCCAATAAAAATGAGAACAAATCTGCACCATTGAATTGAGATAGCAAATCGTGTCCATCGATTTTGAGTCCAGATTATAATATCTTTTATATTTTTTTTATTCCCTAAATCACCGGAGAAGGAAAGTTTTTAGATTTGTGTAGTGTGAAAGCAAACCTGAAATTGAAGGAGGAACATACACGTGGTAGAAGTTTCCCAAGAATAGGTTTCTGTTCGAATATAAGATGTGCTTAATATATATATCAAATATTATTCCTTTTACAGGATAAAGGAGTGTCACTGTCATTGCAAAGTATATTAACGTTAAAGTAATAAAGAGAAAGAGAGGAAGCTTACGAGTAGTTGAGTAGTTGATGTTGCAGATTCAAATGGGTAGCCATGGAAGGAGAAAGAGTAAGAAAAAAACAGCCATCTTGGAACTGATAAATGCTGGAGATGTAGCGGTGTCATCGAGGCACAGAAAGAGATAGATACTAATTTATAAATAATTCAGCAACTTCATTACAAATGGAAGAAAAGCCAAAAGTTTAAAATTATATTTTGTTGTACATTTCTCTTAGGATTTAGCTCCTGCTAGCTTAGTTTTTGCAACATTGTAATGACAGAATACATACTGCAAATATGAAAACCATTAAAAAGAGAGACAGACAGACAGAGAGATTGTATGAAGAATTGAAGATGTACAAACACTAAACTTCAACTCCACGGAGGTTCTTCTTATATTACCCGCAAAGCCAAATCCAAGACCATTGGGGTTAAACACTGCTCTGCATGAGACTTGAGACTCTATTTGAGGAGCTAGAGCAGATATATAATCACACTCCATCCTTACAGAGATCAACTAATAAGTCAGATGGTAATAAAATTGCATTACTCCATTATTGTACAGAACAACTACACAAGATTGTCCCAAGACTCACTTTAATTGAACTAGATACAGGTTTTGCAATTATTGAGACTCAGCGGGTAGTAAACAACCTTCGAGAATTAATTAAAAATAAATAAATCATTGTCCCTTTAAACGACATTTCATATTCGATCTAAATCGCGCACAGAATTCGACTTTTAAGACCAAATATTCATCTGATAAGAGATTTGTTCATAAACACATATTAATATGTCTTTACGGCACAGAAGAAATTACAAATGATTCTCGAACTGATATTGAAAAAACTGTAGTGAACTTGGAATTCCCAAAAATGTTCCTCAGCTTTGCTTTTTGCCCACTAGATTAAGGAAAAAGAGCCGTGAACAAAATGCCTCTTTGCAATAGTAATCCACTTCCATGTAAGTATAACCACATGACTGGTTGAGGGAATGAGACAAACTCTGTCCATCATTTTTTGTTCACCGACATACCGTTGACACCATTCCATGGTTAGACATCTTGCTTATCAAATGAATTGAATAACAACGGGAAAACGACATTACCAAAAGTTAACCTCAAAAGTAATATACATTCTTAATTCTTTGGGTTCAATGGTCTCAATTATCAATCCTGTCGGTAATTTTCTCTCCAGGAGTTTCTACATTACTTCCCTTAAAACCAAGTTCTGCCAAGTCTTGCTTTGCCATCAAGTTCCTGCAAGATACCAATTATTATAGTTCATGGACAACCAGTTATAACAAAACTCTAGTCAAAACAAACCAAAGAACCATATGTACCAAAAATAATAACAACATCAGTAATATATCAATATTTTACAATGAATAATAAGAAAACGGATCAAGATATCCACTTAAAAATGCCAACTTCTCCACATCAAATTTCATCGTGAGAATTATTTTGGATTACATGTCCCGCTTGTTATACTCTTCATCATTTACTGATGACTCACGTTGTCTCTCTAATCTATTTCAAAAAGTCAGGCTCATGCTAAACCACCACCTCTTCGAGACCTCAGCTCTAGGACTGTAAACTATATAAATCCTATATTCATATACTGACTCTATTACATTTTCTAGTGGAACTTTTGCCCGTGTGAGGCCTTGGTGTCGGTTGGCTGTGGCTCTTTGTTGATTTACAAGTGCTTGTATTGTTAAGAAATGAGCATATTTCAAGGGAGATTCTATCGAAATCTTGACAAAAACTCCTTTGAAATATAAGACTTCTGAAATTAGTACTAATGACTTGTCAGGCTATGTTAGCTAGTCATGGTTGCTTACTTACCAAATTACACTAAAAATAATAAAAACAATACGGCAACAGTAAAACAAATCTGCATTAAAAACTCCTAGATAATTACGATGCGTATAATACAGTGAAACCAACTTACTTTTCCATACGACAAAGCAGGTATTTTTTTGAGAATTCTCCCTGCATTTTTCAGACTGGTGTCCAGCAGTCTTTAGACAATTGAGATATTCTTTCTTATCCTGAACACAAGGCCAATACAAGAATCAAGGTACAACTGAAAAACTCAGAATTATTGAGAATTAATAATTAATTAATAAAAATACCCAATAAATCCAAAATCAACTACTAAGATTGTGTTGTAAATTGCTCATTTCCCTATATATAATACCAGATCACATAAATGCATGCGGTCCCAATGGGAATATTCCTTTTTCGGGGGGCACTGGACGGAGCCCCCTATTGCCACCAAATGCACCTCCTATATCACACACAGAGGAATTCAATTGAGTTTCAAAGCAACCATAGGCCAAAAAAGAGCGTAAACACTTTTTTGAATCCAGAACAAGTCATTGATCTTAGAAACACAAGTATAAGCGAAAATATTTCAAACAAGTGAACAAAATTAACCTACAGAATCTAGAGTCTAGATCAATCCTTCAATCCTTTTCACGTAGAAATTTACACAAACGAAGGACGAAAAGGGCGGAGAAAGAAACAAATACCTGCCGCACTCATTTTTAGGGTTTCATGCGGAGCTTTGCATAATCAGAGAGAGAAGTTTGAACTTGAAGTGGAAATCAAACGAGAGAGACTTCGAGACTCCGGCCTAATTTTCCCATTAGGAACAAATTCCCAGAAATGGAAAGGAGAGTTATGATGGCTCTTGAGAGCTGCCCTAGTAGTCAAGAGATTAAAGGAGTAGTGTTCTCAATGGGGCCTTTTAAAGCGCCTGGTGTTGATGGTCTTCATAGCATATTTTTTCAAAGCCAATGGGATGTAGTGGAGAGCTCTGTTTGTAATTTCATTAAGGGAGTCTTCAATGATCCTAGTCGTATAGAAGAAGTGAATCAGACTCTTCTTTGCTTGATTCCTAAACTTGAGAATCCTCATACTTTCAAGGATTTTCGTCCGATTAGCTTGTGTAATGTTATTTATAAAACGGTAACAAAAATTGTTGCTAACCGTTTAAAATTGCAGATGGACAAGCTGGTGATGCCTAATCAGTGCAGTTTTATCAGAGGTAGACAAGGTACGGATAATGTCATAATTGCTCAAGAGCTAATCCATTCAATGAGGAAAAAGAGAGGATCTAAAGGTTGGATGGCGATCAAGGTTGATCTTGAGAAAGCATACGATAGGATCAGTTGGAATTTCCTTCAGGATACCCTATATGATGTAGGGCTTCCTGAAAATTTGATAAGACTAATTATGTTGTGTGTTTCATCTTGCACTATGAATGTTCTTTGGAATGGGGCTTGTACTAAAGAATTTCGGCCAACTAGAGGCTTAAGACAAGGAGATCCTCTTTCTCCTTATCTTTTTGTCCTCTGCATGGAAAGACTAGCCCATCTCATTTCTCAGGCAGTGGATCACAGGAGGTGGAAGCCAGTGAGGATTAAAAGGGGAGCTCCACAAATTTCCCACTTATTTTTTGCTGACGATCTCCTTTTGTTTGCAGAAGCTTCTCAGGAGCAAGTGTTAATAATTCAACAGGCCTTACATATATTTTGTGATTCATCTGGTCAAAAAGTCAATCATAGCAAGACTAGAGTTTTCTTTTCTCAGAATGTGGGTCATACTCAAGCAAACTATCTTAGTGGGCTTCTTGGTTTTTCTTTGACTGCGGATCTTGGAAGATACTTGGGAATTCCTTTGCATCATAAGCGAGTGGGTCGGTCATCTTTCTCTTATGTTTTGGATCGAATGAATTCTAGAATTGCTGCTTGGAATCATGCCAGTCTATCTCTAGCAGGTCGTGTTACATTATCTAAAGCAGTGTTATTAGCAATCCCATCATATCCAATGCAGGTGTGTTCATTACCGCAAGTCACCTGTGAAGAGATTGATAGGAAGATTCAAAATTTTGTTTGGGGTTCATCTCCACACTCTAGACGTTCTCATCTTGTGGCCTGGAAGCAGATTTGCATGGATAAAAAAAATGGAGGCCTTGGACTGCGGAGTATGAGGGAAATGAACTCAGCATTTATCATGAAGGTTGGGTTCAACCTCGTAGCTCATCCAGATGCCTTGTGGTCAAAGTTCTTACGTGCTAAGTACAATGTGGAGGCAGGCATGACACCAATTATTCATGCTCCAAACAACAGCTCCCAGCTTTGGAAGGGAATTACGCGTCATTGGAATATTATAATGGATCATAGTCGGGTGCAGTTAGGCAATGGTCAGTCCACTATGTTCTGGCTTGATAGCTGGCTGCCCGATTGTGGTCCTTTGATCTCATATGCAGGTTCTCAGTTTTCTATTAGTGATACTCTTCAGAAGGTGGTGGACTACGTGGATGAATTGGGGCAATGGAAATGGAATTCTCTTCGACAATTGCTTCCAGATTCTGTGCTGCATCGATTTATGAATTTTCTTCCTCCTTCTAGTCAAGATGGCCAGGATCATTTAATTTGGAATGGAACGACATATGGCAAGTTTACTGTTAAGTCAGCATATGCAATATTAGCCATCAAAGATACTACAATCCAACAGTTTCCTTGGGAAAGTGTTTGGAGATGGCAGGGGCCAGAAAGAATTCGCTTTTTTCTTTGGTTAATGGCAGGGGAGAAGCTGATGACTAATGTTTGTAGACTCCGCCGCCATATGGCTCTTTCAGATCTGTGTCCTAGATGTAATCAGTCTAGTGAAACTATCCTTCATACTATTCGCGACTGTCCACAATCAAAGGAAGTATGGTGCATGATAATGCCTCATATAAATCAGCGTGAATTTTTCAACCTCAACCTGCACAATTGGATCATTTCTAATTTAGACAGCTCAAAGGATTGGGGGATGGGGTCGGACTGGCCTCTTTTATTTGGAATCTTAGCCTGGAAAATTTGGAAATGTAGGAATTCTTGGGTTTTTGAAGGTGATCGCCAGAATGCTTATTCACTTATCCGTTCAGCAATTGATTTCAGAGATAGTGTCGCTCTTGCAGCTAACCCTGTTTTTGGAGCGGGCAATCAACCAAGGAATCGAATAGAGAGATTGGTTGCTTGGTGTTGTCCTCCTGTGGATTGGGTTAAGCTTAATGTTGATGGTGCATGTGATGCTAATGGTACTAGGACTGGGTGTGGAGGAGCTTTTCGCAATGCCTCAGGAACTTGGATCGTCGGATTCTGCAAAAATTTAGGCTCAGGTACAGTTTTGCATGCTGAGTTATGGGCTTGCTTGGTTGGTTTGGAGCTAGCTTGGGATAGAGGTTTTAGGCAAGTTTGGCTCGAAGGAGATTCTCTTTCAGCTCAACAGCTCATTACAAATGGGTGCCACCATGATTACCCTGCGGCTAATTTGGTGAATCGTATTCGAAATTTGATGCAGCGAGATTGGCAGATTTATATGTCTCACATTCACCGTGAAGGAAATAGAGTAGCGGACTTTCTAGCCTCTTACTCTTATGGTTTCTCTTGGGTAATTCAGGAATTTGATTGTCCACCGTCAGGTTGTATTGATAGTCTGTATGGTGACACTATAGGTGTTCACTAGTCTAGGCTTTGTGCCTAGTTTCTTTTTGTTGTGTTTTTGTTTTAATTTCCTATTATTTCCAAAAAAAAAAAAAAGATCTGTTGTTTGTCATTAAACGAGATAACTTATCTTAAGAAGAGATACACACAGAAAAATAAAAATTATGGGAGAGAAAAAATGAGTGATTTTTTTAATTTAAAATTATCTCGCATAATTTTCTGTCATTTAAAATTTAAAATGACAAACACTTTTCCCATAAATAAATATTGATCGTGGGTACAGTTTATTTTAAATTACTGGCAAGAGTAACAGCAACATGTATTTTTTTTTTTTTTGAGTTAAAAAAATTAAAAAAATAAAATTATATGGTGAATATATAAAAATTTTAGCTTAAAATTTACTTAAAAATACATATTTTAAGAAAATTCTCTCTATCTCTATATTTCAAAAAAAAAAAAACACACAATTTAATAAAAGTTGATAATAGCTAGAGGAGCTTTTGACTTTTAATTTTTTATTTTCATTACACAGAAAGCAACTTTTTTTGCTTATAAGTAGTTTCTATCTTAAAAAAAAGTAAAAAAAAAATCAAACAAGCACTTAGAGTAATAAGCTTTATATTTACCACCATTTAACTTGGGCAATGCATTTCTCATGTTATTGGAGAAGAGGAGAGTTTCCTACACACTCAAATTCATAGAGGGGCCCACACATAAAAAAAAAAAAAACAAAAAAATTTATTGCACGCAAAACGAATTATCACTAACATGAGAAGAGAGGTCTCCTGCAACATGAGAATTCTTTTTCCGTTTAACTTATAACTCTTTTTAACTAATTGATTATTGTTTGATCAATTCGTAATCAACGGTAATTGAGTTTTCAATTTTTTAACCATTGATTTCAAATTAATTAATGATAACCAACCAAGTAGTAAAAGTGGTAAGCCTAAAATGATGATAAGTATAATTACTCCCTTCCTTAATGGAGAAGGTTATATTTATCATCATTTTAAGTTTACCACTCTTACTATCTATTGGCTACTGTTTGATCAATTTAAAATCAACGTCAGTTAATTTTTTTCATTTACAACTCTTACTACGAAACTAATCATCCCTCATTTTGATCAATTTAACAGTTATAATTTATTAAAAATTAATAATTAATTAATAAGTATACCCAATGAATTATAACAGTTAGATTGACAGAAATCAATGGTGATTTATTTAGTAATAAGAGTTGTAAATTTTTTTAATAATAAATATAAATATAATCTCTCCTTTTTTATATTCTCTCATTTCCACGAAAGAGGAGAAAAAGTAAAAAAAAAAAACATCAAAATATGATTGTTTAATGACATGTAAATATGTTCTTTAAAATAATATCAATTATTAATTATTGACAAGTACTAATACTTTCCTAAAAAGAAGTTTATAAAAAAACTCTTTGAAACATGGAAAAATAATTACACCGTTGTTGGGAGAGGAAAAGAACCGAAAAGATTTGTCTGTTAATTGTATAAATCTCTATTGTTTTGTTGGTTGAAATTAAGATGTCACGATGTGAAGAAAAGTAGTTAAAGTAAGTATAAAAATATAAATATAATATTCTATTTCAAAATACAAATAGGGGTTATAATTTCGAAAAATATTTTCTTATGTTATAAAAGAATTTTTTTTTTAACGATATTTCAATTTTTGTGTAGCATTTTCTTTTTGGGAAAAATATTTATTTTTTAAAGGATATAAGTTTATATCTTTTTAGATTCTAACCGTTGATTTTCGTCCATCAACGGTTATAATCTATTGAGCCAAACTTAATGGGCCAAATTTATTATTTATTAATTAATAATTTTAATTCAATAAATTATAACCGTTGATGGACGAAAATCAACGGTTAGGATCTAAAAGGATATAAATTTATATCCTTTAAAATGATAGATGTTATTCCCTTTCTTTTTTAATAAATGTGGATCTTATATAATGTGTATATGAGAACAAAAATTGCTATTGTACAAAAAAAATTGAAAGCCAAACTTCTATTGCAGGAAAAGTTTTCTATTTCTGGCAGAAAGGGAAAATATTGGGGCCCACACGGAAATCAAAGTGAGATAAGTTTTTGGCGAAATATTTTCTTATGTTGTTGGAGAAAGTGTTTCTTATATCACTCCTACATCGATATGTGTATTTTATTTTTTTATTTTATTTAATTTCTTAATGGTGAGATCTATCTTAAGGATATGCGTGTAGAAAAATTTCTTTTCTAATGTGAAAGGAGAAAAACAAAGCCCTAAGTTTTTTACCTGAAATTCTTGCTTAAATAAGTTGTCGTTGTTATTGACTTTTCAAAAGATGGGTAATTTTTTCATTTTGACTTATCTAACAATTATTATTAAACATTATGAATTTTGACTAAACTCTTGTCTCTAGCTATGGAATTACTCGTATTAAAATGACATGTGATATTATGAATAATCTTTGGGGTGCTGTTTGGTTGAGGAGATCTTGAAATTTTTCTAGGCAAATCAACTTGGCAAAACACAATGTCTTTGTTTAGTAGAGAGATTCATAAAAGTTGCCCTTCTATGCCATTTGCATAACATTTTCCCATTTGGCTTAGAAAGCTAGCCATCTGCACTGTTTAGAAAGGGAAGTTGTACGTGGTTTTTCGAGGATAGCCGGCTAAATTGCAAAATGAAAAAATAAAGCAACCGAAAATACTCTCATGAAGCGCTAAGATATTATCGCAATAGCAACTTTTATGGGTAAAGGGTATCATGTTTGATTCATTTCAAATTTTAAAACAGGGTTATTTTCGTAATAGCAACTTTTTTTTCCTATCTATATTTTACCTACAGCCAAACATAGATTTTATAAATGTTACCCAATTTTTCCGGTAAATTTTTTTCCAACCAAACAATTTTTTTTTACATTTTCCTACCAAACTCACTTCCCCCATTTCCCTATCAATAACATTTTCCTATTATTTATAAAATTTCTCCTCAACCAAACGCCCCCTAGGTAATATTTATTTTGTAAGTTGATTTCTTGCATTTGTTTTACCTTACTTGGTAAATAATATATATGATCAACGAAAAAAAAATGAGTTTTGCACAAATATAAAGGTATGGCTGAATTTCAATATGATTTTGTTGTAAACAAATTATTTAATAAAGTGTTACTTGTGAAAAAAATTATATTAATAGTGCATCAAAACTAAATTCATATGCAAAAATTTACATAAACAAATTTTGTGTGAAAAAATGTTAATTCACTTGCATCCATCATGAAAGTATACATCTTATATTAACCTTAAGGCTAACTCATCACTTGTTAATATCCCTTATAGAGAATTTTAAGTAGGCAATGATAAGGACTTTATTTTATACAAAGAAGTGTGAGTTACGGAAAGAAATTAAATACAAGAATCTCACATAAGGTAAGTGTTTTTCTACAAACCTCAAAATCATATCATTCAATTTTTTCCATGTGACATATATGAAGCTCTACAACTTTTGTGTTTATTTTTCTTCATAAATGTAATTACTGTATTATACACGTATAAAGATAATTTTTTAGAAATAAATATATTCTTAATATATTTACATAATTTTATATGTTGAGTACTCACTTTTTGACCATTCAGAGGCAAAAAAGATATGCCTTATTAATGTGCATCCCATAAGTTATATCGTATTAATGCAGTCAAAACCGCACACTGACTATGTGGGACCACTCCCCAATGCACAACTTACTGGACACTTCTGACAAACCGGAAGCAATGAGACCATGTGGGACTTGTTTTTTGAGTTAAAAAGTGAAAAGGTATAAGGAGAGGGAGAGAGAGAGAATGATATGAACACTGCGCATCAAACATAATATGGATGTAGCACATGGATTGAAGACATAGATAGAAAAGAGAGAGAATTTCTGACAACTTCACTGTTTTTTTCTCTATTCTCTCTCTTCTTTCTCTTTCTACATAAACCCTCTTTCTTCACACCCTCTCTCACAAAATCCATCACCATTACAACCGTTGTCGTCGTCATCATCATCATTTCCTTTTCCCACCTATGGAGATCCAAAAACTCATTCTCAAGTTCAGGTACCACATCCTTGATGCTCTTTTGTTGGTCTCCACCATCTTCACCATCCTCTTCTTTGCTCCAAGGTTCCTCACCGTCTTGGACTACTTTTGGCCATTATTTTTCTCCACCTCACTCTTCCTTGCTGTCATTTTCTTCTTCGTTAAGGACTCAGCGTCATACCCTACTGACAATTTTATTCTAAAACCTACCAAGGAACTCCTTAACTATGTCGTCGCTGACCACCTCCCTGAACCGCCGTTGGACAATCACAACAACACTGATTAGAGGGAGTAGCAACTCGAGCGAAAGAGAATGTCACGATGAGAATGTAACTCGTGGCTGTGTACAGATATTTTCTTCCATGTGGCAGTGAAGTATTCATCAGCTTTTGAGCATTCAGAGGCTAAAAGCAAAAATGATATGCCTCATTAATGTGCATGCCATAAGTTATACCGAACTAATGCAATCAAAGTCGCATGCTTACCATACCGGACCAGTCTTACATGCACAACTTATAGGACACTTTTGACAAACTAGAAGTCCTGCACTAAAACCATGCGAGACTTGTTTTCTTAGTGAAAAAGTGAAAGAGGTACATAGAAAGAAGAGGGAAAGAGAAATGATACTAGGCACATGACATGAGCATTTCGCATCTAATATAATATGGATGTGCACATGGGGCAGTTACCTCCTCAATTAATTTCATTTGTTGCAAATATTAAAATATCCATAGATTTTGAACCAACATGGCAACAAAAAAATAAATTAAAAGTTATTACCTTTTGAAATTTTTTCAAAAAATATTTCAGTTACGTAGTACTGGAATTTAAGGCTTATAAAAAAAATAGACAATGCCACGCAAGATATTTATTAATTAAAATCTATCATAAGATATTTATATAATTAAAATCTTAAAAGCATTGAAACATGCACATGTCATAAAAATCAAAAAATTATTTATTCATTGAATTCAGCTATAAAGAGTATAGTAACAAAATAAAAAAATAATATTAAAAAAATTAGAGAGATGAAACGAAGAGTTATATTCTTACAGTGACATTCTCTCTCCCTTGGGCTCCTACTCCCTCTAATTAGTGTTGTTGTGATTGTTCAACGGTGGTTCAGTGACGTGGTTGGCGGCGACATAGTTAAGGAGTTCCTCTATGGGTTTTAGATTGGATTCGTCGGTGGGATATGAGGGTGAGTTCTTAATGAAGAAGAAAATGAAGGCAAGGACAAGCACGATGGAGAAAAATAGTGGCCAAAAGTAGGCCAAGACGGTGAGGAAGGAAGAGAAGGCTGAAGATGACGAAATCAACAAGAGCACCAAGGATATGGTACTTGAACTTGAGAAGGTGTTTTTGGATCTCCAAGGATGGGAAAAGCGAAAAGAAATGAAGATGACAATGACGATGGTTGTAATGGTGATGGATTTGTGAGAGAGGGTGTGAAGGGTTTATGTAGAAAGAGAAAGAAGAGAAAAAGTAGAAAAAATAGTGAGGTACATTGTAAAAAATTCCCTCCTTTTCTATCTGTCTCTTCAATCTATGTGCCACGTGCATATTATATTTGATACACGATGTTTAATATCATTTTCTTTCTCTCTCTCTCTCTTCTATGTATCTCTTTCACTTTCCACTTAGTAAACAAGTCATGCTTGGTTTCAATGTAGGAATTCAAGCGTGTTAGAAGTGTCTTGTAAATTGTGCATGCGTGAATGATCAATGTGTAATTTTGACTGCATTAATAACATTGGAAAAATATTTATTCTTTTAAATGATACAAATTGTGTTATTTTACTCTTATAAAGAGATGAGACCCATACCTTTATTTTTTTTTCTACTCTCTTTCTCTCATGGTCTATTTCTTTCTCTCTCTTAAAATGACACTTTACATTCTTTACAATGAAACACATTTTTTCCCTATAACTTATGACATGCTCATTAATAAAGCTTATCTTTTTGTTTTTTCCCAAATGATCAAAAAGCCATATAAAACTCCCCCTACCATGTAAAGCTTGTTTTTTAGACAATGGATTTGAGATAATCCCCATTTTGTACATGAATAGGGGAATATGTTCAAAGTTCTATCGTTTTTTTTTTTTTTTTTTTTTTAATTTAGTTCTATGGTCTTTGATCCGATGAGGCTATGCCTCCCCGTAAAACTGTTATAAAAAAGAGAAATTATTCTTATGTTACATGAGATAAGTTTTCTCTCCTACACACCCTTCGATAACTATGCCACCTTTTTTTTTTCTTTTTTTTTTTTCAGGTTGTGGAGCTCACAAATTTGTCTCTATGACATGAGATAACTTATGACCTTTAACATGAGATTAATAAAACTCATAAAAAAACCCATACTTCTCTTCTTATTATTGGCCCTTTGATCTTTTGTCATTTCACTACCACCCTACTATACTAAAATCTCATGTTATAGGAGATTATTACCTTATGTTATAACTAGACACTTCAATAATTATATCGCCATTGTTTCTCTTCTTTTTTTTTTAAGTGATAAATTTCACTGTTTTGTGTCTTAGCACAAGATATACTCTTTCTTATAATATGAGAGTAGACAAACCCTATTAATAATGCTGATTTTATTACTTCCTTTTTTTATATTTTTTCTTTTTCATTTTTTATTACCGTTGATCTAACTATAAATAGTTATATTAAATAACACATGACACGACCTATTCCCACCCTCTTAGCACAATAACCCAAGCCTAATTTCACCAAAATTAACAAATGGCCAACAATCTGCGAAGTTCCTAGGCTCAAAGAACTTAACACACTATAAAATATGAGGTAGGATCCTTTGATACTAGTATTAAATTAAAAATTTGATACCTTATCTGAGAGTCATTAGATCAAAAAATATCAATGGTGTCACATGCTTACAAATCAGAGCCTTTGATTTTTTTTATCTAATGGCTCTCAGATGAAATGTGAAATTTCAAATTTGACATTGATGTCAAAGAATCCCACCTCATAAAATATTACTTGAATATGACCTACTAAATAGGTAAACCCAAGCACTCCCGTGGGCAAAATGTTTCACTTGTATATTTTTTGGGTTTAGTGTGTGTCATTTTAAAAGTATATAAATTGTGTCCTTTTAATGATTTACACAAAGTATGACCGGTCATACTTTGTATAAATCTGAAAAGTTACTTTTTTCACTTTACATATCTGCAATATGGTTGGGAAAAGAAAAAAAGAGTAACTTTTCAGATTTACACAAAGTATGACCAGTCATACTTTGTGTAAATCACCTAAAGGCTAAAAAGACACAAGCTTGTGTCATTTAGAATGATACTTCCTTTTACCATATTTTTTTATAGATTAATCACAGATATCCTCATTTGTATATTTTGACTTAGCGGTTTCACTTATAAATTAGTTAGTGTGTTTTTGCAAGTATACTACCCCCTCAGTGATCCTAGGATTACAATGAGATCTAAACTTAAACTTGCTTGAAGCCAATGTGTAGGAAGATTAAGTCATTGTTAGAGAAAATAAAATGAGCTCAAATTAAACAGAACCGTTAATACAAAATTATAGATAAAATTAAGAATGAGATCGCGAATAAAATTTAAAAAAGTAATTGGATAGCCATTTGTTGCATTCAATGAGTTACACTTAATTAATATTAAATACTTCGGCATAAAAGAGTCGCTATTAAATTAAGACCAATTAGAAATAAATTAGTACATGTTAGAAGAAGTTTATGGAAAAAAATATATGTGATCCAAGATTTGTAAGTTTTATTTTTTATAATTAAATTTTATCTAAGTTTACCAAATTTAAAAAAAAAAATTGCACATCGCAGACAATATTTACTATAATATTTTACTAAATTCACCAATCGAATGAGTAAGAGAATTCAATTATGGAGAGGCATTACGTACGTCACATTCGTTGAACTTTTGTATCTGCCGACTCAGATAAACAACGTACTCATTTTTCAGACATGGCTTCCAATGAACGTAAGGTAGAAACTTGATCGATTAATTTTAATATTCTGAAAGTGATAAACCGTGATGTTTTGCCATATAATAGCATTGGTTTGAATAAGATTTCAGTATTTATATTTTTCATTAATTTTAATTCTGATCCTTAGTATATTATGTTGAATTTCAATACATTTAATTTTTATTCTTTATCAAAAAATATGAATTCTTAATTTTTTATTTCAATTTTAGTCACTATTAAAAGAAAATTTATTAGATAAAAAATAATCTTTGTAATTTAATTTATTAAGATATTAAATTTCAAGAAAATTAAAAATTATAAAAAAAAATAACATACGTTTGTATTCTTTTATAAAAAAAAAAATTAAATGAGGAAAAGTTGTAATGATAAAAGTCTACCTTACCCCATTAAAAATAAAAATAAAAATAATCATGAAACCTGTTCTTTGGACAAAGAGGCAAACTTTGCTGTTTTTTATGACAATGAAATGGAATGCAACGCATGAACGCAACCTGGGGTTTTGTCATGTCCACGTCATCAACTAACCATTACAAACAAAAACCCGTAATTCCAAAACTAACCTCGGCAGCATGTTATGTAATATGTATTCTCTTCTCGCCACCATATATTCAAAAACCAAACCACAACACAATAACCTCAGAGAGCAAAAGTTGTTTTTTGTTCTCTCTCTGTGAAGCTTTCGTTTTCAGCACATCGTATTCCATTGTCTTTCATAGGTTCTTTTTCCATGGAGAGGGTTGTCGGAAGAAAGTATAAGATTGGTCGGAAAATTGGGAGTGGATCATTTGGTGAAATTCATATTGGTCGGAAACTTCTAGTTTTTTTTTCAAACTTTTTTTTTTTAAATTTTATTATTGTTTACCATCTGTTTGTTTTATTGCCATTTCCAGGGTCGCATATGGAGACCTCTGAGATTGTGGCCGTCAAGATGGTGAGTCTTAATGTTACGCTATCTTTCTTACTTACTAGCTTGAGTGATTGTGCTATTTACAGAAAACTAGAGATGCAAATTCATAGTATGACCATAACTCGTTTATATTTAAGTAAAATGCATTGTTTTAAACCATATTTATCTTATATCTACTTAGCTGCATATTTAAGTAAAGGGTTTTTTTTCTTTCCTGGTAACATTTTGCAGTTGGGTGCTTACATGAATTAGATGACAAGTGTTTGAATTAGCATTGTACTTAATATATAATAAAATAAAAACTTGTCTCAAAATTTATTAAGTATGACTATATTTCCCAAGAGGTTTCACTTTTTCCTATTTTTATAGCTTTGTAATTCAAATATTTAAGAACTATGGATATGAACTAGTAGTGATTTATAGCATACATATTTCTTGTTTTATAGGAGAACAGGACAACCAAACATCCGCAACTACTGTTTGAGGCCAAGTTATATAATATTCTTCGAGGAGGAAGTAAGTTATAACAGAAGCACTTTTGTATGTTGAATCTAAATGCCCTCACAACATTTTCCATGTATTTTGTCAATCGTTTCTGATTTCTTGTAGTCATGGATTTTAAGGTGGTATTCCAAGTATGAAATGGTTTGGTACTGAGGGAGACAATAATGTTCTAGTTCTTGAACTTCTGGGACCGAGTCTTGAAGACCTTTTCTTCTTCTGTGGGAAGAAATTTTCACTAAAAGCAGTTTTGATGTTGGCTGATCAGATGGTAATAATTGATTCATTTTAGAACTGGTTGCTTAGTTTTCCATGAAGACAGCCTTGCTTACGTTTTTGCTACTTAGCATCTGGATGTGATCATGTTTTCTGCATGCTATTGTAACAATTTTGTCTCTTAACATTTCCCTTTTTTACTTAAAGCTTCCATCATTGGGAGTTTTCAAACACATGAATAGAAAATCAATTCTGTTTTATTTACTTGGCTACAGCTTACGAGGATAGAGCTTTTGCATTCCAAGGGATTTTTGCATAGAGACATCAAACCAGATAACTTCCTTATGGGTCTTGGGAGGAAAGCAAACCAGGTAGCTTCATTAGCATTCATTCTCTTTAATGGCTTACTTATGAGGATAATTTTCCCATGTGGTAATTTCTTTACGCTTCCAATTTTTTATATATGATTTCTGCAATCTGTTACACTTACAGGTTTATATGATTGATTTTGGACTTGCCAAAGAATATATGGACCCTAACACAAACAAGCATATCCCTTACAGGTATAAGTTTTTCTGTCCGGCTATATTATTTTTGTTTGACCTCTTCATGTTATGGATTATAATTTATGTGGTCTGTGTATTGTAAGGTTTACTAGTCACTCAAACCTAATTAACTACTTTTCCAATATGTGAGATACATTGTTTTAATTTTTTATAGTAATTGGTGTGAAATCTTTCTGCTGCTGGTTATTTCTCTTCAGGAAAAAACAGAAATGTTAATGTAACATCCCCGTCTCGAGCCGGTTCAATTAACATACATATGATAAAACAGAAAACAGCGGAAGACTTAACTTACGAAAATACGAGTTAACTTTTTCTTTTTCTACTTTAACTCTTACTCGGGGTAAACGAAAATCGGGCAGAGTTTCCTCTATAAATCGGACAACTGGGGATTTTCCAATCCCACTCAGAAGCATTTCCTGATAAACAGTTTATACAGCATAGTAATCCAGAAGTACCAGTCATGCAGATACCATCAGATACCCATCCATGGGCGCATGCAAAATATGGCTCCGTGCCACTATCCTAATCAACATGCAATCCAATACAAAATCATAAACTGAATAATACATCATCATATAACGTGCCTGAATACCCAAATGTACATGCATCCAAGTGACAGACATGTACAAAACATATACAGGCCATATACAAAATAAAGGATCAATATCGTGATCCATCAAATGCGGAAATACTAAAAGACATCAAACACTCCAAAAGGTAGTAGCCTACAGCCACTCAAAATCCGATCTGTCAACTGCCTCAGCCACGTGTCGTGTCCCTGCCTAGTGAGGACTCACCGGGAATCTGGGCACCTGAAAATATGTCCCCAAAGAGGGGTGAGATTACAAATCTCAATAAGCTCCAGGTTTATAGAGAATTCTCCATACCCCTGGCTCACTCCTGCACGAAAGTCAGATACAGAGTATACGAATACAACATATAACAGATATCATAACAGAACATAGGATTTATCCATATCATATCAGAGGTGTGCGTCGTCATTCCCAAGGGAGGACCCCAAGCGGAAATCAACGCACGTGTTCCCGAGGGAGGACCCCAAAGCGGAACCAGACATATCAGAGGCGTACACCATCCGTCCCGAGGGAGGACCCCAAAGCGGACATCCGGGTACTATACAATCAATGGCCAGAGATTGTTACAGAAATCATATTACAGAAGTCATATCAGAGCAAAACATATCATGTTATCAAATAACTCTATATGAATGCATCTAAACAAAGCATCTAAATCACAGTCATACAGTCCAATCATAGTTCACTAACCATGGTGGAGCACTCAAGCAGGAAAAGACTCCTTAAACATAGAGCTTACCTCTTGAAGCTTTACCAATACGCTTACTTGTGGAACAAGTTACTTTTATCGCTTCAAGAGATTTCCGATCCTTCTCAATCCCTAGGCACACCTAGAGAATAATTTACAATGCATCAATAAAATGATGCAATACCATGATTATTTCATAAGCATACATTTTATCGCTTATTTTCCTTTCTTTATATTTTTGCCAATTCTATGCCAATACACAAGTCTAGACCTCTATACACCCGTTGGCGTTCTTTAATTTAATCAAGCATTTACTTAAGAATTTTTCACATAAATCATGCTATTTTTCTTTAAAAGTCGCGGCATATCCTTAGGGACTCAAGGTATTTTTCAACCATTTGTCAAAGCATTTCACTTCTTAGCTCATCCATTGGTATATTAAAATGCAACACATTTTATTAGAATAAAATGTAACCAATATATATATACCCCTAAACATCCTATAGTTCGAAACATAGAGCAAGTATTTGTAGGATTTTTTTCCAACTTTGACATTTCCACCAATTCATCCATTTACACTACATTCCAACAAATTTTACCTTTTCAAACATACAATAAAATTTTGCATGATGAACCCTACATAACCCATGAAGGCCGAAACCTAGGGGAAAGGTGCACAAGGGCTTTTCAATTTTTTTATCACAAGTTGATGCTTACTAACACTATCCTTCCTAACCAACAACAATCCATCATAATTTTCACCTACTTGCACACATAAAACCCCTCTCAAATACATCAATTATAATTTGCACAATAACTCTTATTACCCTATCAAGGCCGAACATAAGGAGGGAAAACATATGATTTTTCTCTACTTTTAACATGCATTAAAATGCTCCTTTTCATTACTTACATCCAAGGTACCAAGGATTCATCAACAAATCAATTTTTAACTCATAATACTCTCCCATCAAAACATATCTATCAATTTGTAACTTAAAATAATCAAGACAACATCATGAGAATAGAGGTTTGTTACCTCCAACAACTACCCCAAAGCCTAGAAGTCCTTTACCAAAAGGATCTCCACCAAAAACTTCATTTTTGCCCTCTTGATGAATAGTGCACGAATTTGAAGGAGACGATAACTCTTCACACACTCAACAAAACCTCAAATTGATGGTTGGAATGGGTTCATTGGGTGTTTTACAAGCAATTTCACGTGGTGGGTCTTTGAATTTGGAGTAGAAATGATGGAGAATCAAGGAGAAGAAATTCAAAACCCTACCCCCCTTCTCCAATGGTGCAGCTCGGTTTTGAGAGGGTGAGAGGAGAGAGAAACTGATTTGGGATAATGAGACTAAGTCACTTATAAGGCTAGCACATGTGGCCTTTTTTAATAGATATTTTTCTATCGCGTATTTTAACTTAAATTGACCCGGAACTAACTTAAAACTACGAACATATTTTTATTTTTCTAAAATCATTTACATTAATTTTTATTTGTTACAAAACAATATTCATAATTCACAGTATGGTTTCTGCACCGTTTTTGACGAAATGCACTGTGAATCACTAACTGTACTTCGCTCACTTCTGAACTTAGAACTTATAAACTTATTATTTTCTTGGGCTTATATTGACTTGCTTGGCATATATTGGACTTTCTTATTCTTATTTCATCAAGTATTTATTTCTGGACTCTACCGGTTGCTTAAACAGCAGTACAAAATACCCGGTAGAAACACTATTCACGAGATTTTCACGGAAAGTGTCAGACTGTACAATTTTTCGTTCTGAACTCATATTTGTCTTCAGAATTATCAAATTATGTCTCTAAAATTATTTTGCTATTTTTAAGCTCTACCGGTTAATTCACAAAACTGTAAATTCTCCGGCAGAACGCACTGTTCATAACATAGTCATGATTACAGTCAAAATACTCGGAATCACTCACTAAATCTAATTATGGCATTTAAATCCTTAGATTAAATCTCTAATTAAGATTTACCATTTAGGGTCATTATATTCACCCCACCTTTTAAGGATTTTTCCCACAAAATCAAATACGAAATATTACACATACCTGACGTCAAACTCAGGATACCGCTGGAGAATTTCATTCTCCCGCTCCCAAGTGGCGTCCCCAGGAGTCAATCCTTCCCATTGTACCTTGATCATGGGAATAGTCCTGTTTCTCAACACTTTTTCATCACGTGCTAGAACCTTAAACGGTCCCACAACAAACTTCAAGTCTTTTCTTACTTCGATATTGTCCGGCTGTACAATGTGGGATTCATCCGGCACGTATTTTCGAAGTTGACTGATGTGAAAAACACTATGCAAATTTGACAGATGTGGAGGTAAGGCAAGCTGATAAGCCACAGGTCCGACCCTTTTCATAATCTGGTAGGGCCCAATGAACCTAGGACTCAACTTCCTCACTCCTAGAGCACGCCCAACACCCGTAGTCGGAGACAAACGGATAAATACATGATCCCCTTGTGAAAATTCAAGGGGTCGGTGTTTTGCATCATAATAACTCTTTTGGCGGCTCTGCGCTTTCTTTAATCGATCCTTAATCATCATAATTTGATCGGTAGTCTCTTGGACCATATCAGGCCCAAATAACTGCCTCTCACCAATTTCTGACCAACAAGTAGGCGCCCTGCACCTACGGCCATACAAAGCTTCATAGGGAGCCATGCCCAAACTGGCATGATAACTATTATTGTAGGAAAATTCCACCAGAGGAAGATATTTATCCCATGCATTTCCCTGCTCTAAGGCACAAGCCCTCAACATGTCCTCCAGGGTCTGAATAGTCCTCTCAGTCTGACCATCAGTCTGGGGATGATAAGCCGTGCTCAGCCTCAACTGTGTACCGAAGGCCTGTTGCACTGCATCCCAAAGTCTAGAAGTAAATTTAGGGTCCCGATCACTAATGATACTTTCAGGAACACCATGAAGTTTCACAATCTCTCTTACATATATCCGAGCCAACTGCTCTGTGGAGAAACTCGTTTTAACTGGTATGAAATGTGCAGACTTTGTCAATCTGTCAACAACTACCCAGATAGAATCAAAACCAGCCTGAGTTCTCGGTAATGCCACTACAAAATCCATAGAAATACTGACCCATTTCCATTCCGGAATATCCAAGGGCTGCAGTAATCCAGAAGGTCTCTGATGTTCAATCTTAACTTTCTGACATGTCAAACACTTACTCACAAATAGAGCAATGTCTTTCTTCATTCCCGACCACCAGAAATTTTGTTTCAAGTCTTGGTACATCTTGGTAGCACCAGGATGGATAGTGTACTTACCCATGTGACCCTCAGTCAATACCTCATCTACCATCTGACCTTTTGGAACAATTATCCGATCCTTGTAAAACTTAAGACCGAACCTATCAGTGGACACAAAGTCCTGCTCTTTCATAGACTGAATCTCTTCATCAAGCAATTGAGCTTCTTTAATCCGCTCAACTAATGAATTCAGGACTACCGTAGTAGTCAATAAATGCGGACTATCTTCTATATTCACAGGAATGTGGAGATCCCTGAATTTCTCAATCAAATTATACTCGGAAATCATCAAATTGGCCATACCAAGCGCCTTTCTGCTTAAAGCATCAACTACTACATTGGCTTTACCAGGGTGATATTGCAATTCAAAATCATAATCCTTCAGAAATTCCACCCAACGGCGTTGCCTCATATTTAGCTCCTTCTGATCAAACAGATACTTTAAACTTTTGTGGTCACTGTAGACAATAAAATCGGCCCCGTATAGAAAGTGTCGCCAGATTTTCAATGCGAACACTACGGCTGCCAACTCAAGATCATGTGTCGGATAATTCTCCTCATGCGGTTTCAACTGCCGAGAAGCATAAGCGACCACCTGACGGAACTGCATTAACACACAGCCTAACCCAAACTTAGAAGCATCACAATACACCACAAACTTACTTGTAGGATCCGGTAATATTAATACCGGAGCTGTAGTCAACTTCCTTTTTAACTCTTGAAAACTCACTTCACATTCTTGGGTCCACACAAATGGGTTCCCCTTACGGGTTAACCGTGTCAAAGGTAAAACCATCCGTGAGAATCCCTCAATAAAACGCCTATAATATCCAGCCAAACCAAGAAAACTCCTGATCTCTGTAACATTTTTAGGACGTTCCCATTCTACCACTGCTTCAATCTTGCTCGGGTCCACTGCCACTCCTTCAGATGAGATGACATGGCCCAGAAATTGTATCTCAGAAAGCCAGAATTCACATTTTGACGGTTTAGCATACAACTGATGCTCTCTCAGAATCTGCAAAACAACCTTTAGATGCTCAGAATGCTCTTCTTATTCTTTGAATATATCAGTATGTCATCTATAAAGACCACCACAAACTGATCCAGATAGGCTTTAAAGATCCGATTCATATAACCCATGAAAACGGCTGGTGCATTTGTAAGCCCAAAAGGAA
Source organism: Gastrolobium bilobum (assembly GCF_033153095.1). Classification (NCBI taxonomy): domain Eukaryota; kingdom Viridiplantae; phylum Streptophyta; class Magnoliopsida; order Fabales; family Fabaceae; genus Gastrolobium; species Gastrolobium bilobum. Next base: position 588,362 of record NW_026898737.1, read on the forward strand.
TAACCAGATACTCATAGTGCCCATAACGGGACCTGAAAGCTGTCTTCGGAACGTCATCCGGCTTTACCCGGATCTGATGATACCCGGACCGGAGATCAATCTTAGAAAATACAGTCGCACCACGCAACTGATCCAACAAATCATCTATACGCGGCAAAGGATACTTATTCTTAACAGTAACCTTATTCAACTGCCGGTAGTCTGTACATAATCTCATAGACCCATCCTTCTTCTTAACAAAGATAACCGGGGCTCCCCAAGGAGACACACTCGGCCTAATAAATTTTTTTTTGGATAAGTCTTCAATCTGCTTCTTCAATTCAGATAATTCCAGAGGTGACATCCGGTATGGGGCAAGAGAGATAGGTCCCACACCAGGCAATAAGTCAATTGCAAATTCAATTTCCCTCTCTGGAGGAAAGTGCGGAATTTCATCCTCAAATTCAGAGACAATCGGAATAACAGAAACTGGCTTCTTGTTGACGCCAACCAGACCTCCCAATAAAACATACCCGGAATCTCCTTCCTTCAAGGCCTTTACCACCCGAAGTACAGACAAATAAGGAGACTCCTTTTCTTCATCATGAGATGAGACAGAAATGGTTTTACTGCAGCAGTCAATCTTCACACAGTACTTGGACAACCAATCCATCCCCAGAATTAAATTCACAGAAGCAAGGTGCAAGACAATAAAGTCGGCAGAATATTCCCTGCCTTCATACTTGAATTTCACATTTTCACAAACATAGTCTTCATTAAAAACTCTTCCCACAGCCGTAACAATACGCACAGGAGTTTTCATTTTTATCACATGCAGACCAAATGCTTCAGCTACATAATCAGCAATAAAAGAATGCGTGGCACCAGAATCAAACAAAACACTAAGCATTTCATCACGAATAGAAATCATACCTCGCACCAAACTAGCTGACCTCTCAGCCTCTTGCTGAGTCACTAAACTCGGGCAACTGGAGGTGGGAGAGGTAGAGATGGTTCCTCCACCACAATAGGAGCCGGAGTGGCCTGAATAGTAGAAACCTGTCCCCCATTAAAAGGGCAGTCCCTAATAAAATGCCCAGGTTGGCCACATTTGTAACACAATCTTTGCTCTTTTCTGCAAACCCCAGCATGAACTTTACCACACGTAGCACATAGAGAAGCAGGCTTAATATTTCCAGGCTTAGAATTTCCCGCCTTTTAGAACTTACCATCAGACTGTCTAACCTGCAACCCTTTTCCTTTAGGATTCCCAGAAGTGTTTTTAGAACCAGAATTAGGAGCAGATTGGTCCTTATGCTTCCTTCTGTAATATTCTTGAATATTT